>NC_091473.1:77946403-78274157 GCF_036971445.1 Narcine bancroftii | reverse complement strand
CTAATTCCCTCTTAAATATATTTAATGAACCTGCCTCTACTGCCCTCTGTGGCAATGAATCCACAGATTCACCACCCTCTGGGTAAAGAAATTCCTCCTCATCTCGGTCCTAAATGGTTTGCCTATTATCCTCAAACCATGGCCCCGGGTTCTGGAATTTCCCATCATTGGAAACATCCCATCTGCATTATTTTATTCTGTCCAGTCCTGCCAGAATTTTATATGTCTCTATGAGATCCCCTCTCAATCTTCTAAACTCCAGTGAGTACAATCCCAATTTGCGCAATCTTTCCTCATAAGTCATTCCTGCCATTCCAGGTATCAGCCTGGTGAATCGCCTCTGCACTCCCTCCATTGCAAGAACATCCTTCCTTAGATAAGGTGACCAAAACTGCACACAATACTCCAGGTGTGGTCTCACCAAGGCCCTGTACAGCTGCAGTAAGGTATCCTTGTTCCTATACTCAAACCCTCTTGATATGAAGGCCAACATACCATTTGCATTTTTAACCGCCTGCTGTACCTGCATGCTTGCCTTCAGAGGCTGATGTACAAGTACCCCTAGGTCTCTCTGCACTTCCCCATCTCTTAATCTATTGCCATTCAAATAGTAATCTTCCCTCCGGTTTGTATTACCAAAGTGGATAACCTCACATTTATCCACATTGTAGTGCATTTGCCATGTATCTGCCCAGTCCCTCAATTTATCCAAATCACACTGGAGCTTCCTGACCCCCTCTTCCGTGCACACAACCCCTCCTAGCTTAGTGTCATCTGCAAATTTGGAGATATTACATCCAATCCCCTCATCCAGATCATTAATGTAAATTGTAAACAGCTGGGG
Source organism: Narcine bancroftii (assembly GCF_036971445.1). NCBI lineage: Eukaryota > Metazoa > Chordata > Chondrichthyes > Torpediniformes > Narcinidae > Narcine > Narcine bancroftii. The sequence goes on along the minus strand of NC_091473.1, from coordinate 78,273,313 downwards.
TCCCAGTACAGATCCCTGTGGTACCCCACTGGTCACCGCCTGCCACTCAGAAAACGAGCCATTTATCCCAACTCTCTGTCTTCTACCTGCCAGCCAGTTCTCAATCCACATCAATACTTTTCCCCCAATCCCATGAGCCTTGATTTTGGAAGCCAGTCGTTTATGCGGGACCTTATCGAAGGCCTTTTGGAAGTCCAGGTACACCACATCCACTGGCTCTCCCCCATCTATTTTACCTGTCACCATCTCAAAGAATTCCAATAGATTTGTCAAGCACGATTTACCTTTTGTAAATCCACGTTGACTCCGTCCGATCCCTTCTCTGCTAGTCATATGCTCCGCTATTACATCCTTAATAATGGATTCCATCATTTTGCCCACTACTGATGTAAGGCTCACTGGCCGATAATTCCCCACTTTTTCTCTACCCCCCCTTTTTAAATAGTGGGGTAACATTAGCTACATTCCAATCCATGGGTACTGATCCTGAGTCTATTGAGTTCTGGAAAATAATTCTTAAAGCATCTGCTGTCTGAATGGCCACTTCCTTGAGTACCCTAGGATGTAGATTATCAGGCCCTTGGGATTTATCTGCCTTCAATCCCATCAATCCATTCATTTAATTGGATTCATCTAGGCCTATTAAAATAAAACAAAACCGAAAATTGTAAGATCAACACAAGAACTCAGCAGGTCAAGAAGCATCAGTGGGAGAAAAAGAACAGCAGACATTTTGAGCCAAAATCTTTTATCAAGACTGGTTAAATGTAGTGGAGAACCAGTGTAAAAAGGACAGGGTGGGAGGGGTGGGACAAGGTTTAGCTTCGCCATCCAGCATATTTTCTGAAAGCTGCAAGATCCATTTTTCAATTCTGAAGCATACAAATCACATGTTCAAAGCATCATCTTTTGGTGCAGTGTTTAATCAAATTATTCTAATAATCCATAAAACATCAGTTACACTCCACAGACCCTATAAGTCAAATAAGATGTTCCTCTTGTTACTCCATTCAAAAATCCTCTTGAATCTTGTTTGGATGTAATAAGCTTAATGGCAAATCTTCTGAACCTCAGAGGATGAATGGATTGTTGGAGGAATTAAAGGATTTGTGTAGCAAATTTCAAAATCCTATTAGTTTTGCTCATTTGTTATCGGTTTTCCAAGAGCAAAATATGTATTGACAATGCTGACAGAAAAACAAAATCAGTTGAAATTATTTGTATTTCAGTGTAATTTGTATGCATCATATTTGCTTTATTATCTAATAACAAAAAATAAATAAAGTGGTGCCTTGGAAAATGCAAAGATTTCCATCATTCATTCTAAGATCTTTTGGTGAAGTGAGGACGATATGTCTGCAAATACTTGCCCTGTCAGCTTTGAAAGGCAGTGAAACATTTAGAGGTTGCTCCTCCCTGCTATCACCAGACATAAGCAATGTAAGCAGTCGGCTTCCAAAACAAAACTGTCATCTAAATACACTCAACTTGTTCCAAATTTTCCATTGGTTCTTCATGGTCTTCATTTGCACACCAACTGATTGAGTCCAAGTGGGATAGGCTGATGGGGTGTAGATCAATACATTAAGGTATGGAGATTGAACAATTCCCACAGCGACCACATTAACAGACTCCTAAATGTGAACTCTGACCAGCAGAATGGCTTACATTCAATTCAAGCTCACCATTTTGAAAATAAGAGTAATGTCGGTCAGAGGTCTCTGTTTCCTATTAATTAGTGTGGTTCTCCTTGGGGAGACTTAACTGTGAAGCTAAATAACCCTGGTTGTCAATAGCAGAATCTGCATTTGTGGACAAATTTTCCGCCGGCAAATACTTCCTCATACATGAGTAACGTGCTTCTTGAAAACCTAGCATTAAAAAAATGTTTCTGCATCAAAGAGTCTGCATTATTCAATTCTTAAAAATATGAACTGTGGAAACTACAGTTCATCAACAGACTAAAGCGCAGCTTGACTGATGAAACATTGCAATGTAAATCCCTAATTAACTGTGTCTGAATACTTTCCATGTACTTGCCTGCTTTATCTTTAATGACCAATGGTCAATTTCATAAATTGACTATTGCTTATCAGAAATCCTGATGCATCGCAAGCAGTCACAAAAACATCATGTCAGCATCTGTACTGAACATTTACCAAACAGGTTCTTAGTCTTGATGAGAAGCTCATTTTGATGTCAATAAAAGTTGAACCACAAACTTCTTTATCTCACTTATTGATTTTCTTTTTTAAGCACTCAGTAGGTGATGGGAATATTGAAACATTGGTATATCAGTGCTGGGAATATGAAAATATTGACCGTAGGGAAAATCAATAATCTATGTTAATTCAGCATGATATGGCTACAAATCTGTTGAAGATGAAGTTATCATTGGAATTATCAAGATTGTGTCAGGAAGGTCAGGCAAATCAATCAATCCTTTTCAAAATCAACATGTAATAAGCACAATGTGTGTTCCTCTGCAGCAGTCCTGCAGAGATCTGTGGTACCAGACCAGAAAGTGCAAGTGAAGCTTTCAACCATTGATCTAGACTACTTTTATGCTGTGGTTCTCTGAAGATAATAGAAAAGTACTGTGCATTTTGATATCTGATGGTAAGGTTCAGTGTGGGGGAAAATGCCATTAGGAGGAGTTTGGCGTGATGCACTTGCTTCAGCATTCACCTATTTATGAAGAAGAGAAAAATATTAATATTGGAGGTGTGCAAACTCGAGATTAGTCTTCGCAAACATCCTGTAAGAAAGAAATGTGCCTTGGATATAAACTGGATGGCATTACTTTTACTGCCCATTCTGACACTGAAGTCAAGCAAATCAGCAAAAAAAATCACAGTGAAAGCAGAAAAGATTGAAGAAAATTCAGCAGGTAAGGGAGCAATCAGTGGAAAGTAAAACATTTCGTGTCTGGGGTTCTTCAGCAGAAGTTCTGCTCTGATGAAGAACCTCAGCCCAGAACCATCAAGTGTTTCCTTTTCCACAGATGCTGCCTGACCTGTGGAGTGTTTCTAAAATTTTCTATTTCATTTAAAAATCAGGTGGGATGTGTTTTTCAACTATTTTGTACTCCTGTCTGAGGAGAATTAAAACCTAAACCCTGGCAGTACAAATATCAGATTTTTGACACTTTCTAAATTCTTTGTGCTGGTAGAAGGGCTTTCCACAAATCACTCTACCAGATGTCTCAGAATGAAAAGCCGTATGAAACATTCAGCATTCATAAAGATTATGAATCATCAGGCTAGCTGATGCAATGAGAATTGAAGACATATTTTCTTGGTTTAAGGAATCATACTTTCCTCCTTTCCGCAGCATCAAGAAGCTGAACGTTTACAAAATATCAACCTTACTTATTCTTCAGTTGCATTCCAACAATTTTGCACAAATGCAGCCAATTAGACTGAGAATAATTCACCTCAATCTTCATTTAATGGCCCATTAAAACTGTTCTGCTTTACTGACAAGCTAGATTTACAAAGTAGCTACACAAAGTTATTTGATTTGTGCCACTCTTGAAATACAGTCTCTGGGCAGATTGTGAAAAAGGAACTAATAATGATAAGTACGTGGTCATGAAAACAAATGCTCAGCAATGAAACCAAAGGTGGACTTCAACAGATTTGTGATAACTGATATTGACCATCACCAATGACATTTCAATGACCCAGTCTTAGTCACCTTTAATTAAAGGATTCTAATTAGTTCAACAAATCAGGAACATTTACAAGTTAATCCCTGATGTATCTAAATAAATCAAGAACATTCTTTGGTTGGGGAGGTACTGAGGTTGTATTAATATTCAGATGAGCTGCTTGTTGGCTTCAGGAAGGGAAACCAGATGTGTACAATCCAGTGATCAATGGGGGATCAGAGGTAGAGAGGGTAAGCAAATTTAAGTTCTTGGGAGTCACTATCTTGGAGGATTTTTCCCGGACCCAACATGCTAATGGCATCTCAGCACCTCTACTTCCTCAGGAGTTTGACATCAGAAACCCTAGCAACTTTCTACAGATGTGTGGTGAAAAGTAGGCTGACCAGCTGCATTACACCAATACCCCTGCAAAAGGTAGTGGATAACACAGACAAAACCCTTTCCACCATCGAGAACATGTACAGCGGCTGCTGACAGAGCAATAGCAGTAATCATCAAGGATCCACACTAGCCAGGACATGGTCTGTCCTTGGTCCTACCATCAGGAAAAAGGTAGAGGTGCCACAGGACTCATACCACCATCACTCGACTCAATAAACTCAATCACGGTCTCATTTAAGGACTTACATTTGCACTTTACTTTTTTCACTCTGTATTTACATTTCTTTATTTGTTTACATGTACACATTATGTACAGTTTTTTTTTTGCACTACCAATAAGTGGCAATTCTGCCTCACCTGCAGGAAATAGAATTTGAGGGTTGTATGTGATATCATTTATGTTCTGTGACAATAAATCTGAAACCTGAATCATGAGAAAACTGTCAGTAACAGACAAGCCATCAGCTTGTACCTCTGTTTTTATTCTTCACTGAAGTAGCAAGTGCATAAACAGTGACAGTACCTCCTTGCTGTACTTCTTTAATACAACTTCCCGGAGAGAACGAAAGCCTTAAATCTCTCCTTTCAACACAGTCACCCTACACAGTGCACCACAATAATTTCCGTCCTATTGTGTGTGCCTGAGCTGCATAACAGACCTCTGGTCTCCTGCCCTTTAAGTCTAACCTCAGCTCTTTGGAGAACCTGGTGACAGTATGAAATTGAGTAAAGAATAGCCTCTTTTACACAGCCACTTCAAAGCGGGAATATTGCGCCATGCCTTCTGTGTAAAAGGTACAAGCATGGAATGGGGTGGGGTCATTGTAGTCCTGCCTTTAAGCTGGCAAAAAAGGTACTCACAGTGCCAAATCGACATTGGTGTAAAAAGGGCGATCCAGCAAGCCAGGACCAGGACGGGAAAGGATGTGTATGTGTACTGTTTATGACAGCATAAAAGACCCATGGGTGTATAAGAACCTCCTCGCTTCATGGTGATAGCTCCATGCCAGGTCACTACTGTGGATGTCGCTTGGAAGGGTCATGGGTAAGGTGTGCACTGCACTGAAGCTCAGCCACAGTATTGCTATAGATCAAATTACTTTAGATCAGTGGTTTTCAAACTTTTTGTTTCCATTCACACACCACCTTAAGTAATCCCCATGCCATAGGTACAGTGTGATTAGTAAGGGATTTCTTAAGGTGGTGTGTGAATGGAAACAAAAAGATTGAAAACCACTGCTATTGATCAATACTTGCAGTAGAGCCACTGCTCCCAGGGTTCTGGGAGGGTGTGAATACCCCTGCATACAGTGGTACTAGAACCACCTCCCAATGATCAGGGGTCTGGGAGGATGTGTATAGCCCTGAACACAGTGGTACTAGAGCCACCTCCCAATGATCACGGGTCCGGGAAGGTGTGTAGAACCCCTGCTTATAGTGTGCAAATGTCTGTATCACCTGTATGAATGAGTAATCATGTACTGTTTAACATTCTCCCCTATTAGTTTCCTGATACGATTTTCCCATGTTCTTTTATAAATTGTACATGTGTTTTATTCCTGCTACAATTTTCCCATGCTCTTCTATTAATTGTTGTGTGTTTTAATACAAGTCAAGTTTGATTGCAAATCCTTGTGTTCAGACTTGTCTCTCTTGAACCTGACACCTTCTCAACACAATGTACAGCATGGGGGTCCAACAGCAGGCCACTGGAAGAGTTTTCTGACTGCCCACCAATAACCCCCACACTGATCCCACTGCTCCATTCCCCCCCAACAGCCCACTACCAGATGCCAATGATGTTGGCAGTGATATTAATGAGCCACGAAGTTGAATTTATCACCCTAATTTCAACTTCACATATAAGATCCAGGGGATATTTTTGAGCCATTTTTGGGGGAAAAAAAGTGAGTCTTATATACCATCAAATACACTATGTTATAGGTCAACTAGACGCCGACGCTGTTGTGTTACACATTCCGACTCCTTTGCTCCCGGAATGCCTGCTTGCTGTGTAAAATGACACACTAGCCCGGCGTTATGCCGGCTTTGTTTGCTTCAGTATAAAGGACCAAAGCTAGCTTAATGACGGGTCTTCTTTACAGCAGTATTGCAGGATCTCTGTGTAAAATGCCCTAATAATGAGTGCATGGTAAAACAGATGGAGGAATGGTGGATTCCTAACAGCAATAATATAAGGATCGCTTGGCTATCACTTTGACAAGCAGACAAACACTAAACCAACAAAAATGTTCATTTGATTCTTCCTTCTCCATGCTAGTTGGAGAGATGTTTGGTTTTACAATGAATAGTACTATGAGGGTCATCAATCGGAAGGCCAATGAAAGAAAATCCATACAGCCTACTGTACATCTTCTGCACTGCCTCTGTCAAGTACAGAGAACAAACCATTTTGTGCTGTTCAATTGATTTGTTTTATTTTGTTTATTTTTCTATAGAGGCATCCATCATCAATGAATTTCCACTTGCAAGACAGAATCTCCGGTGCACAAACTACTGCTGGAACTATGAACAAATAGTGCATCAAAATATATTAATTCCACTCACCATTAGTGCACCATAGCTGCAGGGTACATAATCTACAAAATGCTCTAGAATTATTTACTCAGGCAGTATCTCCAAAAAAACCCAGGACATTTGCTGCAATGAAGGCCCAAAAGAGTCGGTCACCACATGCTGAGACCCTTCCAAGTCAAATGCCATTCCGGCTTGGAGACGTATTTCTAAATCCTGCAACACTCTATTCAGCACATTGAAACTAGATTCAGCGGAAGGATTTCAGCAATTCACAATGACTTATCATTGCCCATCAAAGCCCATATCTGTATGATGAATTAAAAAAGGAGAATCCATGAATTGAAGATGATGTTGGAAAGGTGGTGAGCATGTTTACACTGAGAAGGTGGCTACAGAAGTGGGATCTGCAGAGAAGCATTTTCTGTCCTTGGCAATGATTTTGTAGTCAGGGATGAAGTGATGGCTCCTGCTATTGCACCAAAATGATTTTATGATTGCTCTGGTATTGGCTTCCCCTTTCCGGTTGTCCATCGTTTGCTGATTCCATGTTCAAGATGATCACCGGCATTCAACAATAGCCATCAACTTGGATTAGCTGCCAACCACACTCCAAAAAACTCTAAGCCGTGAAGTAAAAAGTGCATTTTTAGTGAATAAAATCTGAATATCTTAAGCGTGTTATAGAATATGAGGTGAAGCTTTGAATATTAAGGCAAAAAAGAATCTAAAGCAGCATTTTAAAATATAAAGGAGAAATATTTTGAAAACATTTATTATTTCAATGGTTATGCTTTAAAGATTTATTTTCACTAAAAGTCAACTGACGATTAAAAAAACTTAATTTCATCCCAAACATTTATTGCCATTCCAATCACCGGAGTTGTCAAGTCATATTGATTTTGACTATCAGGGATATTTGGCTAAATAAGATGGCATTTTTGCAAGTGTTGTCACAGAGTTGGTGTCAGAAAAAATTGAATAGAGGGGCATTAGGGGGGGGGAGCGGTGTATCTACGCAAAATAGCATTTATGGCAGGGGTGGTCAATGGGTCATAAATGTTGACAAGGAGGTCTCGTGAAACCTGACCTTGATGATGCCATGTTGCATTTGGCATTGTATAATTAAGAGCAAATGCTAGGATGCAGAAGGAGGTTGGGTGTACTGGTCGTGGAAGAAACAGGTATGTATTCCTTGTATGTCTGAAATAGTGCTCAGTGGGCTGGGGGGTGTAAGGTAGAAACATCATGAGTTGGGACCGGAGAAGGAGTCACCCAGTACTAAGGAGTAACAGGATGGAGGTGTGACCTTGTACGCTCAAGATAAGTTTGGCAATAACAAGCTGATGAGCAGCAGACTAACAGAGAAAGGTAGCAACAGCTTATTCATTGGACAATGTAATGGTATGATAATTTACTAAGTGCGTGTCCTGAGGTATAAAAAAAACACCACTTGCTGACATCGGGAGAATGCGCCTTCTCCAACTAACTCTGTTAGTTGCTAGTGTTACAATCCGGTAATAAAGAACCTTGATTTCAACTCAGTCTGGTGTCTGACCCACTCATTCTCAAACAAAGCAGACCTAACAGGGGGTACAATAACTCATTTGAGGGGGAATGGGCCAGGCTGTCCCTCGCCCATGATGTCGACCCTGTGTTGTCAATCCTTCAGGATTGTTTTTGATTCATTCAGAACTCAATATTAATCTCTTGGACACTGCTGCAGCCAAATCTGGGAACAAACTGTAAGGAGTTTCTATGTTCTCCCTGTGTCTGCGTGGATTTTCTCCAGGGGCTCCGGTTTCCTCCCATCGTTCAAAATGTACTGGGGGTGTAAATTGAGTGGCTTGAACTTGTGGGCCAAAATGGCCTGTTACCATACTGAATGTCTAAATTTAAAAATTTTTAAAGGTGTGGGGTCGTTCAAAAGAAAAATCGATGTTGTTGTCAAATCCTTCAAACTAGTTCTTTATCAGTCATGAAAATAATTTAGGAATTTATAAAAGTGTGGAGTAGTTGGAAGTGAGGGTGTAAATCATGTGATGAAAAATCAAGTTATTCAGTAATCATCACCATGGACTCATACAGCAGGAAACAGAAGTCCCTTGGCCTAACTTGCCCATGCCAACCAAAAAAGCCCCACCTGCCTTCATTTAACCCAATTCCCTCCTGGTGGTTCTCAACATTTTTTCCACTTAGTAATTCCTTACTAACCACAGAGCACATATGGCATATGCCCCTCAACTACCTCCTCTGGCAGCTTGTTCCATACACTCAACCAAGTAAATAATTGTTGATAACTCAAGACTGAGGTTTTATATACTTTACTCATTATATGGTCAGGACATGCCTTCCTTCATGATCATTGTACCATCAATTCAATACAGAATATGTCATGTTTCCTCCTTAAACAATGCATCCATGAAGTATTGAAAAGGTATTTTTAGGGTGCAGTCCCTCTGTTCAATGACAACAAAACCCTCTGTCCTTTCCCACAGATCCCTAGAGGTGGCTGCTCTGAGCTTCAATGCATCTCTCAGCATTTACCTCTACAGCTTGGAATGTGCCAGTCAGCAGCATTATTTGCAGACATCTCCTTACACTGGAAGTCCACAGAATATCTTTCTCTAAGTGATGATCTTCCAGCAGCAGTTGACGTCTGTCTCTATTTGCATTGATAGATGTAGCTTTACCCATTGTATAAATGGGTCTGTCACATCCCAATTCTACTCAGGGATGAGTCCCCATTTCATATCCAGGAAAACATTTTTAGGTAACACACTCTTTTGGTAACATGCACTTCCAGAATTCAGAACTGATCTGTTGCCAACTTAGGAAAGGCAATATTTAGTACTTGCTACATGACACAGCTTGTGACATTCCATTTTACTCATGCAAAAAGATCCCTTCCTTTTAACCATGTGTCTTTGAACTTCAGCAGAGACAAATCACCAGTGATGAAACTAGTTAAAACCAATAAAAGGTCTCGGCAGCATTTTTAAAGTTGTCACTGTTCAAGACCCTTCCCTGTCCTTATCAAAGATTCTTTAACTTCACTGTGTTGATTGCTGGAAATGTCTAACATTTCTTCAATCACAGTAAAAACTGCACGAATGTTCACCTCTTGTACCAAAGTAATATTCTAACTTGCTCTCTGTAACTCTCTAACTTCTTTATTAATACTTAACAATGATCCGTCAATAGTAATGGATTGAAAAAAAATGTACTTCCTTATAAACCACCAAGAAATTGTGTCCCAACCTAAAGCACTACAGAGAATTGATTGGAGAGAAATCTGGAGACCTAATCAGCCTCTGTCCAAACTGAAGATTTACAGCAATGAAGCTGCAAGACAATAATGAGGCAGTAAAGCTTTATGTTAGTCTGATATTGATCTTGTCATTTAATTATATGGTACTTGTGTAATGTATACCAGAACACCCACTGCAAAAACAAAGTTAGCATTGCCAAGCAACATCAGTGTTGCATGAATAAACTGGTTGAACCTTAGGTTGAGTGGAAATGCTTCCAATGCTCTTCAGTGTTGACTGCAAAATTTAAATTAAATTTTAAATTTAACAAGCCCTTTTAGTCCATTTAGCCCATGCCCCCCAATATTGCTAATATTTTCAACAAAGCTCTGTTTGAAGCAAAATTTTATAAATCATCTCATATTGTAATTGCCTGATATCTTCTGTCTGGGCACCAACATTTATTGTACATTACCCTTACCTATGTTTTTACACCAAGACACAAGAGCTACTCGTCCGTCAACTACTCTTTGCAGACGATGCCGCTTTGGTTGCCCATTCAGAGCCAGCTCTTCAGCGCTTGACGTCCTGTTTTGCGGAAACTGCCAAAATGTTTGGCCTGGAAGTCAGCCTGAAGAAAACTGAGGTCCTCCATCAGCCAGCTCCCCACCATGACGATCCCCCCCACATCCCCATCAGGCACACAAAACTCAAAACGGTCAACCAGTTTACCTATCTCGGCTGCACTATTTCATCGGATGCAAGGATTGAAAACGAGATAGACAACAGACTCGCCAAGGCAAATAGTGCCTTTGGAAGACTACACAAAAGAGTCTGGAAAAACAACCAACTGAAAAACCTCACAAAGATTAGCGTGTACAGAGCCGTTGTCATACCCAGACTCCTGTTCGGCTCCGAATCATGGCTCCTCTACCGGCATCACCTACGGCTCGTAGAACGCTTCCACCAGTGTTGTCTCCGCTCCATCCTCAACATTCATTGGAGCGACTTCATCACCAACATCGAAATACTTGAGATGGCAGAGGCCGACAGCATCGAATCCACGCTGCTGAAGATCCAACTGCGCTGGGTAGGTCACGTCTCCAGAATGGAGGACCATCGCCTTCCCAAGATCGTGTTATATGGCGAGCTCTCCACTGGCCACCAAGACAGAGGTGCACCAAAGAAGAGGTACAAGGACTGCCTAAAGAAATCTCTTGGTGCCTGCCACATTGACCACTGCCAGTGGGCTGATATCGCCTCAAACCATGCATCTTGGCTCCTCACAATTCGGCGGGCAGCAACCTCCTTTGAAGAAGACCGCAGAGCCCACCTCACTGACAAATGACAAAGGAGGGAAAAACCCAACACCCAACACCAACCAACCAATTTTCCCTTGCAACCGTGTCTGCCTGTCCCGCATTGGACTAGTCAGCCACAAACGAGCCTGCAGCTGACGTGGACATTTACCCCCTCCATAAATCTTCGTCCGCGAAGCCAAGCCAAAGATGAATAGTGTATAAGCTAGTAGAGTATCTTTGTTATTGATGCCAATCTGCAATATGTGCAGAGACAGACAGCAATGTGTCATTGAATGCCTCCATGACATTCAACAAGGCAGTGCTGATTCAGCAGTGGTAACCCTGCAATTCTGCTGTGCATCATGTGCCAGGTTAAACTTGATGCATATTGAAGTCAACAGGAGAAAGTAGCTGGCAGGCAAATGCAAGGAAACTTTGTATGATTTAGTTTTTTTTTAAGTGTGCACTTCAATTTCTTTTTAATAATTTTTGCGAATATCAAAACTGTGAAACATTCAATTTTAAGATAGCTTTGACAGATGGAGAGCTTGGGGCTAGGGCAAGGAGGAAGCCATCTCTCTCTCTCTCTTAGTCAGTGGAACATTTGGTCAGTATTATTTTATTACACTTTGAATTGTACTTACCACATCTGTCATGCAAGAAAACCAAACAATAAACAAGACTGCTCATATCGTGAAACAAATAAAATCGGAAAATACTAGAAACTTTCAACAGATCAGGGAACTTTCAACAGAAACTTTCAACAGATCAGTGTCAAGAGAAATGGAACCAGCATTTCTAGTTAGCTTGTTTCATCAGAAGCAGGATGACAGATCATTAAGCTGAAATGTTAACTCTATTTCTTTTCACAGACAGACATGTTAAGTATTTCAACAGCAACAATGTGTATTTATAAAGCAGCTTTAATATAGTAAAACATCCAGAGGGATTTCATAGGAAATAAAGTTTGACACGGCACTATGTGTGGAAATATTAGGTCAGGAAAGGAAAGCTTGGCCATGAAGAACATTTTAAAAACAGAATGGAGAGGCTAAGAGACTAAGATGGTTATGAGAGAGACAACTACTGAACCCAGGGCATTTGCAACTAAGGCAAAGCCATCAATGGTTAAAAGATTAAACATGGGGATGTTTAAGAAGCTCAAATTTAAGGAGTTCCAGGCAGTTGGGCGGCTTGGAGAGACATATGGAGAAGTGAGTTCATCAGGAGGTTTTAAACACAGATGAAGAGTTTTAAATAAGGAGATAAAATATGGGGAAGTAATCACAGGTGATGACTAAATTGGATGGAATAGTTAAGGATAAGATTAGCAGTTTTGGATAGGATGTAAAATAGGGATATACTGGAATAGTCAAACCTATAAGTAGAAGTTCTACTAAGAATGAAAACAAAACTTACATGACTTAAAAGAATCAGAAAACAGCAATCAAAATTCTTTGGACACATCATGTGAAGAGATACATTAGAACATTTAATTACAACTGGAAAGCTGGAAGGAAAAAGAAGCAGAGGCCGACAGAGAATGAAATTAATAGATGGATTGACACCATGGTTAGAAACAGGGGAGGCAACAATTACAATTCAGAGGTTCAGAGACCGTGATGGATGGAGAGCCACGCAGAATGGCAAGGCGCCTGAAACAATGAGTAGCATAGGTATAGATGCAGGTTTCAGAAATAAACAAATTGAAGAAATGGAAAATTAAGATAATGACTCAGAGGAAGAAATTGACAATATGAGGAACAGAGTGGATATGTTTTCAAAGCTCAATCTGATCATACATAACATACATAACATACATAAAAATTACAGCACGGAAACAGGCCATTAGGCCCTTCTAGTCCGCACCGAACCAAACACACCTTTCTAGTCCCACCTCCCTGCACAATGCCCATAACCCTCCATCTTCTTCTCATCCATATACGTGTCCAACCTTTTCTTAAATAATACAATTGACTCCGCCGCCACTATTTCTCCCGGAAGATCATTCCACAAGGCTACCACTCTCTGAGTAAAGAAGTTCCCCCTCATGTTACCTCTAAACCTCTGCCCCTTAATTCTTAACTCATGTCCTCTTGTTTTAATCTTTCCTCCTCTTAACGGAAATAGTCTATCCACATCCACTCTGTCTATCCCTTTCATAATCTTAAATACTTCTATCAAATCCCCTCTCAACCTTCTACGCTCCAAAGAATAAAGACCTAATCAGTCCAATCTCTCCCTATACTCTAGATGCTTAAACCCAGGTAACATTCTGGTAAACCTTCTCTGCACTCTCTCCACTCTGTTTATATCCTTCCTATAATTAGGCGACCAGAACTGCACACAGAACTCCAAATTAGGCCGCACCAATGTCTTATACAATCTCAACATCACCTCCCAACTCCTATATTCCATGCAATGATTGATAAAGGCCACCATACTAAAAGCCTTCTTCACCACCCTATTCACGTGAGTTTCTACCTTCAGGGAACGATGTACCGTTACTCCTAAATCTTTCTGCTCTTCTGTATTCCTCAATGCTCTCCCATTTACCACGTATGTCCTATTCTGATTCTTCTTACCAAAATGAAGCACCTCACACTTATCAGCATTAAATTCCATCTGCCATTTTTCAGCCCACTTTTCTAAGATGCCCAAATCCCTCTGCAATCCTTGAAAACCTTCTTCATTATCCACTATTCCACCTATCTTAGTATCGTCTGCATATTTACTAATCCAATTTACCACCCCATCATCTAGATCATTAATGTATATAACAAACAACAATGGGCCCAATACAGATCCTTGAGGCACACCACTGGTCACCGGCCTCCAACCTGACAGACAATTATCCACTACCACTCTCTGGCCTCTCCCTTTCAGCCAATGTTCAATCCATTTGACTATCTCAAAATTTATACCTAAAGACTGCACCTTCTTAACTAACCTTCCATGTGGTACCTTATCGAAGGCCTTACTGAAGTCCATATAGACAACATCCACTGCGCTACCCTCATCCACATTCCTAGTCACCTCTTCAAAAAATTCAATCAGATTGGTCAAACATGACCTTCCTCCCACAAATCCATGTTGAGTGCTCCTGATCAGACCCTGTCTATCCAGATGTTTATAAGTACTATCTCTAAGAATTTTCTCCATTAATTTACCTACCACAGACGTCAAACTTACAGGCCGATAGTTGCCAGGCTTCCTCCTTGAACCCTTTTTAAATAACAGAACCACATGCGCAATGCGCCAATCCTCCGGCACTATCCCCATATCTAATGACATTTGGAAAATTACCGCCAGAGCCTCTGCTATTTCCTCCTTCACTTCTCTCAATGTCCTGGGGAAGATCCCGTCTGGTCCCGGAGACTTATCCACCTTTATATTCTTCAAAAGCCTTAAAACTACACCTTTTGTAATCTCTATATTCCCCATATTTACTCAATTTGCTTTTTTTAATCTCACATCTCCCAATATCCTTCTCCTTAGTGAATACCGAAGAAAAGAAACTGTTCAATATCTCCCCCATTTCTCTAGGCTCTACACACAGTTTTCCCCCAGATTTTCTAAGGGACCAATTTTGTCTCTAGCTTTCCTCTTACCATTAACATATTTGTAGAACTCTTTTGGATTAGTTTTCACCCTGCTTGCCATAGTTTTCTCGTACCTTCTTTTAGCTTTCCTAATTCCTCTCTTAAGATTCCTCTTACATTCAATGTACCTTTCAAACATCTCCTTAACTCCATGCTTCTTATATCTAAAGTACGCCTCCCTTTTTCTTCAAACCAAGTTTCCAATATTCCTTGAAAACCACGGCTCTCTCAAACCTTTTGCCCCTCCTTTTAACCTAACAGGAACATAAAGCTTTTGCACTCTCAAAATCTGATCTTTAAAAGACTTCCATCTCTCTACTACATCCTGCCCATAAAACAAATTGTCCCAATGCACACCCTGCAAGTCCTTTCGCATCTCCTCAAATCTAGCTTTTCCCCAATCAAAAACCTCAATCCTTGGCCCTGATTTCTCTCTTTCCATAATGACATTGAAGCTGATGGCATTATGATCACTGGACCCGAAGTGCTCGCCAACACTAACCTCCGTCACTTGACCCATCCCATTTGCCAACAGTAGATCTAACACTGCTCCTTCTCTGGTCGGCACCTCTACATATTGTTGTAAAAAACTATCTTGCACACATTTCACAAACTCTAACCCATCCAGTCCTTTCACAGAATGTGTTTCCCAATCTATATGTGGAAAATTAAAATCTCCCATAATTACAACCCTGTGCTTATCACAAATATCTACTATCTCCCTACAGATTTGCTCCTCTAGGTCTCGGTCCCCTCCGGGTGGTCTATAATACACCCCTACAAGTGTAACCTCTCCTTTCCTACTCCTCAGTTCCACCCAAATAGCCTCCGTGGATGTGCCCTCTAATCTATCCTTCCTAGGCACCGCTGTAATATTTTCCCTAACAAGCAATGCAACCCCACCTCCTCTTGCCCCTCCGACTCTATCACACCTAAAACAACGAAACCCAGGGATATTCAGTTGCCAATCACATCCCTCCTGCAACCATGTCTCACTAATCGCTACCACATCATACTTCCAAGTATCAATCCACACCTTCAGCTCATCCACCTTTTTTACAATACTCCTGGCATTAAAAATATATGAATTTCAGAGATACTCCTGGCATTAAAATATATGAATTTCAGAGATACTCCTGGCATTAAAATATATGAATTTCTGAGAAGAAGTATTGATCTAATTTCAGAAAGTTACTTGGAAGAGGAATAACACTGATGGCCAGGTGTTTGTGGAGGAGAATTCAAAGTCAAAGGCCAATTCTAATCTTTATTTTGGGAAATTTCTGTCCATTCACCACTAAATGGCAGATAAATGATCTGATGAGGAGGGAGACAAGTACTCATGTGGAAACCAAGGTGTAATTTCTATGGAGTAGCATGTGGATGAAACCTTGAGGGAGGGGCGGGGTGACTGGCAGGGTAGATCCTTGGAGAACACCAGAGATAACATTAATGGAGCAAACAGCGAAATGACGTGTATAAACAGGTAAATGTAGTCCTCCACAGATAACCAAATGGCAAAGGATAGGGTCTGAAACATGTTAAAGGTTTCTGTTAGGTCAAGAAGGACAAATAAGGTTGGCTAATATTGTCATATTCACAAAGGAACTCATGAGTGACTAATAGGAGTTACTTCAATGAATTGCAGGAGAAAAAGCTGAGTGAAAGAATTCCATGACAGGGTTTACAAGGAACCTGAAACAAAAACAGAACATGATGAAAATGCTCAGCTGGTTAAATGGCATCAATGGAGAGAGAATCCTTTGCTTAATACCTCCTCTCGGGGATGGGGGTAGGAATGTAGGAGTGGAGATAAAGGAGTGTAGGCAAAATTTGTCAAGATAACTTGCAGGTTGTCCTTGGGCTATAAACACCCAATTTATGGACAAATACATATGAGCAAGTTTCTGTAGTATGAGTAAATTCACCATGTACAGACATACATTTATCCTTACAAATGGCAGAAAATCTCTCTCTTTCTCCATTTAGTAATTATTCTTTCATTTTAGTCCTATGTACTTTTGATGCCATTGATTACAAAGATATAGTTAACATACTAGCTGAGTTTTGAGTATATTTCAAACAATGCAGAAAAACACAACCCATTCATTACCTTTCAGGTAATGGCCTGGACTTTAAAAATGGAAAGTTGGAGGCAGAAGAGTGAAACAAACTGAAATAGAAAGGTATGGTCATACAATTCAAGACAAGAACAAAAGAGGGTCATCTCAAATGGTTAAATTCAGGGCTGGATTAACATAGTAGTGAAAGTAACATATGCTATAGGCTCCACATTTTAAAGGGCCCCACCATTTATGACAGTACTATGAATTATGAACTTAAACATCTTTGTTTTCCTCTTTATGCAGCAACTAGATGAGATAGTACACTGATAGTCAGTGTTTGTTAATAACCCTGATTAAAGGTGATAATTGGCTAACTAGTGATTTTAACCAATTATCACCTCAACAGGGATTCATTGCTGTTAGATTTTACTGCAACACCACTCCAGCATCTGATTGGTCTAATTTGGGGCTGCCCTATTGCAGAGTCTGCTCAATACGGGAGCAATGGCCGTCTTCGTTACCTATAATCCCCCATTCAGCTGGAAGTGCTCTGCCAGTGTCAGTGCCATGGAAACTCAGAGGGTTTCAGCTGCGTGTAGGATTATGGGTAATGAAGATAGGCATTGATCCTGCATTAAGCCAGTTACCAGCTGCTGAATATATGTTTTGTTTTAATGTGGGAGATTCTTTATGGCGACAAATGTTCAAGTTTTGTCTCATTGCCGTACTGTCTTGCCAGTTTTTGGTTACCTGGAAGACTCAGTGGTGAAAAGTTGTTTGCGCCGAACAGGATAATATGGAGCATAACAAGACAGAAGACCAATAACATGGGACCTCCCAATGCTTAGCAAAAAGAGAAGCAGGCTCGTTGCAATCAGAGGCAAGTTTGTGGACTGGTATTCCAGGAGGTGCATTTTGACTACTTAATTATTAGTTGCAATTCTCTGCTTCAAAATGTGAACAGCTTTTATTTTTTCCCTACTGGAGTCAATAAAGACAATAAAGTCCATTGCATCTGTGACCAGGAAGCTAATCCAGAATCTGGATCGCTTAATTGATGTGGTGCCAAAAAAATGACAAGAGAATCAGTAGCAAACAAATAGAGCAACTCCATAAAGGTGTTGCAAGGCAGGCAGCAAGTTAGCCAGTTTGAAAATTTGATGCAGTCCTTAGTTAATCTTAAGAAATCTTTCCATCTATTTCTAACTTTTAGCGGTTCGTCCACAGAAGAGCATAGATGTCCAATTATTTAAATTCTTGCATTTTCTGTTTGTTTACACAGTCAAAGCATAACATTGAGAGAGAGAGTTGCCACAAGTAATGACAAAATCCATTTAAAAAAAAAAATATTCCATGTAAGGATAATCGATCCACAGGCGTCAATAAATAAATATCTAAACATGTATGCCGGAAATGATGTTGCTTTAAAGGATTCTAATCTCCAGCTTCGTTTTACAATATGAAACAGTCATAATGGCCAAAAATTGGTTCCTCCGACCTCATCTTTGTGCTGCCGTCACACTTCCCCCTCAGCGTGCATGTGCCAGCCGGCACTATTTAGGACCGCGCATGTGTCAGTCGGCACAATTTAAAATAAACACTACTGGCCCTGCAATGCTTTAATCCAGCACTAGTTAAATTAGGTTCAGATGGCTTTAGCATGTCCACAGCAAAGAGGGGTTTATGTTGGGTTGGGTGTCTTTTCAGCAATGCCGGTGAACAAGATGGGAGAAGGATGGAGAATTGGAGACTAAAAGCTCAGGGTTGCTCTTCTATGTTCTGAGGTAAAGGAAAGATCACTACAAATTTGTGAGTCTGATTTTATTTCAGACTTTCTACATCTACAGCATTTTTTTTCAGGGAATTTCAGCCTCATGACTGATGATAATGTATTTTTTGACAGTGAGCTAGTTTGCTTGTTAGTACATTATTTATGAATGAACAGTCATCCAAAACTCCCAGCCTGCATTTCACCCTGTCACCTATTCTACTAACCAAGCAGATACAGTTACATTGAGGCTCCAAAATAACAGCCAGGAAACAGCAGTTCTTGGCCACTGTGAGCACACGTCAGACTTCAAGAGGAATGTGAAAGGTTGAAGAGCTCAGCAAAATTTTTACATGCAGGATGAGGCCAAAAGAAAACTCACACGCCAGTGCCGATTGTGGACGGCAGATCATCTATCAGTGGACAAATGCAGGAACTTTGGAATGCAAGTTCTCAAATGAAATAATATATCTTTTAAAAGCCAATGCCCATTTCAGGCCCAAAGCCCATACATCAAGCCACAAGCGCTTGTGGATACACTTTAGAGTCATTAACCTTACACCTGTCTCCTCTTGTCCTTCACCATGATCCCCTGCCCTTGATTTTATTTTCACTCCCTGTTCATCTTCCTTCTCTGTAATATAAAACAGAGGGGCTTGGAGAATAATTCAAAGCTAGTGGAGCAGAGACATAGTTACAAATCTCTGCCACGAGCACAGTGACAGTGAAAAGCAGTTTGTCAGTTCTGCACCAGGTGACCTTTGTGACACAGATATGAGGTGAAAATATTGTCAGTGATAAAAACAATGGAACTCTGGGTCTCTGATTAAATAAGAGAAAATTTCGCGCGCGCGTGTGTGTGTTTTTGTGTGTGTGTATAACAATCATGGATGTTGTTGCAGGACTATCCAAGTTGCCAACATTGAGCAAAACTTACCCTTTCCTCACAATTAAACTTTTCATTGTTTTCTCAGTGCCAGCATATATGCTAGGGGTATTTATATTGGCATCAGCAGGTGCTGAAGCCCTCTGCCTGTTATTTTCACAAGGAAGCTCCCACCAATAGGGACACTTTGCACATGGAACTGTGAACTTAATTGGTTAAGTAAAAGTCAGAGATGGTCCAGTAATATCCCATTGCTTCATAAAAAACTCCCCTACATAACAACAGCTTAAACTGTGACTACACTTCAGCCACACAATGGATTCAGAGTTCCTTTAATTAATTTTCAGTGTTAAAAAGAAAAATATACAACTGAAACTAATTGTTAAGCACATAAACCAACCTTCTTCTCGAATAAGATTTGAGAGCATTCATAGAGCAGCTTGCACATTTATTTCTGGACTTCCAAAGAAATACTGGCTGACTTAATGACATTCCTGTTTCAAATATAACCAAACTACAGAAAATGGATGTAATGCATAGTTATTGCCACTAACCATTTATAAGGCCATTAGTTAACAACCTTGGACTAGATTTTCCTATTCTATTGCTCAGTTGCATTTGGCTTCCTGAGAATGAATCAAAGAAGAAAATCCGATCGCATCCTTGTAATGTATTTTGCCCAATGTTCCATCCACTTAAAGTAATGAATGGAAAGGGGTAATCTGTATTAAGTGTGCATTTACTACCCACCCCATCCCCCTCCCACCACTCTCCCTGCTGGAATCTCACTCACGATTGACTTGCAGGAAAATTTGTCCTAATGCCTGCTGGATTAAGTATTTGGAATAAATGAGTAAGACTTCCTCCAACCAACCCAGCAACATGTACTAACTTCAGGAAGGCACCTAAATTGCAGCAATTTAATTAGCTTATTCATTTCCCACCTTCTATGAGTGAGACTGCAGTTACTGAGAGATTAAGGAGAGCAGAAGAGGCCTATTGTCCTTAGAAATTATGTTGAGTCTAACCATATTCATTTTACATAATGTCTTTCATGGCAGCAGGCATCAAGGGTCTAATTTAGCTTGAAATCCTGGTCTGGGAATTAAGGCTGCTATACCACCCAGAACTCTCATGTCAGTCCCTTGAACACTGACGTTTACCTTAATGTAATAATGTTCCTGCTAAGGAAAGGAATTATGCAAGAACAAAAGAAGTATTTGACAAACAACATCTCCAGCAGAAATTATCTGACTCTCCTACTTGCTATAAACATTTTCAGACAAATAATTTTTCAATTCACTTGTTTCCTTACATTCTAGTACCAAATGAATGTTACATAATTTAGATTTCACCCATTTTTGGTGTGTTGAATGAGGTTTACACTTCACCCAATTGCCAACTCAGGTCTCCCCATCCCCAAAAGAAATTGTCAAGTTAGAGAAAGCTTGTTTGAAGAAATTGTTATTCTTTCCTCTTTTTAAAGAAAAGTTCAAACCCAATCTGTGTAATTTTGCAAGCAGATGCCATGCAGATGTAGAGAAAGAGAAAAAGGGAGGATTGTTGCAAATTTTGTGTGTGAATGTGGGGGCTAGGAATGGTGGAGACCCACTGGCACATGATTCTCTTTGCATCCCCAAGACTCACTGGGCATCAGTGCCACAAACCAAAGCACCCAATACCTGAATATTTCAGAGAATGGAGGATTTGATCTCCAGTCAAAATGGCTAATGATGAAATATTAAAATGACTGAGCAAGGTTTAGAAAATATAAAAATGACATCACAGTCAGAACCTTTTAAAATGAAACGCCATTCACTACTTTCAGCCTGAGATACTTTTTATATTTCATTGAGAATTAATAACAAAGGTCAGAGGTCCTGACTTTTTGATCTGATTCCTGTTGGCAAGTAAATAATGGGTGCTGCACACACTGATAACCTTGTAATGTGAGTGAATTCTGATCGAGAATAACTCCTGAATTGGGGTGAATCATGGCAAGAAGTGTCTGATCCAATTTCCTGATATGAAATGGATCCAAGCCATTCAAAACATACACTTTCTGAGCAATTTACACACACAAGAAACAGACAAATGTAAGCCCAATTTCCAGGCAAACATGACAAGTCACTAATTCCTCTTACATCAACAATAAGCTGCAAAGAATTTCTAATTGAGACAGTTGTGGAAAATTATGCCATGTCACGATATTCAATTGAACACACTCAAAACAGTGAAATTATCAAACTTACTTCCTAGTCAAAGAGAAATGCATTGATTGGCACCACATTCTTCACAAAAGATTTTAGATTATAAATTTTGCACAGATTGTCCATACAAGAAATATGAAGTATTTGACAAGTCTCAAGAACCTTGAAGTCACGTCAAAACCAGAAAATAATGGGAACTAATAGTTGTCATTCATAATGTAGAACATTTCTTTATATTTCTTTCACATTTAGAGAAAAGCAGAAGGATCTCAAATTTGAGACTGTTCTATCCTCACCAGATTTGGTATCCCATTATTTAAATTGTTGATTGAATGGCATCTGGTTCACCACGTGATATTTCTCAAACCTAGATCACAATTCCCCCACTCCCCTTAAATTCATCAGAATGCCATTTCCTGCACTTATTTGAAATACACTTACACTTCCTTGAAATTCTCCAGAGCCCAGTTTCCCATGGTCCCTTGAATTCACTTATCAGGTTCACTGGGAAAATAATATTACATTGAAAAACACCTGGTATCTGGCATCTATGGGGATTGGTAGATGCCGGTTGCTTGAGATTGCGTTTTGTGTGATTGGTGAACAAACGGTGAAGTGCACCAATTTTAAATATCTGTATTTTTTAAAATCTATTTATTTTTTTGCAACTTTTTGCCAGTTGCTTGAGGCTGGCAGTTCCTTGAATTCCTGATAATAAGATTTTTGCTGTACTACGTACAGAAGTCTGAAGTCCAGTAACTCTCAATTCAAGAACAATTTTTTCATTGGCTATCAGACTCTTGAACTTCTCCTTACTATCCTAATGTCCTTCCTCTGACCCTCTAAAAGACCTGTCACACTCTACTGCCTTTTTTAAATAGTGGAGTGATCTTTGCAATTTTCATGCCACACTTTTATCCTGCACCACTGTGACTTTGAACATTTATTATTATTTTCTGCATGATATTTTAATGTATACTATTGGAGGTTACATTTTTTTTAAACTTTAAAACCACCTGTCAGTATACCAGTGGAATAAAGAGGTCTACAGATGTGTGAGAGAGGAACTGGCAAGAGTTAATTGAATAGGCACACTAGCGGGGAGGATGGAAAAGCAGCAACGGCTGGAATTTTTTGAGAAATTAGGAAATGCAGGACAGGTATCATATATTCCAAAAAAGAAGAAATATTTGAAGGAAAAAATGACACAACTGTGGCTGACAAGAGAAGTCAAAGCCAATGTAAGAGCAAAAGAAAGGGCAGACAAGGAAGCAAAAATTAGTGGGAAGAGGTAACTGGGAAGCTTTTAAAAACATAAAGAGGCAACTAAGAAGATGATTAGGAAGGAAATGATGAAAATTGAAATGAGGCTAACATAAGGATTTTAAAAGTTTTCGAAGTATATTAAGAGCAAAAAGGTGCAAAAGTAAATGTAGGACAATAGAAAATAATTGGAAAAATTGTAATTGGAGATAAGGAGACAGCAGAGGAACTGAATGAGTGTTTTGCATCATCTTCTCTGTGGAAGACATTAGCAGAATAGTGGACTTTCAAGGGTGTCAGGGAAGAGAGGTGAGTGCAGTCAGTCACCAGAGAGAAGGTAATTGGGACGTTGAAAGGTCTAAGGACAGTTAACGCTCCCAGATCAGATGGAATGCATTCACAGGTTCCGAAAGAAGTAGCTGAAGAGATTGTGGAGGCACCAGTAACGATCTTCCAAGACTCGATAGATTCTGGCATGGTTTTGGATGACTGGAAAATTGCAAAGATCACTCCACTATTTAAAAAAGGCAGTAGAAAAGGTTAAAGACCTGTTAGCCTGCCATTAGTGGCTGGGAAGTTTTTGGAGTCAATTGTCAAGGATGAGATTGCAATGTACCTGGAGGTGCTTGACAAGTTAGGCCAAAGTCAGCATGGTTTCCTTAAGGGAAAACCTTGTCTAACAAATTTTCTGCAGTTCTTTGATGAAACCACAGACAGGACGTGCAGTGTATGTTGTATATTTGGACTTTCAAAATGTCTTTGACAAGGTGCTGCAAATGAGGCCGCTTCACAAAATGAGAGCCCATGGAATAACAGGAAAAATGCATGGATAGAGGTTTGGCTGATCAGTAGGAAACAAAGAGTGGGAATAAAGAGTTCCTATTCTGGCTGACTACTGGTTACCAGTGGTGTACTGCAGCGGTCAGAGTTGGGGCCAGTTCTTTTTAAGTTACATTTTACTGATTTGGATTGGGGAATAAATGGCTTTGTGGCTAAGTTTGCAGATGATACAAAGATTGTTGGAGGTACAGGTAGTGATGAGAAAAATGACGAGGGACCTCATAGAAGCATAGGACTGAATAGAAGTTGAATGTCCTGGACAGAATGGATGTGGCAGAGATGTAAGAGTCTGGGACAAGAGGGCAGATCTTAAGGAGATGTGAAGGAATATCTTTAATTAGAGAGTGGTAAATTTCTGGAATTTGCTACTATGAGTGGCAGTGGAAGCCAAGATGTTGAGTTTATTTAATTCAGAAATAGATAGGTATCTGAATAGTCAGGGTAACAAGAGTTATGAGGAGGTGACAGGGGAGGGGGTTGAGTGGGTGAATGGATCAGGTCATGTTCTAATACTGGAGCTGACTCAACAGGCCGAATGGCCTACTTCCACTCCAAATATGTTATGGTCTTATGTTTGGATGCTGCAAGTTAAGAAATTCAGAATCAGAATCAAAATTTATTGTCGTGAACATCATAATATTCAGTATTTTGCAACAGCCTCAGAGTGCAAACATACGAATAAACCATCTTAAAACAATAAATTTTAAAAATAGTGCTGAAAAGTAAGGCAGTGTCTTTGGCTCATTGATTATTTAGGAATCGGATGCAGGTGTCCTTGTGCCATTGAGGGGTCTTCTTCAGGCTCCTGTATCATTTTCCCAATGGCAGCAGAGTAAAGAGGGCATGGTCTGGGTGCTGGGGGTATTTTTTAAGACACCGCCTGTTTCAGATATCCTCAATGGATTGGTCTGGTGCCTGTGATGTCTCTTGTCCTGAGAGTTGGCGCCTCCATAAAAGAAAGAGATGCAACCAGCCAGAATGCTCTACATTGCACACGTGTAGAAGGTGAGGAGAGTCTTCAGTAACATATTGAATCTCCTCAAGCACCTCACAATGTATAGACACTGATGAGCCTTCTTCATGATTGCATCAGCATGGAAGCTCCAGGATTTGGACACCCTGGTTCTTGACCCTCTCCACTACTGAGCCCTGGTTGAGGACAGGGTCATGTTCCCCTGACTTCCTCCTGAAGTCCACAATCATCTCCTAGGTTTTGCTAATGTTGAGTGCGAGAATGTTGGCATGACACCACTCAATGAGCTGATCTATCTCCCTCTTGTACGCTTCCTCACTGCTGCCTGTGATTCTGCCGTCAACTATGGTATTACTGGCAAATTCGTAGATAGCATTGAAATTGTGCTTGGCCACACAGTCTGGGTGTACAATAAGTAGAGCAATTGGCTAAGCATGCATCTTTGAGGTGTGCCTGTGTTGATGATCATTAAGAAGGAGATATTGTTTCCAATTCATACTGACTGTGGTCTTCCAATGAGAAAGTCAAGGATCCAGTTGCAGGGGAGGAGGGGGGGGGGGGGGTTGGGGGGATTACAGAAGCCCAGAGTTTGTAGCTTCTTGAGGGAATAATGGTGTTGAAGGCTAAGCTGTAGTTGATGAAATGCAGCCGTATATATAAGCTGCTCTTTTTGAGGTGATCCAGAGCTGAGAGGAGAGCCAGCGATACTGCATTTGCTGTGGAGCAGTTGTGACGATAGGTGAATTACAGTGGGTCCAGATCTTTGCTTGATATGTGTTAATTCTGGCCATAACCAATGTCTCAAATCACTGCATCACAGTAGAAGTTAGTGCTACTCGGCGAGAGTTGCTGAGGCAACTCACACTACTCTTCTTTTGTTTTTGTTTTCTTTTGATATGTGCTTGATCATAAACTAAAAGAATGAATGAGAAGTGCATTGGTATATCATCCAATCGTCCTCAAAGGGCTTGATTCCATGTTGTGTAGCTCATGACTCCTCGATTGCTCAACTTTGGCTCTCTTGCATCTCTAAAATGTTTGACTGGCAGAGTCTTACTGTAAATATTACTATTGGAGAAAATGTTTCAATACTTTTGAAGTCTCTCATCCATAATGCAACAGGCAAATATGATGACAATTTAGACTATTCAGAAATATCATTTGGTCCATTTTGAAAACAGCTGAAGCAAGTTTTATGAAGACACTGGTTATGCTATTTGGTTTGCCTTTGATCATAAAGGCTAATTTTTTCTTATGTAATACTTTCCTCCTACATTTCCATGCATCCAGTTGTTGAGAATTGATAAATGGTCTCACGCTCAATGTTTCCATTTACACAGAACAACTCGCCAAAGGAGGTAGAAAATTAAACCAAGTAACACGCAGTTACATAAATCAGAAATAAAATATTCTGTGACATGGGTGAGGGAAATTCTTGCCTTAATGTTCCAGGCATTAATCTGATACTCTGGATTAGATTATGGATGACAGTCTGCAGTTATTCTGCCCTCAGATGTTAAATTAAGGTTTTCTTTGCCTGTTTAAATGGATGTTAAACATTAGATGACACTATTCAATGAACCCTTTCTAACACCATCCTGAGTGCATGTCAATGTGAAAGCCAATTTGATGGTAATTTACTTCAAATTAGGGGCAACTGTATCAAATAGGGTCTACATGAAACTGGATTAAGTTCACTGCATGCAACCATACATTGCTTTTATCTTAAAAATAAACAGTTGGCTGAAAATAACGGAGTATTTCACAATCTGGAAGCTTGCATGTGATGTCTGGCAAGTGAGAAAACCCCCAACTCTCTGTGGGTCACCCTTAACAATAGCCTATCCCACAATGGCAAGTTCTTCTTCTCAGGCAAGGTTCACTCCCTTGCATTCTTTCCAGCCTTCTAAACAAATACAAAATGGGAAGAATGCCACAGACTGTAACTGCTGACAACAAGCCGTATTGTCCTGAGAACATCTGTTTCCGTCTCTCAGGCAGATACACTCAGTGAGTGTAAATGCTGGGGTTTAGGCTGGATCAGTCACAAACACTGCAGGGCAGAAGAAAGAACTGGAAATTGTTGGCATTACATCTGGCTGAGCAATCTGCAGCCAATCTACACAGGAAAATCCTTTTAAGACATGACATATTCATTCCGTTTGATTTACGTAGTATTGCCTTTTCTTCTCTCTCCCAGGACCCTGCCTCAATTCCAAATCATGTTTGATCCCAACCCACAGTTGCAACTGACCAACCAGTTTTCCATTCATTTCCATTGGACAGCACTTTTACAGTCAGAAATGTGATCTAAGCACAAAATATTGCACAGCTATTCAGGCCTCAGACCCACTTGGCAAGCTGAGCATAATTAGATCAGTACAGTAAATGTCAGTCACCAAGCACTTCATCGATATGTAGCCTTACTTTTTGTGGCAAAGTTGTAACTTAGATTTATTTATAAAGAGCTTTGCCCATCTTCAGGATGTTGCAAATTGATTCATAGCCAAAGGACTATTACATAGGCATATGTGACAACCAGCTTGTGCACAACTCCTGCGATAGCAATGGTATAAAAGACAAACCATTCCATTTATTCTTGGCATTGTTAGACAGAAAATCTTAGCCTGGAATATTCTGGGAAACATTGGCTAGTGAAGCTGTAGATAAAAAGTTAAAAGACTATAATGAAATTTGAAACTCCTTGGGATAAATCATACCTAGGAGGCAAGAAGATAAAAAACAGTAAGACAGTAAGTCCATGGGACATAGGAGCAGAATTAAGTCATTTAGCCCATTGAATCTGCCCCACCATTTAATCATGAGTTGATCTATTTTCCCACTCAGCCCCACTGTCCAGTCTTCTCCTAATCATCTTCGATGCCCTGGCTAACTGAGAAACTATCAATTTCTGCCTTAAAAACAAATAATAACCTGACCTCCAGAACTGTCTGGTCTCACCAACACCTTATAAAGCATTAACATCACATTCTTGCTTTTATATTCTATTGTTCTTGAAATGAATTCCAACATTGCATTTGCCTTCTTCACTACTGACTCAACATGCAAGTTTATCTTTAAGCTATCCTGCATGAGAACTCCCAGGTCCATTTACATCTTGATAGTTTAAATTTTCTCCCCATTTGAAGAAATATTCTGTCCATTTATTTGTTCTACTAAAGTGCATGACTGGACACTTTCTGACATTGTATTTAATTTGCCGCTTCTCTGTCCATTCTCCTAATCTGTCTAAGTCCTTCTGCAGCTTCCCTGTTTCCTCAACACTACCTGCTTCTCTACCTACCTTCCTATCATCTGCAAACTCAGCCATAAAGATCATTCCATAATCCAAATCATTTATATACCTGTATAAGATAAAAAGAAATGAAACAGTCCCAACATCAATCTCTGTGGAACACCACTAGGAATTTGAAGCCAAACAGAATATGATCCCTATATTCTGACTCTCTGTTTTCTGCCAATCAGCCAATGTTCTTCCCACTCTAGTATGTTTCCTGTTATGCCATGGGCTCTTGGTTTCATAGCCTCATGTGTAGCACCTTGTCAAAGGCCTTCTGAAGATCCAAATACACAGCATCCACTGCATCTCCCTTATCCATACTGCTTGTCACATCTTCAAAGAATTCCAACAGATTAGACAAGCAAGATTTTCCTTTAGGAAACCATACTGGCTTTGTCTTATCTTGTTATGTGCCTCCAAGTGCTCTGTAACCTCAGTAATGAGGAAGAAGTCCCTCAAACTTGCTCAATTAGATCTGAGAGTTATAGACTCATGGACTAGTTGATACATATTTCAGAGTATTCCCATATTCCCTTGGTGCCTAAACAACTTCTGCTTGAGTGATGCTATTATAGTGACAATGACCTGGGTTCCAATCCGGTGCTGTCTGGGTGGTCCAGTTTCCTCCTACTCTCCAAAACATACAGGATTAATTTGAGTGTAAATGGC
Organism: Narcine bancroftii; assembly: GCF_036971445.1. Taxonomy (NCBI): domain Eukaryota; kingdom Metazoa; phylum Chordata; class Chondrichthyes; order Torpediniformes; family Narcinidae; genus Narcine; species Narcine bancroftii. The sequence goes on along the minus strand of NC_091473.1, from coordinate 78,244,594 downwards.
CGGAATCAGCTTTTACGTGCTGAAAATAAAGATTAAAATTTAATTTTTAAAAATTCAGATCTAACAATGCTCAGCTCCAGTGCGACCTGATAAGGTAGAACTGACTACTCGTTTTCCTTATATTGAAGATTGTTGCATAAAATGTCACACAAATGCATCCTGTGAGAAACCTTACTATTATTTGTTGAATTTCTGCAGACCCTACAGTGCAGGAGTACATGAGATCTATGAAACTTCATGGCTATATTTTTTATGATCACACGTTTCATGTTCTAAGAACAACTCATTGACCTCATTGCTTTGATAATCTGATTGGTAATATCTCCTGATTTACTTTGTTGAAAGCTTTGATCACCTCTACCAGATCTGCTCTTACTTCTCATTACCTACAATAAATGGAAGTCCGCATTTCAAAGACCTGCTGTGGTAACGTTAAAGCCAATCATTCCTGGTATTCGAGACTCCAGTTTTTAGGGTTTCTTTTTGTCAAATCTTCCTCAAGGAGTTCTACTTTGTCAAATGGTACGGTTGGTGCAGTGGTTAGTGCAAGGAGTTCTACTTTGTCCAAGCCTTAACTCTCTTACTGAAAGTTTACTGACTTTTTTGGACACCAGCAGAATTTTTTCTTGAAACCAAGTTCAGAAAGTTGTATGGTGAAACACTCCATTGAGATCTTGAGTGCAAAATCTCAGTTGACTTTCCAGTGCTGAACCAAAATAATTAAATGTCCTTGACTGATTAAATTGAATCAAAATTTAAAACCAGATTACAAGGTACAGCTGCCTGGTGTCAAACATTGAATTGGTTCAAGTTAAGTTATTCACATAAGCAGATTAATTTCTACCTCTTTCGATGCAAATGTTTTCTACATTCACTGAGAAGCAAAAGCATTTCATTAGCTGAGCATCTGCTATATTACTGCAATTGCACTTGGGGGTCTGACAATGAACACTTACTGTCATCATTCTTCTTTACCTTGAACTGTGATTTGTGAAGGTACCCTGGGTTGATATTGCCAGGCAGTGGCAGAAAGCACTACCCCATAGCAGCAACAGCTGATGATCATGACAGCAACATCCAAGTTACAGCCTTACATCTATTAAAACATCACATCTCATCCCTTCAGATAATGAACTACTAGGTTGGTGCGAGGAACTATCACTCCTTTTATTGGCCACCCCACATATTCATCAAAACCTCGAGACTTCTTAATGAGTTCAGGTTTCCTTAAGGGAGACTAACTGTAATTTTGATTGTCTCTGCAGTGGGCCATGATTTGCTCTACATCATTCACCAATACTCATGCTTCTTGCCTACAAGCAAGTTTTAAGAATATTTTTACAATCAAGTATTTGGTAACAAATATCAAACTTTCCGTTATAACCGATGTAGTTTTCTGTATGCTAAGGGGAGCTGTAGTGTGCTCCTACCTTCTTTTGCAGAAACAACTGCTTCTGTCCAGTCATTCTTAATGTTTGATTACAGACTTTAAATCGTTATCAAATTACCATTTGATCAGTTCAGACTATTGACTTGAAATGTGAATTCGGTTTCTCTTTCCACATGTACAGGTATTTCTAATTACCAGCAGATTTTGCTTTCAGATGATACCTCTCTTGCTTCAAAGTCAGAAAATTATGAATTCAAGTCTCATTTCAGAGACACGAACACAATTTTTAGCCTGTTACACCATAAAGGTTGTGGAGAAAGATCTGTCACAGGTACTGCTTTTTGTCTGAGAAGCCAAACCATGACCCTGTTTGGTTTCTCAGGTAAATGTACAAGGCACATTTTAACCAGAGCAGATTGTTCTCCCCAGTGTCTTTGCTGAGAAATTTAATCCTCAATAAATTACATTTTTTGCTTCATTACACTGGACAACACATACTTTAAAAGGTTTGCTTCCTGAAAAAAAATGGAGATCATGATAGACAACGTCAAGATGAACACAAAGATAATTTCAGATTTGCTGTATCACGTAGGATGTTGGAAAAACATTAAATTAATTTTTTTTTTGATTTAGCATATTTAATCGCATAATGATACTGACACATTGCGTTAGTTCAACTGACTTAAAAATGTTTGGTCACTGATTTTTTTTTTGCACCTACAGCACAGTAACAGGCCCTTTCGGCCCATGAGCACGTGCTGTCCAATTACATCCAATTAACGTACAATATGTTTTGAAGGGTGGAAGGAAATTGGTGCACCAGGAAGAAACCATGCAATCATGGGGTGAAAGTACAACCTCCTTCCAGATAGGGCTGGATTGAAACCCGGGTCACTAACACTGTAGCAGCATTGCACTAACAACTATGCTAACCATACTGCCCATTTGTTACATGTAAAATTCAAAATCCTATTAAATGCATTTAATTAAAATTAAACATTCGGAAGTTAAACACACTTTTCTTTCCAATATGTCTTCATGGCAAACAAACTTCAAACATAAATGGATGACATTTTTTCTGCAACATGTGGCTGTTGAGTTCATTACTGCTACAGTCTCCCTCTGCTTGAGGCTTGCTGTTTTACTTGTGGTCAAAGAAAGCAATGTTGTTTTGTTAAAAGTTTCTGTGTATTGGCATGGACACTTAAATGAAAGATTCAATTTAATGCAGATTTTTATTATTTGCAGTGTCATACCAAGCAATACAACTTAAGTAATTGAAACGGGAAAACCACGCAGAGAGGTCAAAATCCTTTCCTAAATCTGTCCCATTTAAGAATATAAATAGCAGAGCTTCTGCAGAAATTCAAAGTTCAAAAGTTCAAATTTATTGTCAGAGTACATACGTAGCATTACATACAACCCTGAGATTCTTTATCCCTGCGGCCAGGCATAATTTCTACTTATCGATGGTGTAAACTGTACTCAAGAAAAAGATATGTATATAAAAGAGAGAAATATATTAAAAAATAAATGTAAACAAACTGACTGTGCAAATATGGAAAAAATTAAATATTCAGTAATACAAAAATGTGCAAAAATGTTCTTAAATGAGTCTCTAATTGAGTCTACTATTTAGAAGTTTGATGGTGGATAGGCAGCAGCTGTTCCTGAACCTGGTGGCATGAGTCTTGTGGCATCCCTTTCCTGATGGTAGCAGCAAGAAGAGAGCATATCCTGGGTGGTGTGGATACTTGATGCTTGCTGCTGTTGTCCAATGACAGCGTTCCATGATGGTGGGGAGAGTTTTACCTGTAATGTACTGGGTTGTGTCCATTACATTTTGCAGGGCTTTCTACTCAGAGATATTGGTGCCTCCATTACAGGCCATGGTGCAGCCAGTCAACACCATTTCCACAACACGTCTGTAGAAGTTTGCCAAAGTTTCAGATTCATACCGAACCTATGCAATCTCCTGACAATGTTGAGGTGCTGATGTGCTTTCTTCATGATGGCATTAGTTTGTAGGGTCCTCTGAGATAATGACCCTGGAATATTTTATTGGCTCACCTTTTTCAACTCTTATCCACCATAATTACTGGATTGTACAACTCTGGCTTTCCCTTCCTAAAGTCTACAATCAGCTCCTTGGTTTTGGTGAAATTAAATGAGAGATTGTTAGAACATCATTCAGCCAAGCTTTCAATCTCCCTCCTGTATGCTCATCGCCCCTTTTTATACATTGCACTACTGTGGATTCATCAGCAAATTTGTAAATTATGTTGTCATACAGAGCCATGTAGTCATAGGCGTAAAGCGAGAAGGGCAGGGGCTAAGTACGAAGCCCTGTGGTGCTCTGGTTGTGATGGAGATTGTGGATGAGTTATTTCTGCAAGTATGCACTAAATAGGTCTGGAGATGAGACATTAAGGATCTAATTACACAGTGTGGTATTGATGGCCAAGTCTTGGAGTCTGCTAATCAGTTTTGAGGGGTGATGGCATTGAATGCCAAACTGTAGTCAATAAAGAGTATCCTGATGTATGCATCTTTCCTATCCAGGTGTTCCAGGGTCTTGGGTAGAACCAATGAGATGGCTGTAGGCCTCTTGCTGCAGTATGCAAATTGCAATGGATCCATGTCACTGCTCAGACAGGAGCTGGTATGCTTCAACACCAGCCTTCAAAACACTTAATCACTGTGGAAGTGAATGCCACTGGTTACTAGTCATTTAGGCAGACTACAACACTCTTCTTGGGCATCAATACGATTGAGGCCTGATTGAAACAGGCAGGTACCATGCCCTGTTGGAGTGGGATGTTGACAATATCTCTGAAAACATTGGACAGTTGGTCACCACAAGTTTTCAATACTCAGCCAGGTATTCATTCTGGATCAGATGATTTTCTTCGATTCACTTTCCAGAAAGCAGCCTGCATGTCATCTTCGTATACTGATAACAGAGGATCATCAGGGGGTGAGAGGGCATACAGTGGTTCTTTCTCATCCTAGAATGCATTGAGCTAATCTGGGAGTGAAGCTTTGGTGTCTTCTATTGCACTGGGTTTGGTTTTTATAGCAGGTTAAATCACTTAGAGCCTGCCACAGCTGGGTTGTTTCCATTCTTGTCCGGAATCTCCACTTTGGCTGGGAGATGGCTTTTCATAGGTCCTACCTGCTCCTTGTGTAGTTCTCTGTATCTTCGGACTTAAATGCCTGTGATCTGACTCACAGCAGGTTCCGGATTACATTGTTCATGAATAGCTTCTATCCGTGGAAAACCTAAATGATTTGGTATGGCACACTCATCCACAGCTGTTTTGATAAAGTCTGTAATGGGCCTGGTGTAATCATCAGATCCTCAGCTGAAATCTTGAATACTGCCCAATTCACTGACTCAGTCAGTCCTGTAACTATTCTTCAACCTCCCCTGACCAACTTCTGGGCGTCCTGATCTCTAGAGCCTCTCTTTTTAGGCTTTGTCTATATGCAGGCATACAGTTCTGAAACCAGTCAAGGGGTATGGATCAAATTTCATCAGTGCTGGAAAATGCCAATGTTCAACTGCATAAGATAGGAACGCTAAGTCCAACCCAACATCAATTGTGATTTGCTGACACCCCAAAGCTAACAAAATACTCTAGCCACATGGAACCAACAAGAAATCTATATATGCTGGAGTCTCATGAAGGACACAAAACTCAGCAGGTCAGTATCCATGGAAAACAAAAGGGAGATGATGTTTCAGACTTGAGCCCTTGTTCACAGCTGAATCCCATGGCATTATTTGAAAAGGGGAAGTTACCCTGACTCCTGATTTGCACTAAGAATAATTTGGAAGCCAAATAAGGACAGGACAAATACAGTAAATACAATGTTAAATAAGAAACATTGATGAACAGAGGCACCTTGGAATTCATCTATGGTTGCCTGAAAGTGGCAACACTGGATACAGACCTGATGCAGTCAAATGGGAATGGAGTAGATGAGCAATAAGGTTTCATGGACATGGACATTGAGAGGGTCAAGAACTTCAAATTCCTGGGTGTCAACATCTCCAAGGATCTGTCCTGGAGCCTCCTTGTTGATGCAATCACAAAGAAAGCTTGCCAGCGGCTAAACTTTGTGAGGTGTGTGAGAAGATTTGGGATGTTACCAAAAACTCCTACAGGTGTACTGTGGAGAGCATTCTGGCTGGTATGGAGGCGCCAACTCTCAGGAAAAGAATAAATTCCAAAGGGTTGTTAACTCGGCTGGTGACATTACAGGCACCAGACTTCATTCCATCAAGGATATCTACATGAGGTGGTGTCTTAAAAACCCAGCCTCTGTCCTAGAAGAACACCATCACCCAGGCCTGCCCTCTTCACTCTTCCTGATGGAAGGAGATACAGGAGTCTAAAAACGAGCACTCAGCGGCACAAGGACAGTTTCCTCCCCACTGCCATCAGATTCCTGAATAATCAATGAACCAAAGACGCTGCCTTACTTTTTGTGCACTATTTAATTTAATTTATAGTAATCTTGTAAGAGGGTTATAATATGAATGTTTGCACTATAATGCTGTCGCAAAACACCAAATTTCATGACTTGTTCATGACAATAAATTCAGATTCTTACATGTCTCTTTTTTAAAAAGTAACTTATTTGATGATTCATTGACAAAACAGTTTGGAGCTGTTACTTAGTTGAATGTTCATAAATGCAGGCTTTTGTTCTCTGTGACTTCTGGGGAGCACTTGAAATAGTGTCTCCATAAAGACTTCAACACAATACTTATCTTCCAATGACCAACTTAGGACAGTTTGTTTTTGTGCACTCGGCTAAGAATAGCACCTTCTTCATTATGTATTTATAGAGAGAATACAATAAGGCTTCATCAGCAGAAAATCAAGTAATAGTTCCTGGCTTTACTCTGTTCCAAGAGTTTTTTTTTTAAATTTCACTCTTTACAGCTTATAATTCAGAAATTTACTGGACCTATAAATGACAAATACTTCACTGAAGAGCAGGCACCTTTGCATTGTCAGATATATGGCAAACAATTTGTGAATAGCAAAGGTTCCATTAACAACTCTGCAAAAAAGACCAAATAATCTCCTTTTCCAAGTGATGTTGATTGTGGTGCAGTGGTATCAGAAAAAATTATAACAAGTATACCTCTTTGGATAGTGCTGAGATGGATGACCTATCTGGGCTAGGCAGTAGCTAGATCAATAGCACCGTGGTCGGCTCAGAGCTTCAGAAGGAAAGGGTGAAATCAGGTAGGGTAATAGTCATTAGGAACCTGATAGTCAGGGGAACAGATTAGAGATTCTATGGCTGCAAAAGCAACTCCAGTACATTGTGTTGCCTCCTGAGTGCTCATGTCCAGGATGTCTCTGAGTGGGTACAGAATGTTCTTATGGGGGAGGGTGAGCAGCCAAAGGTTCTGGTACATATTGGTACCAATAACATAGGCAGGAATGGGGTAGAGGTTCTGAAAAGCCTAGGGTGGATTGGTTGGCATAGCGATTAGCACAACGCCTTTACAGTGCTAGTGATCAGGATGGGGTTCAAATCCCGTGCTGTCTGTAAGGAGTTTGTACATTCTACCCATGCTTGCGTGGGTTTTCCCTGGGGGCTCCGCTTTCCTCTCACTGTTTGAAACACATAGGTTTATTGTGCAGGTTAATTGGGTGTAAATTGGGCAGCATGGGTTCGTGGTCTGAAATAGCCTGTTACAGTGCTGTATGTTTAAAGTTAAAATTTAAATTTAAAAGTAAGTTTAGGGAGTTGGGAAAGCAGCTGAACAGCAGGACCTCCAAGGTGGTCATCTCCCAGTGCCAATGAGTTAGGGAAGGTCAGAGCAGGAAGATAATGCAGACAAAAATGTGTGGCTGAAGAGATGGTGCAGAGGGCAGGCTTTCAAGTTCATGGATCATTGGAACCATTTCTGGAGAAGGGGTGTCCTGTACAAGTGGGATGGGTTGCACCTGAACTCAAAGGGATTCCAATATCCTGGCTAGGGAATTCTGCTAATGCTGTTGTGGGAAGGGGTTTAAACGAGAACCAAAGTGAAGAGGCAGAAGAAGAGGTAGTTGGTGCACAGGAAGGGACAGCTGGTAGGGAACTTGTGTGGAGGACAGGCAGGCAAGGCAAAACATGAGTTCCAATGTAACAGTAATACAGTGTCAAAATTGACAATTAAAGAACTAAAGATTTTGTATTTAAATGCAAGCAACATAAGAAATAAAGTGGATGATCTTGTAGTACAGCTACACGTTGTCAGTAATGATGTTGGGGCCACCACGGAGTTGCAGCTAAAGGATGGATGTCATTGGGAGCTTAAAGTCCAAGGATACACCGTGTATTGAAAGGAAAGGCAGGTCAAGCAGAGGGATTGGTGTTGCTCTATTGGAAGGAGCCAAATGAAATCATTTTAAAGAGGTGATATAGGATCCAAAGATATTGAATGATTATGGGTTAAGTTAAGAAATGGCAACCATAAAAAAACACTGTTGGCAGTTATATACAGACCTCCAAACCGTGGTCAGAATGTAGACAACAAATTATAACAGAAAATAGAAAAGGTATATCAGTAGGACAATGTTATGGTAGACATGGAGGATTTTAACATGCAAGTAGATTGGGAAAACCATTTTGGGACTGGATCTCAAGGGAACGATTTTGCAGAAAGCCTACAAGATGGCTTTTCAGAGCAGCTTGTCGATAAGCCCACTAGGGGACTGGCTGCACTGGATTGGGTGTTGTGTAATGCACCAGAAGTGATTAGAGAGTTAAAGGAACCATTGGGGGCAGTGATCACAGAATGATTAAGTTCAATTTGAGATTCAACAAGGAGAAACTAAAGTCAAATGTGTCAGTATTTCAGTGGAGTAAAGGGAATTACATTGGTATGAGAGAGGAACTGACCGAAGTAGATTGGAAGGGGAAGATGAGAGAACAGCAATGGATGGAATTTCTGCAAGAAATGAGGAAGATGCAGGATAAATACATACCAAAAAAGAAGAAATATTCAAATAGAAAAATATTAAAATTGTGGCTGAAAAGGGAGTCAAAGCCAACATGAAATCAAAAGAGAGGGCATACAAGGAGGCAAGAATTAGTGGGAAGATAAAGGACTAGGAAAATTTTTTAAACTTGCAAAGGATAACTAAAAAAAACTCATAAAAAAGGGAAAAGATGAAGTCTGAATGTAGGCTCACAAATAATATCAAAGAAGATTTTAAAAAGCTTCATCAAATCTATAAAGAGTAAAAGAGAGTTGAGTGTAAATGTAGGACCTCTAGCAAATGATGCTGGAGAAATAATAATGCGAGATTTGGACATGGCAGAGGAACTAAATGAATATTTTGCATCAGTCTTCATTGTGGAAGACATCAACATTTTTTGAAGGGTATTAAGGAAGAGAAGTGTATGCAAGTAATATTTCAAGGGAAAAGATGCTCAGAAAGCTGAATGATGTCCTGAAAGAAGTAGTGGTAGAGATTGTAGAGCATTACTAATAATTTTTCAGGTATCAATAGTCCTGGAGGACTGGAAAATTATTCAAGAAGGGAGGGAAGAAGAAGAATCAAAATTATAGACCAGTTAGCCTGATGTCAGTGGATGGAAAGATGTTGGAGTCAATTGTCAAGAATTAGTTTACTGAGTACTTGGAGGCACATGACAAGATAGGCCAAAGTCAGCATGGTTTCTTCGAGGGAAGATCTTGCTTGACAAACCTATTGGAATTCTTTGAAGAAATTAAAAGCAGGCTGGATAAAGTGTATTTGCATTTCAGAAGGCTTTTGACAAGGTGCCACACATGAGGGTACTTAACATGACAAGAGTCCATGGTATAACAGGAAATATTCTAGTGAGGGGAGAGCATTGAGGGGAGAGAATTGGAATGCAGGGAGTCCCCTGGTTATGAACATCTGACTTATGTACAACTCATACTTACAAACAAATTGTACTCCCAATTTGTGCATGCGCATAATGTTATCTCACGAATGCCCCTTCTGGTATCCAAGACATCGATGGACAAGAGTAAGTGTTAACTTTAAATCATGATTTTTTTTCTATCTAAACTGTTTTAAGAACTGTTTCTTTAATGTATTTTTATAGAATTCATATAATAAGAACCATATGTACCTGTTCTGACTTATCTACAAATTCAACTTAAAGATGTAGGAATGGATCTCATTCATAACGTGAGGATTCCCTGTACAGGTATCATATTCTGATTGGTTGCCAGTTGCTAGTGTTGTTTCACAGGATTCGGTGTTGGGGTTGCTTTATATGTTGAATATCAATGATTTGGATTATGGGATGAATGCTTTGTGGTCAAGTTTGAAGATAATATGAAGGCAGGTGGAAGACCAGGTAGTTTTCAGGAAACAGGAAGGCTGCAAAAGGATTTAGACAGATTAGCAGCGAAGTGGCAAATGAAATACACTGGCGGGAACTGTATGGTCATGCACTTTGGTTGAAAAATATAAATGGCCGGACTATTTTTTAAAGTAGTAGACAATTGAAAATACCCAGATGCAAAGGGCCATGGGTGTCCTCATTCCAGAAAGCCTGAAGATAAGCTTGCATGTTGAGTCAGTGGTGAAGGCGGCAAATGGAATACAGGCATTCATATCAAGAGGAACAGAATATAAAGGCAGGATGAGATGTTGGGGCTTTATAAGTCAATGGTGAATCCTCACTTGGAGTATTGTGAACAGTTTTTCACTCCTCATTTCAGAAAGCAAGTGCTAATATTGGAGACAGTAATATTGGAGGAGGTTCACAAGGATGATTCCGGGAATGAAAGGGTTATCAGATGAGGAGCATTTGACAGCTCTTGGCCTGCACTCATTGGAATTTAGGAGGATGGGGGTGGATCTCATTGAAATATTTTGAATGTTGAAAGGTGTTTACAGGGTAGATGTAAAAAGTTTGTTTCCCATGGTGGAAAAGTCTAGCCGAAGAGGGCACAACTTCAGAGTTAAAGGGCGTCTGCTTAGAACAGAGATGCATAGGAATTTCTTTAGCTAGAGGGTGAATAATCTGCAGAATGTGTTGCCACAGATGGTTGTGGAAACTTGGTCATCAGGTGTATTTAAGGCAGAGATTGATTGATTCTTGATTAGCCAGGGCATCAAAAGTCATGGGGAAAAGGCTGGGCAGAGGAGTTGGGTGGGATAATGGTTTGAGTAGCATTTAGCATGACACTATTACAGCGTCAGTGACTCGGGTTCAAATCCTGCGTTGTTGGCAAGGAGTTTGTATGCTTTCCGTGTCAGCATGGATTTCCTCCGGGTGCTCCAGTTTCCTCCTGCCCTTAAAAACGTATGGAGGATGTAGGTTAATTGGGGTATTTGGGCAGTACAGGCTCGTGGGCCAGAAGGGCTTGTTACCGTGCTGTATGTCTAAATTTAAAATTATTTCAGGTGCACAAGAACCCAGGAATTTCTAATGCATGATTTTCATCTATCTTCAATCGTCCTGGTCACATCTCAGTGGAGCAGATGGTGTTGTAGGCTGAGGAAGGGTGTCGCTCCAATGTACCTAAACCATTGGGAGTTAAGCAAGAAGGATGTGCTTCAGGGTCATTCTCACTTCCTCCCACATTTGTTACTGGAGATGTTTAGTCTTCATGCACATGTTCAGTTGCGAGCAATCACTTTACATACTACATTTTAATTGGTCCATTTCCAGGTGACACAAAAGAAGGAAAATTATCTAAGAAAAAAATCTGCACTTAACACAAAATAATTTGCATTTTGTTTTGTCTTAATTTTCTTTCAAGAGAGAATCTCCCTAACAAAACACACTCAAGGATGAAAGCAAAGTAAATGACTTGGTGATGAACTTTAACTGAAACATCCTTACAGTATCCTCAGCTACAAATTGCTGCCTTTTCACGAATTCAGTGCATCTTTAAAACTACCTGCAGCAGCACTTGTTACCATCAATGTCTGGTTGCGTTTGACCGGCAAGTTTATCCAAATCATCACACTGCTCCTTTTCTAATTTCCTACACAAGAACTCACTTCACTTCATCCAAACACATCAAACTCATGGAAGCATAACAGTAATTGTATTTTCTACAGATGCTGCACTGTAAAATCATCCAATGGCAAACAAATGGGCAACGAATTGCAATCTGCAATTATTAGCACGTTTACTTGTAAAAAAACACAAAATTAAAAATTTCAGTTGATAAAATCATCACATGTTCTGCTTTATTACTGAAGTGTAATCAATCAATATTTTTGCAACCAGACCAGCACCATAAAAAGGAAAAATATACCAATATTTTATCATTTTGTCACCTTGTAGTGCTTAACAGTATGAATTAAATATTTTTTAGTCCTCTTTAATATGGTGTGGTTTAGCCACTTACTCCATTTAATAATATTTGTGTTCCCTTTAGGTACAATTGTGGGGAAGAGTCTATTGACATACAGCAATAGAACAGCCAGGTTGTTGATCCACATAAATCATTCTGCTGAAAGCCCACGTTAACTTCCACTATATGTTCAGAGACAGCAATTGAAACAAGGCTTGAAAAGATTGCTCTTCCAAGGCACAAAACTAATAATTGTCTTGTATTTTAATTTTCATCGCACAAAGGGGCAGGACGATTGGCGTAATGGTTAGCGTGATGCCTTTACAGTGATTGAGACCAGGGTTTGAATCCCGCGTTGTCTGTGAGGAGTTTATACGTTCTCCCCGTATCTGCATGGGTTTTCCCTTGGGCCTCCAGTTTCCTGACCCTGTTCAAAATGTACAGGGGATGTAGGCTAATTGGGTGTAAATTGGGTGGCATGAACTTGTTACTGCATTGTATGTCTAAATTTAAATTTTAAATTTACTGGTAATTTTAAATTTAAAAGTTTAGTACTCTCATGTATTTTGTAGCTACTTGATTTTTTTTTCCTCACTGGTCCTGCCAACAACATCAACCCAAGTTTTACCATTTTCTGCAGGGGACTTTTTATCTGGAAGTGTTGCAATGCTCATACTCAATTACAAGGGACGACAATTTACTGAAACCAAGTTACTAAGTGCTGAATTTTGAAATTGAAATGGAGAGCATAGCAAAACTACAGCTGACCCAACATCTGCAAACAGAAAAGAACTTCCACAATTACCTTAACTAATACGGCACAGTTAGTATGGGATCAGTAGATTAATTGGTCACATGGTTTATTTGGGCAGCGCAGTCGTGGGCTGGAAGGGTCTGTTACAGTGCTGTATCTCTAAATTAATTTTTTTTTTAAATGTCTTGAAACTGGGTGCTTGCAAAAAACATGTCTTATCTCTCTTCAATTTTAAGACATGTTTTAATCATATCCCTTTGAGCTTTTGGTCATCTTTCCCAATATCTCAAATTAGTGTAAAGGAGTCAAATGTTTCTTAACAATGATATGAAGGAACTCGTGAATTTTTATTATTAAAAGCACAAGATGTTAACACGCAGCCTCCTCTGTTCAGGGTGATAGACAACTGAAACATGAGCAAACTATCAATAGCATCTTTGGAGTTTGCTCCAGTCAGTCAAAATAATGTGAATTTACATTATTTGAATGAATAAACCATGTTAGATTCATCCTTCTTTGGAAGTGAAAAGTTAAGACATTGCAAGTTTCTCCATCAGCCCCTGATTTGTCCTGATCATGTTCACAAGCTGAATAATATTTAATGTTCAAATCAATACATGATGATTTGTATTAATGAACAACAGTAAAACATTACATATTTGGAGAAATCAATTTTCCAGTTCATTCTTTTTACCATTTCAAGTGAAGAAGCAATTCTCAAAAATGCTGGAGAAACTCAACAGGTCATATTGCATCCATTGAAAATAAAGGGCAGTCAACATTAGCCTGTGTTTCTCCCATTTCTTCTTCCCCGTCCCTTACCTCCACTTTTTTGTTCAGGCATATGCCTGATCTTCGGCACTCCTAAAGAAGGGCTCAGGCCCGAAATGCCAACTGCCTTTTACTTCTGTTGGATGCTGTGAGACCTGTTGAGTTTCTTTAGCATTTTTGTGCTAAAGAAACTGCCCCAGCAACGGCAGTTTTTTTTGTGTAGCTTCTAAAGTAAATTATCCAAAAGTAAACCAGGAAAGAGTCTGGAAAAACAACCAACTGAAAAACCTCACAAAGATAAGCGTATACAGAGCAGTTGTCATACCCACACTCCTGTTCGGCTCCGAATCATGGCTCCTCTACCGGCATCACCTACGGCTCCTAGAACGCTTCCACCAGCGTTGTCTCCGCTCCATCCTCAACATTAATTGGAGCGACTTCATCCCTAACATCGAAGTACTCAAGATGGCAGAGGCCAACAGCATCGAATCCACGTTGTTGAAGATCCAACTGCGCTGGGTAGGTCACGTCTCCAGAATGGAGGACCATCGCCTTCCCAAGATCGTGTTATATGGCGAGCTCTCCACTGGCCATCGTGTCAGAGGTGCATGAAAGAAGAGGTACAAGGACTGCCTAAAGAAATCTCTTGGTGCCTGCCACATTGACCACCGCCAGTGGGCTGATATCACCTCAAACCGTGCATCTTGGCGCCTCACAGTTCGGCGGGCAGCAACCTCCTTTGAAGAAGACCGCAGAGCCCACCTCACTGACAAAAGACAAAGGAGGAAAAACCCAACACCCAACCCCAACCAACCAATTTTCCCCTGCAACCACTGCAACCGTGTCTGCCTGTCCCGCATCGGACTTGTCAGCCACAAACGAGCCTGCAGCTGACGTGGACATTACCCCTCCATAAATCTTCGTCCGCGAAGCCAAGCCAAAGAAGAAACCAGGAAATTATAGGATGGTGAGCCTGATGTCAGTAATGGATAAATTATTGGAGGGTGTTCTGAGAGATAGGATATACAAGTATTTGGACAGCCAGAGCCTGATTAAGGATAGTCAGCATGGCTTTGTGCATGGTAGGTCATGTTTAACCAATCTTATTGAGCTTTTCGAGGAGGTTACCAAGAAAGTAGATGCAGGAAAGGCTGTGGATGTCTACATGGACTTTGACAAGGTCCCACACGGGAAGCTAGTTCAGAAAGTTCAAATACTAGGTATCCATCAGAGAAGTTACAAAATGGATTTGAAATTGGCTGAATGGGAGAAGACAGAGAGTGGTAGTGGATGATTTCGTCTCTGAATGGAGGCCTGTGATTAGTGATGTGCCTCAGGGATCGGTGCTGAGACCATTGCTGTTTGTCATCAATATCAATTATCTGGATGATAATGTAGGAAATTGGATCAGGAGGTTTGCTGTTGACACTAAGGTTGGAGGCATATGGACACTGAGGATGGCTTTCAAAGCTTGCAGAGGAATCTGAACCAACTGGAAAATAGGCCAGAAAATGGCAGATGGACTTTAATGTAGACAAGTGTGAGGTGTTGCATTTTGGAAGGACAAACCAAGGTAGGATATGCATAGTAAATGGTAGGCAACTGAAAAGTTCAGATGAACAAAGGGATCTGGGAATACAGATACATAATTCCCTGAAAGTGGCAACACATGTAGACAGGATTGTAAGGAAAGTTTTTGGCACTTTGGCCTTCATAAATCAAAGTATTGAGTACAGGAGTTCGGATGTTATGGTGAGGTGTACAAGACATTGGTGAGGCCAAATTTGGAGCACTGTTGTCTCCAAACTATAGGAAGGATATTAGTAAGATTGAAAGAGTGCAGAGAAGATTGATTAGGATGTGCTGGGACTTCAGGGGTTGAGTCACAGGGAAAGACTAAACAGATTGGAATGAAGAAGAATGAGGGGAGATGTGATAGAGGTTTACAAAATTATGAGCTGAATAGATAGAGTAAATGCGAGTAGGTTCTTTCCACTTAGATTGAGAGAGATAAATATGAGAGAACATGGCTTTAGGGAGGAAGGTGAAAGATTTAGGGAGAACATTATGGAGAACTTCTTCACTCAGAGAGTGGTGGGAGTTTGGAAAGAGCTGCTATCTGATGTGGTAAATGCAAGCTCACTCTTAAGTTGTAAGAATAAATTGGATAGATACATGGATGGGAATGGTTTGGAGGGTTATGGAATGGGTTCAGGTCAGTGGGACTAGAAGAATGATCTTTCAGCACAGATTAGAGGGGCCAAATGGCCTGTTTCCTATGCTACAGTTTTCTATGGTTTATAAGTGAAGATACATGCTGACCGACTCCATGCCATTATTTGTGGGCCGGCTACTTCAAATGCCATTCTCAATATTTTGACTCTAAGGCATTGTGAACAAAATTAATTCTCATGCTCATCTCATAGCAACACGAACTTCTCAAGCATCAGTTATTCAGCTCCACTAAATTAACCTGAGATCAACTCTCCTGGAACTGAAACTCCAGCAGTGAGTGCAATGATCACCGACACTATGACATTAGAACCATAAAAACATAGGAACAGGCTCTTTGGTCTTCTTGTCTATTTTTCTGACCTGCACCTGCACAATAGCCCTCCACACCCCTCTTGTACCTGTCCAAATTTTTCTTAAATATCAAAATTGAGCCTACAATTACAATAGCAGCTGGCAGCTCATTCCACACTCTCTGCATGACAAAGTTGCCCTTAATATTCCCCCTAAATTTTTCTCTTTTCATTTTTAACCCATGTCCTCTAGTTTTTACCTTGGATAACCTCAGTGGAAAAAGGCTGTTTTATCTATACCCATCAGAATGTTGTATACATCTATCAAATCTTTTGTGCTCCAGGGGAATAAAGTCCTAATCTGCTCTCTAGCTCAATTCTTCAAATTCTGGCAACATCCTTGTAAGTCTCCTCTGCATGCTTTCAATCTTATTTATATACTTCCTGTAGTTAGGCATCCAAAACTGAACACAATACTCCAAATCTGGCCTCACCAATGTTCACCATAACATTCCAACTCCTATAATTGATACTTTGATTTATGAAGGACAATGCCCCAAAAGCTCTTTTTATGGCTCCATCTACCTGTACTGTTACTTTAATGGAATTATGTATATGTATTTCCTGATCTACCATATTCCTCAGTGCCTTACAGTTTACAGTGCATGTCCTACCTTGGTTTGTCCTTCCAAAGTGAAACTTCTCACATTGGACTGGATTAAATTCCATCTGCATTTTGCCGCTCATTTTTCCAGCTGGTCCAGACTCCTCTGTAAGCTTTGAAAACCTTCTTCACTGTCTATGACACTTATGTTATCTCTCCTGTAAATCCAAGTTACTATCTCACCATAAACAAACACCAAGCGACTGAACCTTCCTGACTAACCCTCCCATGCTGGACCTTGCTAAAGTCCATGTAGACAACATCCACAGCCTTTCCTTCATCAATTTTGTATGGTGACCTCCTCGAAAAACTGTGTAACTGCATAAGATTGGTTAAACAAGGCCTACCTTGCACAAAGCCATCCCTATAAGTCCCTGTGCATCCACATACTTGCATGCCCAATCTCTTGGAACACCTTCCACTACTGATGCCAGGTTTACTGGCCTATAATTTCCCAGATTATTTTTGGAATCTTTTTTAAAACAACAGTACAACATGAGCTAACGTCCAAAATTCTAGTACCTCACAAGTGACAAAGCAAATGTTAAATATATCTGCTGGGGCCCCCTGCAATTTCTGCTCTAGCCTCCCTCAAGGTCTGAGGGAATACTTTGTCAGGCCCAAGGGATTTATCTACATTTATTTGGTTTACAACAGCAAGCACCTCCTCCTCTTTAATCTGTATAGGTTCCATGACCTCACTGCTTGTTTGTCTCACTTCCATTAATAGAAGATATTTCTCATGAGTAACAACGTGCTTGAAATGTAGATGATAGAGCTATATGCAAAGTGCAACAAACCATGTTTTTATACATCAGCAGTGGAATCTTTGTACTTTTGAACATGTACCAGTTGATGTTGGTATTACCTGCATTTGGGCCATCTACCCATTGAATTGGCAGAAGAAAATTGCCATATGCACTCAACATTGATCAACACCGATACTAACATAACATAACATAACAATTACAGCACGGAAACAGGCCATTAGGCCCTTCTAGTCTGCACCGAACCAAACACCCCTTTCTAATCCCACCTCCCTGCACAATGCCCATAACCCTCCATCTTCTTCTCATCCATATACCTGTCCAACCTTTTCTTAAATAATACAATTGACTCCGCCGCCACTATTTCTCCCGGAAGATCATTCCACACAGCTACCACTCTCTGAGTAAAGAAGTTCCCCCTCATGTTACCTCTAAACCTCTGCCCCTTAATTCTTAACTCATGTCCTCTTGTTTTAAACTTTCCTCCTCTTAATGGAAATAGTCTATCCACATCCATTCTGTCTATCCCTTTCATAATCTTAAATACTTCTATCAAATCCCCTCTCAACCTTCTACGCTCCAAAGAATAAAGACCCAATCTGTCCAATCTCTCCCCATACTCCAGATGCTTAAACCCAGGCAACATTCTGGTAAACCTTCTCTGCACTCTCTCCACTCTGTTTATATCCTTCCTATAATTAGGCGACCAGAACTGCACACAGAACTCCAAATTAGGCCGCACCAATGTCTTATACAATCTCAACATCACCTCCCAACTCCTATATTCCATGCAATGATTGATAAAGGCCACCATACTAAAAGCCTTCTTCACCACCCTATTCACGTGAGTTTCTACCTTCAGGGAACGATGTACCGTTACTCCTAAATCTTTCTGCTCTTCTGTATTCCTCAATGCTCTCCCATTTACCACATATGTCCTATTCTGATTCTTTTTACCAAAATGAAGCACCTCACACTTATCAGCATTAAATTCCATCTGCCATTTTTCAGCCCACTTTTCTAAGCAGCCCAAATCCCTCTGCAATCCTTGAAAACCTTCTTCATTATCCACTATTCCACCTATCTTAGTATCGTCTGCATATTTACTAATCCAATTCACCACCCCATCATCTAGATCATTAATGTATATAACGAACAACAATGGGCCCAATACAGATCCTTGAGGCACACCACTGGTCACCGGCCTCCAACCTGACAGACAATTATCCACTACCACTCTCTGGCCTCTCCCTTTCAGCCAATGTTCAATCCATTTGACTATCTCAAAATTTATACCTAAAGACTGCACCTTCCTAACTAACCTTCCATGTGGTACCTTATCGAAGGCCTTACTGAAGTCCATATAGACAACATCCACTGCGCTACCCTCATCCATATTCCTAGTCACCTCTTCAAAAAATTCAATCAGATTGGTCAAACATGACCTTCCTCCCACAAATCCATGTTGAGTGCTCCTGATCAGACCCTGTCTATCCAGATGTTTATAAGTACTATCTCTAAGAATTTTCTCCATTAATTTACCTACCACAGACGTCAAACTTACAGGCCGATAGTTGCCAGGCTTCCTCCTTGAACCCTTTTTAAATAACGGAACCACATGCGCAATGCGCCAATCCTCCGGCACTATCCCCATATCTAATGACATTTGGAAAATTACCGCCAGAGCCTCTGCTATTTCCTCCTTCACTTCTCTCAATGTCCTGGGGAAGATCCCGTCTGGTCCCGGAGACTTATCCACCTTTATATTCTTCAAAAGCCTTAAAACTACACCTTTTGTAATCTCTATATTCCCCATATTTACCCAATTTGCTTTTTTTATCTCACATCTCCCAATATCCTTCTCCTTAGTGAATACCAAAGAAAAGAAACTGTTCAATATCTCTCCCATTTCTCTAGGTTCCACGCACAGTTTTCCACTCTGATTTTCTAAGGGACCAATTTCGTCTCTAGCTTTCCTCTTACCATTAACATATTTGTAGAACTCTTTTGGATTAGTTTTCACCCTGCTTGCCATAGTTTTCTCGTACCTTTTAGCTTTCCTAATTCCTCTCTTAAGATTCCTCTTACATTCAATGTATCTTTCAAACATCTCCTTAACTCCATGCTTCTTATATCTAATGTACGCCTCCCTTTTTCTTCGAACCAAGTTTCCAATATTCCTTGAAAACCACGGCTCTCTCAAACCTTTTGCCCCTCCTTTTAACCTAACAGGAACATAAAGCTTTTGCACTCTCAAAATCTGATCTTTAAAAGACTTCCATCTCTCTACTACATCCTGCCCATAAAACAAATTGTCCCAATGCACACCCTGCAAGTCCTTTCGCATCTCCTCAAATCTAGCTTTTCCCCAATCAAAAACCTCAATCCTTGGCCCTGATTTCTCTCTTTCCATAATGACATTGAAGCTGATGGCATTATGACCACTGGACCCGAAGTGCTCGCCAACACTAACCTCTGTCACTTGACCCATCCCATTTGCCAACAGTAGATCTAACACTGCTCCTTCTCTGGTCGGCACCTCTACATATTGTTGTAAAAAACTATCTTGCACACATTTCACAAACTCTAACCCATCCAGTCCTTTCACAGAATGTGTTTCCCAATCTATATGTGGAAAATTAAAATCTCCCATAATTACAACCCTGTGCTTATCACAAATATCTACTATCTCCCTACAGATTTGCTCCTCTAGGTCTCGGTCCCCTCCGGGTGGTCTATAATACACCCCTACAAGTGTAACCTCTCCTTTCCTACTCCTCAGTTCCACCCAAATAGCCTCCGTGGATGTGCCCTCTAATCTATCCTTCCTAGGCACCGCTGTAATATTTTCCCTGACAAGCAATGCAACCCCACCTCCTCTTGCCCCTCCGACTCTATCACACCTAAAACAACGAAACCCAGGGATATTCAGTTGCCAATCACATCCCTCCTGCAACCATGTCTCACTAATCGCTACCACATCATACTTCCAAGTATCAATCCACACCTTCAGCTCATCCACCTTTTTTACAATACTCCTGGCATTAAAATATATGAATTTCAGGGATTTCCCATTTTTTAATCCCTGTTTTCCCTCATCTTTAAGAACAACATTATTTACTTTTCCTGCCAATTGCCCTTCATCTTCTTCCAGAGCATTTCCCTTCTCTATCACCTGCCCATCCATATTCAAATACTTACTACAAACTTTCATTGTTTGCATTCTAACCTTCTCCTTACTGCTCTGTACTATTTTGTTCCCTCCCCCCAACCATTCTAGTTTAAAGGATCCTGAGTAGCCCTAGCAAATACCTCTGCCAGGATTCTGGTCCCTCTGGGATTTAAGTGTAACCCGTCCTTACTGTACAGGTCACATCTCCCCCAAAAAAGGTCCCAGTTATCCAGAAACTTAAAACCCTGCCCCTTACTCCACCCCTTCAGCCACGTGTATATCCTCCACCTCATTTTATTTCTATTCACACTGTCACGTGGCACAGGGAGTAATCCAGAGATTACCCCCTTTGCGGTCCTTCTTTTTAACTCCCTACCTAACTGCCTGTACTCACTTTTTAGGACCTCTTCTCTAATTCTCCCTATGTCATTGGTACCTACATGTACCACGACCTCTGGCTCCTGTCCCTCCCACTTTAGGATATCTGGGACACGAGCAGCAACATTTCGGACCCTGGCACCAGGGAGGCAAACCACCATCCGGTTCTCCTTGCTGCGTCCGCAGAATCCCCTATCCGTCCTCTTAACTATGGAGTCTTCTACCACAATTGCCCTCCTCTTCCTTTCCCACCCTTTCTGAGCTACAGGGGCCGACCTCGTGCCGGATACTACTCTCAGTAAAAACACAACTCATCCACAGACCTGACTGACATGACATGGCTGCTTGTAAAGTATTAAGTTTCACTGATAGTATCTCCTCCTCAGAGCTAGATCCTCTCATTCAGAACCACGAGCATGCCATCTGGACTGACTTTATGGTGGGGTACTTTTGAAGTACTGCATTGATGAAGGTTCTAAACTTCCAAACGCTAAACCAAAATATCTTCCCCCACCCACCCCCCCCCCCCAACCCCCCCCGCCGCTGGAAGTAGGATACTTCAAGGCTCCATTCTGAAGAAGAGTCAGAGAGTTCTCCTCAATATCCTGACCAACATTAATGCCTCAGCTAATATAACTAGAAAACTTGCTGTTGGACAGACTCTGCTAAGTGCAAACTGCTCTCCAATTTGTGCTTTACTACATTGAAAATACATCACGTTTGCTTTCATAAATTTCAAGTTCCCCTGAGATTATGAATGTTGCCCTGTGGATCAGAGCGCTTGTTTTCAATTTAACTGTGATAGTATTTCATCCAAAATACAATATTTTAATGGAGGAAAAACCCAACACCCAACCCCAACCAACCAATTTTCCCCTGCAACCGCTGCAATCGTGTCTGCCTGTCCCGCATCGGACTTGTCAGCCACAAACGAGCCTGCAGCTGACGTGGACTTTTTACCCCCTCCATAAATCTTCGTCCGCGAAGCCAAGCCAAAGAAAGAAGAAAATGAACTACTTACCAATGAAAATAAAACTCCACTATTAATATCTCACTCATATGAAATGTAACACTGACTCATTATAATACAAATATTATCCTATAACCTTCCACTGCCACACAATTTAATATTGAAAAATTTCAATTAAATCATATTCCATTTCTAATCTGTTAAATAACATTCAGTAGTATCTCAAGCATCTTCATACCACATATTTTGCTGTTAAAAACCTCCTATAAGAAAGATGAATATTATATATTCATTGTAATGAACACCGATCGTTTGAATTTTCCCTGATAAATTATTTTTTTTAAGTTAAATTTAGACATAAGCGTAGTAACAGGCTATTTCAGCCCACGAGCCCATGCTGCCCAATTTGCATCCAATTAACATACACCCCCAGTACATTTCAAACAGTGGGAGGAAACTGGAGCCCCCGGGGAAAACCCATGCAGATATGGGGAGAATGTACAAACTCCTTACAGACAGCACAGGATTCAAACCCCAGTCCCGATCACTGGCGCTGTAGATGTCGCGCTAACCTCTATGCCAAATGTGTCACCCGTCTCGTAACTCTTGGAATGAGAACTTCCTGTTGCGAATGAACACCGAAGTGTGCTCCAGATTATGAACTACCCAATATAAAGAACATTGACCTCCGGTAATCACAAACTCCAATCTTACAAACGTTTAATATTCCAATCCCTTCAATGGTCTTGTTTCATAGATAACTTTAGGCACTTCAACTTTCTTGTTGTTAGCTAATGCTCTTGCTTCATTTCAGAAGAAATTATTTCATATGAAAGAAAGAGAGTCTGGATCACAACAACATAGAATAAAAAGGCCTGTGATGACTATTGCAAGTTTGGAACTAGGAAATCTGAAAGCATCATGAGGTCACTGGTTAGAGTGCTTCGGGATCAATAACTCATTATAGTTCTAAGTTGAGGAGTTACCACGCAGCTCAGGCCTGTGAGTTATTTTCTAACTCAGTCCACAGAGATTTACACTGTCTCTTGTGGCTATTTTAAGAGCAGCACCTGCAGAGTGTGCATTGTGAAGCACTGTCTAAAAACCTCCTGGCTCTTTGCTGCTTTTGAAGGGAAACACCTAAAGGGACTGAAGGGTTTTATAAGTTCCTGACCATCTGGGTTTAATGTGTGCATTAAACAGGTGAATCCTGAAGAAATCTGAACAATCTGATTTGAGTAACTCTTCCAGTGGAAGCAGTTTTGTGTTTGAGAAATTCTTATCTCAACACATACTCAGCACAATGCATCTTTGGCAATAAAACATAATTTCCTGCCAAGGATATTTCTTATTGTGTTCCAAGAATGGAATGCAGTTCACAACAAGAATCTGATGAGTAAACAACTTTGACACAATGACACTTATCTTCTATAAATGGCCTGTGTGTGATCAAGAAAATAGAAATCAATTGCTGCCATTGGTTACTGGAATGAAATGCCTGATGAAAGTATAGGTAATGAGCTCCCACAGTAATTGCACAATTTCTTAAATGAGAGTTGATCAAATACTTCCTTCCACAACCCATTTAGAGTTTAAACATCAGTGAAAGTGTTAAAGAAACAAAGTAAAGTTGAGGGACAGTGTTCAGGTACAGTCTATAACTAATTTGAATTATGCTCGGCTTCGCACTGTAGGAAAGAACAGTCCTTCTTCAGCTATTTTTCGTCACTAAGCCACACCACTAAGCACAGGAATTGTTACTGCTGTATTACTCAGACATGGTGGCTTGTTGACAATACATCTTTACTCCCTTTGAAAAGGAGAAAGCAAGAGACAGCAATATGATCCACTGTTATCTTATACTGGTGGTCAAGTTCTCTCACTTTTTTTATACAAGCTATTTTCCAGACAATGCTCTCAGAATAACAGGGTATCTGTTACAGAAAACCTGCTATTCATTTAAATGAGGTTTAATTTCAGCAATAATTTGAAAAGTTAAATTGGGAAATTGTACACTGGTCCATCATATTTCATGTCACTTTTTGAAAGTCCTATAATGACATACAATCAATTTACTTATATTGCTGGAATGGAGCCAGCTTCTCTGATGTGAGCTGAGTGGCTTAATATTGTATTTGGGCTTTGGGTTGGGTTGGGTATAGTACAGGGTACCATATGGTATAGGGTGAGTCGTGCTGTACCATGCTGACTCAGTACTTTATCCAGATCAGAATAAATTGCTTCAGAAGTAATTATCAGAAAACTGAGAATTTCAGGGTATTTATTGATGTCTAATAGCATCTTTGATGTAGTTACATTTACAGTGAAAGTCCAAGCATATCAGGTTGGGCTGGAGATCGGAAAAACAAATTAAGTACTGTACTCCAAATTGAATCATGTTTAGATTGCAATAATGGGGGTGGGTTTAAACACTTTGGTCATTTTTAAGCCTTCATAATATATACTCTGGACTGGGTCCATGGGTAAACTACAGTACAAACACAAGTATGAACCATAAAACAAGTCCCAGAAAATGGGGACACGGAGTATATGTGTTTGTTGATAGTCCCTGAAAACAGGGATATGTTTAAAGGGTACATGTAGTATGGGGTGGCTGAGTAGGCATTTATTGTACTGAAATTTGGCAGTTCTAAGCAGAGGTATAGATTCATCCATTGCTTAAACAACACGTTTTTGGTTCATATCAATGGAAGAGGTAAAATGAATTCTAGACAGCATAACAGAGGTCCTGCTTTTGAAGCTTAGAATGATTTCTTTGGTTCAATGACATTGGTTAAAGTTCTTAAGGTTCAATAGTAGAATTCTGTCGTGCTGCTTAATATTCAAGGATAAAAAGCAAGCAAGTAGTGACAGTTGAAATTTAAATGTCTAGACAGAAACAACACAAAAGTGGAATGCATTATTATTTCATGAAAGAGCCAACAGAATAAAGAATGAAGTTGGGTGGCATAGTTAACATAGGCATTAGTGCAATGTTATTACAGCGCAAGTTATTCGGGTTTGTATAGAGCTCTGTCTGTAAGGAGTTTGTATGTTTTCCACCTATCTGCATTGGTTTCATCTGGGTAGTCCAGTTTCCTCCAACCCTTCAAAACGTATGGGGTTTGTAGGTAAAATAGAGGCATTGGGTGGCACAGGTTTGTGGGCCAGAAGGGCCTGTTACCATGTTAAATTTAAAAAAAAATAATTTAAAAGATCTCTAAAAGTTTCAGCAGATTTAAAATCTGCAACCACCTTCAGAGAAAGAGCGAATAGACAACGTTTCAAAGCTAGTCAGAGTAAAGATCTGGTAGGGCATAAAATTAAAAGCTGACCCTATCCGATCCAACCACAGCTGATCTAAATCCAACCCAGTCAGATCTTAAACATGAGAGTGGTGGCTATGTGGAATGAGCTGGCAGAGGAAGTGACAATGTAACATTTAACAGATATTTTGATAAGTGCATGAATAAGAAAAATTGAGAGAATGGGCCAAACAGAGGCAGATGGGATTTCCTGGGGTAGACAAATTGGTCAGCATGGGCTGAATGGCCTATTATGTGCTATAAAACTCTGACATTTCTCGGAACTTTTTGAGACTGAAACAGTAAATCGCAATCTCAAAGCGAGAACACATACTGTAATACTAAGCAAATTAATTTAAATACTGAGTCTGACTCAACCTGAACCAAGCCTGAATGTTTTATCAATATATACACTAAGTACAAACCATACTGCACGCACTCAGCTGGGTCCTTTCAGCTTGGGTCAAAAAGCTACATCCAATTAACAGGAATTTATTATTGTGTTCTGTGAGTGAAAAGTTAGCAGATATTTCCAGTACCGGTCCAGTTCTTGACATTCAGACATCTGGAAACTACATGCATTTGTGAAAATTAAAAGACAAACTTCAGTCTAACCTATCAGAAATAAGAAAAGTGCATCAAGTTTGAAGGGAAGTGATTTCAACCAGGTGCATTTGATAAATAATAGCATGGAAAAGGCAGATTCAGAGAATACTTCAAAGCAAATCTTAAAGAGTAGGTCACAAAATATTCATAATTAGCATTAGTAGTTCTCCCGTACCTGCGGACATGTTTTGCATATGAGAATATGGTTCTGAGGGGCATTCTGATCAAAGCCATGGTTTTGGTTTGTCTTTGGCCCAAAATGGTTGGATATGGGGACAGG
Source organism: Narcine bancroftii (assembly GCF_036971445.1). NCBI lineage: Eukaryota > Metazoa > Chordata > Chondrichthyes > Torpediniformes > Narcinidae > Narcine > Narcine bancroftii. The sequence continues at coordinate 78,218,685 of NC_091473.1, read as the reverse complement.
AATAAAATTCCAAAGGATTATTTCCACCCTATTCCAAAGTGCACACATTTCGGTTGCAACAAAGCAGTCGAGTATAGAAAATGTTGTACATTCAAACTATGATTTGGAATTTACTGTGTTGCATTTTTAGGAGGAAAAGTAATTATAAGTGATTATTCCTTAAGTTTCCTTTTTAACCTTTCATAATTGGTAAGCAAATTCTACTTCTTTATTTCTTTTAAACTTCTAATGGAGCCTGACTGCATGGAAAGGAACTTAATGCATGTAATCTTCGTGATTCCGGATGCTTAACTTTCAGCGGATTAAATAGAATTATAATGTAAAAAGAATGAAATACTCAAGATAGGCGTGATCAAATTTCACAGTGTTCTTTTTATGCCAGCAATTTGTTCGCTCCTCCAGACTGGCATGTAATAATTATAACTAATTTTGTCTTTGCTACAGGATTGCACTCCTCATTATCTTTTAGAATATCAAAACGAGAAAGTGGGTGGTTTTAATTGCTTTACATGTCCCAAGCCAAACTGTGCAATTTTGCTACCTATGATTTACAAGTCCGGCAACAGCTCGGAGCAGTGCAACCTGAGAGGATTTATAACTGTTTTACACTAACGGAAACATCTGGGATAAAATTCATCAGAAAATTATAAATTTAAGTTATTTCAAATTAGAAATTAGTTGAAGAATATCTTCAATAAAATAATTAAGTTGTTCTGGTCAATATAGAACAACATTATTGCACACTTGGTGGAGAAACTTAATGTATTCTCATTAGGGTTGATTTCAAAAATGGAACTTTCAACTAGATGAGGTGGGAAGGTGTTCTGAGAGGAAATACTGTACAGTAACAGTGAGTTTCTGCTGGATACCATCATGGCAGGATCCAGCTGCAGCCCATTAAACTCACCACAACTGTCTTGCTCTGTCAAGACTTCCATGATGAGAAAAGCAACTGAGCAAGTGATTGCTTTCATCATCTGTGTTAACTCTATTTCCCATTCCAATCATCAAGTTGACATGGTACTAACTTGGAAAATTCACCCACAATGTAAATTAGTTTTTCTCTGCAATAAACATTCTCCGACTTTGAACTGTGACCAGAGGTTTGCGACATTTTGCAACACATTGATGATATGTGACAGAATATGTTGTGTTTTATATTGTATATAGATATGATTTTGGGAGATGAAGTGTGGCAGGTTTTTTTTTAAGTGTAGGTCACATACAAACATTTCAAAACAGATATTTAAAATAATGGAGCTCTGCTCAAGCTAGACAGGCTGACTCAGAATACCTTTGCAAAAACTTTGGGGAGTGCCCAAGGGACTTCACCAAAGTATTATTGCTTTGAAAAGCAACAGATGAAAGAACTCAGAGGATTAGGTTCAGAGCTGCATTCTGTCAGAGAGGAGGTTGCTGTTCTAAGAACGTCATGTGGTTTTGCAAGCAGAGAGTGTAAAACAGGGTTTTCTCAGTGAGAGAGAGAGAGAGAGAGAGAGAGAGAGAGAGAATTCAGTTCAGTAGCAGTGGCTGGGACTGGAGCAGGACAAGCTGGCAAGCTTGTGGAAAAACCTCATTTTGGAGATGGGTTGTGAGTGCTTAGTTCAGCCTGGACAAAGCCCTTGTGGTTCATACAGGAGGAGAGGACTGGCTGTCTAATGTTTCACTTGAAATAAGAGAAAAAAAGGAATTCTGTGGTGACCTGAAAGAAAGAGGTTATCATCTGGAAAACTCTGATGGGGCAAGTTTCTTTGGCAAGACACTGACATGGCTGATTAAAAGGGATCAGTTTGTGTCCAGTGAACAATAAATCTCTCGCTGGAAACTGCAAGACCTTCCTGTGTGGTAATTATTTACTTTTCTAGCATCAAAGGCTGATGAAATTCATAAATGTTAAATTCTGTGCACAGTATAAGAATTGCCTGCAACCAGTGAACTTAGATGTATGAGAAATAAGCTTGGACTGTGAATTAAAGAACATTTCTAAACTTACACACACATTACATGTGTGCTTAGAATTAGAAGGGGGTTAAGTTAGGTTAGTTGTTAATAGTGATAAGTTAAAGTTTGATCCTGTTTTCATGTTTAAAGATAATTAAAAACAACTTTTTGTTTAACCATTTGTCTTGGTGAATATCTATTGCTGCTGGGTTTTGGGGTCCTCTGGGCTCATAACAATATTATATTCAATCCTCTTTAAAGGCTGAATCAGGAAAAGTACAAAAATAACCTGATCTCAGTTTTAGCTCAATAGAATTTTATCCTGAATAATGCATTTCTTTAACCTCCTGTTCTGGCCTTGTGCCTGCTCTGGATCTTTATATTTCAAACTGCTGCCAAACTTCTCACCTTGCACCCATATCCAGTGATAATCTCTTTCTGTGGCCCTGTGCTCCTCCTCTGCATTATTGTATTCACGTGCCTGTCTGCTTTTTGCTCATACTTGATGGAGAGCTCAGGCCTAAAATGTTGGTTATGTATCTTTACTATATAAAGAAAGCTACCTGAGCTGTAAGCATAGGACAATAGAACATTACAGCACAGAAACAGGCCTTTCAGCCCTTCTTGTCTGTGCCAATCTATTTTTCTGCCTAGTCCCACTAACTCTATCCCGGGACTATATCCCTCCATACCCCTTCTGTTCATGTACCTGTCCAATTTTTTCTTATATGTCCAAATTAAGCCTGCATTTACCAAATCAGCTGGAAGCACATTCCACACTTCCACCACTCTGTGTAAAAAAAATTCCCCCAATATTTTCTTTAAACTTTTCCCCTTTCACCCTTCACCTGTGTCCTCTAATTTTCAATCTCACATAATCACATTTACTCTACCTATACCAATCATAATTTTGTATACATCTATCCATTTTCCCCACATTTTTCTGTGCTCCAGTGAATAAAGTCTTAACCTGTTTAACATTTCCCTCTTACTCAGATATTCAACTCCTGGAAAAATCCTTGTAAATGTCCTCTACACTCTTCCAATCTTATTGATATTCTTCCTGTAGTTAGTTGACCAAAATTGCACACAATATTCTCCAATGTCTTATAACAATTTACCAAATTATCCCAACTTCTATACTCAATGCTTTGATTTATGAATGTGAATGGGCCAAAAGCTTTCAGGGAATTATTGTATTTCTACATCCCTCCATTCTACTGTACTCTCAGTGCCCTACCATTTACAGTATATATCCTACCTTGGTTTGCCCTTCCAAAGTATAACAGCTTGTATTTGTTTGCATAAATTCCATCTGCCATTTTGAAGCCTATTTTTTATAATTGGTCCAGATCCTTCTGTAAGCTTTGAAAGCCTTCTTCACAGTCCACTACATCTCCATCTTTGTGTCATTTGCAAACTTGTTGATCCAATTTACCACATCATCACCCAGATCATTGATACGGATGACAAACAACAGTGGACCTAGCACCAATCCTTAAGGAACACCACTAGTCATAGAACTCCAGTCAGAGAACCAATCATCCATCACTACTCTTTGGTTTCTGATGTCAAGCCAATGTGTAATCCAAGTTAGTATCTCACCATGAACACTGACGCAACTGAACCTTTCTGACTAACCTCCCTTACTAAAGTCTATGTAGACAACATTCATGCCCTTTCCTTTCTAGTAACTTCCTTGATAAACTCTAAAAGATTGGTTCAACTTGACCTTCCAATGCATAAAGCCATTCTAACTATCCCTAATCATTCCCTGTCTATCCAAATGCTTGGATATACGATCTCTTAGAACACCTTCTAATAACTTACCCAGTAGTGACATCAGGCTCAGTGGCCTATAATTTCTGGATTATTCTTAGAGCCTGTTGAGTTTCTCCAGCACTTTTGAGTATTATGTTGCATTTCTTCATATCTTTATGATAATGATAATCAGTTTATTGAACAATGATGTACATTGAACAATGTACATATGCACCAAACTTCTAACTTACTGTTGCTGAACAGGTAGTTTGAAAAAAAAACCAACTACAAAAAAAAACTTCAGAAGTATATATAATTGAATAAAGAGACAATAAATAAAAAAACAATAGATAATAAATATTATTTGTGCAGAAAAAGTGACTTTTGTGGTGTCCCTGATTTGTTTAACAAGGGGAGGTTAAAGGGCCTGTTAGCTGCTGGAGATAAAATATTCTTGAGCCCAGAGGTGCTAGTTTTCAGGCTTCTGTACTTTCTGTCCAAAGGTAGAAGTGAGAAGTTGTGACCAGGGAGATCGGGGTCCTTTGTGATGTGGGCTATCTTCTTGAGGCACTGACTCACAAAGATTCATTCACTGGATGGGAGGTTGGAGGTTGTGATGGACCTAACTTTGTTTGCCTGCAGCCTTCTGCATTCCTGGGCAGTCAAATTTCAAATTAGGTTGTGATGCAATAAGTCAGTAAACTGCTAAAGTGCATCTTTAGAAGTTTGATGTCCCTTCATAATGTTTGGGATAAAGACACTTTTTACCTTTATTTGCCCCTGTGCTCCACAGTTTAATATTTCTAATCAAACGATTCACCTTGTTTTACCTTGTAGAATATAATGCCATAGAAATCCTGCCACAGCAATCAAGCTCTTGTCTGTGACTTTACCTCGGTCTGGAATGATCTTCTGGAAGCTCTACCTGGTCTTTGTGCATACTTCTGAATCTCTGGATCTGGCTCGATGGGCCGAAGGGCCTACTCCAGCTCCTATTGTCTAACCTTTCTCTAACGAACTGTTAAATGGGCCCAACTATTTGAAAGATTTCTAGTTACCAAATTCTTCATTCAGGATCCTCAGCTCCATCGGAGGAGTTTGGAATGGAAATGAACTAGTATGTAGTGCTGCTGCCTGGGGAAATGTTATTTTAAATTATTCCTCCTTCAGAAACATTCTTCAGGAAAGTTTAAGGTGTTCAGAATAATTTTAAATAAAATACCAAAATCATTTCTCATTGGTGTTCAGAAAATAGATCTTTGAAGGCAAGCTACAGGGTTTTGGTTATTGGCACCATATCAGTGAAAGTCATTGAAATTCTTGGCAGTAAAAGGCAAAATCTCCATGTCATTACACCCTACTATTTATTCCCAACTGAAAATCCCAACTGGAGCCTATTTCCTGACAATCTCATCTTTAAATCATCTGGTGGATGCTGCTCATAGATTTACCAAGGGCCTTCTTTTCTCAATATAAAAGTAATTGATTTCAAATTGACTTGGTGGTGATTGAAAGAAGGAAGCATCTCTTTTCAAGTAATATGCCCATCAATCATATCAAAAACAAGCCACATGGGGTTTGCATGTGCTTTCCAGCTATAATGCTGCTAAATACAGCCATTGTGTTGAAATTAATGGTTCTTAAGCTACTCAGTTTTTAAGTCTTTCAAAGACCATTTTCCATGAATATTCTTCAACATATGATCAAGAGTAAGAGCTTGGCTCAGGAATGGCTATTTTCTAATTCTGGAGGCAACACATACATCCATTCCATGTATGGATAACAAATTGGAAAAAGAGAATCCAGAGACACCTGCATGCTGGTGCGATGTAAGTAGGGATCCTTTTGGTTTAAAATCATAAACTCTATTCCAGTCATAACAAGACTCTGGTCACTGAAGCAATATATAAAACTTACACATATTTGTGCTCCAATTCAAAAGTTTGACTATCAAGAATAGAAGGCAAATAATTCACATCCTTCCAACAAATATCAATTGTTAACCAAGGCCTGCTGCATGAACTAAGTCTCTTCAGCACATTTGTGTATTGCGCTTGATCTCAGCATCTGCATGCTCTTGTTTAACTCAAACCTATGCCCAGGATGTTTTCACAGTTCAAGATTTCATTGACTTTAAAGCGTATATTTTAACACATTTCACTCATATTCATTGATACAGTATTTTTACTAAAAGGGTTATTTTACTTCCCTGCAAATCAACGATAATTTATATTAGATCTGATAATTCCCGACCTTAAAAACTGCCAAGACAGATTTAAAGGTCCAACAACTTGTAGTTATGTTAGACCCTCAACACAGAAACATTGCCATGTGGTTCATAAGAAAGGATTGGCACATGCATATAGTCCTGGTCAAGTTTGAAGCTTCAAGTTATATTTGCAAATTCTAATTAATACCAAAAGTTAAGATGAATTTAGATTAATATGCAAGGTTGAAATGACCAAATGTTGAGCAGAAGAAAGTCTTTAAAAGAAAGGATGGCAGGTAAATAAGTATGTGGAATGGCTTCCAAATCAAGTTCCAGGGCATGAAAAAGTGTTACTAGCAGTGGTGGGAAAAGAGACAATGCTGTTTTTTCTAGATGTCCAGAGTCAGAAAGCTAATAATTAACTGTGACCGAATGGGTTGTACTCAACATATTAGAAGTATTTACATGGTGATTTTCAGGAACAAATGAAAATCTCCCCTGCAAAAATAATGTATTTTAATTTTTAATTTTATTTAAACATACAGCATGGTAACAGGCCATTTCGGCTCACAAGTCCATGCCATCCAATTTACTATACTCCCAGTACGTTTCAAATGGTGGGTTGAAACCGGGGAAACCCCATGCAGACACGGGGAGAACATACAAACTCCTTACAGACAGCGCGGGATTAAAGCCCCAGTCCCAGTCATTGGCACTCTAAAGGCATTGCGCTAACTGAGCCACCCATATGTAAAGTGGCAGAGCCTTAAGGTTATCTATTTTATAATTATGTTATCGTGGAGTGATCTGAGAATAACAAGAACTATATGGTTCCCATCAGCATTCTTGCACTGTAACAATGGCAGTGAATTGGAGAACAGTGAACTCAATAAATTTGCTGTGATAAAAGATAAAACAAATATACTTCAGAATGGTATTACACTTAATGTCGTGATTGACTCTAGCACTCGTGGAGACTCTCCCTCAATGTAGAAATGCCTGGTTGCAGGTAAGACTGTGCAATACTCAATAGGGAGTGAACAAAATGCACCATAATGAGAAAAAATTTCTTGTTAAAATACCAGCGAGTTTAATGGCACTTGCAGTATTAATCCACAAAACTTGTAGCTATTTCAAAGGGATAACTGTGGAAATCCCAAGGGTACTCTCCCAGAAGCCAATCATTTTTGAGAAAATGTAATCTTACTTTCTGCTTCTCCAAAGAATTCTAACTAATTGTAGTGAAGATACATTATCTGCACGCTAATATGAGCTCAACTCTACAGAAATGTATCATCTTTATTTCCGATTGAGTGCAAATTATTGTTCGTTGCTCCCAGGCAATCGGTCTAGTACAAAAAAAAACTATTTGAAGACTTTCATTCTTGGAGATTTAAAAAAAAATGAAATCAAATAAAAATATTTTTTCTTCTGCTTCTTTTTTTTAAAATCCTCTCCGTCTTCCACATTTTCTTTGTTTCCCTTCATGTACCTGATCTACCATTGAATTCACCTCAGGGGAACACAAGAACTACAGATGCTGGATCTTAATCAAAAGAAAAAGGAGCTGTTTCTAAAGACTCAGCAGGTGAAGCAGCATCCATGGAGATGACCATTTCAGGTCAGGAGTATACAACTCCTCTATATTAATTTGCATGTATTTTCACTTCCTGCATTGTTAACACTACGATCATGCAATTGGATTTGGGAAGCAGATATGCAGTTGATTTCCCAAGTCACTCAGCTGAATTCCCTCACTGCATGTTATTAGCTCATACTTTCACAAACTTGTCATTCAAATTATTTAAATACATTTTTTTAGATTCACTCCATCCGAAAATTATCTATGGTAAAAATGTTTCAAATTTGAAAATGTTTGAAATGATTTGTGTAGGCAGATTTAATAACCAATCAAAATGTTAGAAAAAGTTATGGTAGGGAGAGGGTGGTACCATTTCAGAGCAACATTTAATCCAAGTGCTCATAAGTTTAAAATAAAAGTCCTGCAACTTGGCGACTGAATAGGGGACGGGCTGTCAAATTTCAACATGTTGCGTTACTTTATCATGAAGCTCAAAGGCAAATAAATTATTTCACTACCTTGCATGTATGGAGGAATTACGGTGTTTGAAAAGACTGACATAATTTTAACTTTGTTACCAATACTTCACAATCACAAAAGGATAGAAGTAGGTTTTATTGAATAACAAAACTTCTCTACGAAATGCTGCTCCTATCATAATAAATGAGTTGCCGTCTGTCCTGCACAAGCTTGTGCAAACTCAGGCACAACAGTGATGGCTGAGGGCCTGTTCTATGTTGTATGTTGCCATATCATGAGTGCCGTGAGTCATTTGGTGCAGGGATGGAGAGTAGGATTTAGCACAGATTATGCTGTTTATGGAAGGTGATATATGAATAGCTGCCTGAGAAAGCATTAAGAAACACAAAATCTGCTGGCAAAAAAAAATGGTATGGATGAGAATTTCAGCAATAGATAAACAATAAAGCAGAGACGATGCAAGAAAAATGGACATGCTTTGAAACAATGAGAATAATGGATTGGTAGCAAGAGTTGGGTCAAATATGATGCACTGATTGGAGCATTTCTGAAACAGTGGCCAAAGAATTAAATAGAATTGGTGGGGAGAGAGTAAATTATGATGAGGCCAAGTCAATATCTTCAGATTGCCAGTATTTAATTTCAGAAAGTGTTAGTTCAGTCAGAAACTATATCAGGCCACAAGAAAGAAACCATAGCTCAATATTATTCAAAATGCACAGTCAAATAAAATTTGAGCAAGTGTCACACTGAAGGTATTGGGTCAGATATTAGGGCTTAGTAATAAAGAATAATTCAAAGAGCAGCCAAAGAAGGAAAGGGCATGAGATGAAGACTTCAGGAAGGGATTGGAAAATGCGTCAGTGGAGCAATCTGAGCAGATGATGGTGCAGTGTTTTTTTAGGTAATATTGCTTTGTTTAGCATGTAGGTTAAAAATAAAAGGGACTTGTGGATGGTTAAAGGCACAGAGCGATTACCTGGTTGCTGAATAGGAGCGAGCTGACAAGGGGAGGCAGGATGCTGTTGTCAAGTTTGTCAAATAATGTGGAGATGACAAAAAGTATGAGGAAACTGATGGAAAGTCTCATTTTGTCGTTGGTGTTGAGATCGGAGCAGGGTAGAGAATATTAATGAGGTCACTAGTTGTATAGAAAGGAATCTGGGATTTACCCAATTTTAACAGTAAATCAACTTCCATAGATTGCTATGCTTTAACTCAATATTTTATTGAAATACATGTTGGGAAATTAAATATTCTACCGTGTTAATTTTTGATAAGAAGTTTTGGAAAAATGTTATTAAAAAACAAAGAAATTATTCACCCTGCCTCTGCTTTTGTAACAGACAAGAGTTCTCTTTCATCCATTTGACTAAATGACTCCCTCTCTCTGTCTTGTTTCACCAAAACAAATGTTGGCTGTAGCTGAAGTGAAAGTCATGGTGATTCCTCGTGAATGGACATTTTCTATTCCTGTGGGGAAAATTGCGGCAAGTAAATGCACTAGAGAAACCCAGAATAACGGTCTCCACTATTTCCAATCCTTACCAAAGAACTATAGAACACTACAGGACAGAAACAGGATCCTTTGGCCTTTCTAATCTGTGCCAAACCATTTTTTTTTGCCTAGTCCCACTGACCTGCACCAAGTCCATAGCCCTCTATACCTCTCCCATCCAGGTCTCTGTACAAATGCTTCTTGCATGTTAAAATTGAGCCCACCTCAGCTGGCACCTCATTCCACAATCCCACTGCTCTCTGCATGAAGTAGTTCCCCCTAAACTTTTCCCCTTTCACTCTTAACCCATGTCCTCTGCTTAGTATCTCACCTACCCTCAGTGACATTTAATCTGTATATCCCCTGAAATCCAGGAAACATCCCAGTAAATCTTCTCTGCACACTTTCTATCTTATTAATAGCTTTCCTGTAGTTAGGTGACCAAATCTGCCCTCAATACCCCAAATATGGCCTCACCTATGTCTTCTACAACTTTACCATAAAATATATACTCAAAACTTTGATTTATGAAAGCCAATATGCCAAAATCTCTTTTTACAACCCTATCCTTCTATGACACCACTTTCAGGGAATTAAGTATCTGTTCAACCAAACTCCTCAGTGCCCTACTATTTACTGTTTATGTCCTTTCTTGATTTGTCCTTCCAAAATGCAACATCTCACACTTGTCTGTATTAAATTCTATCTGCCATTTTTCCAGCTGGTCCAGATCCTTTTGCAAGCTTTGAAAACCTTCTTTGCTGTCCACAACACTTAGTGTCATCTGCAAATTTGCTGATATAATTTACCACATTATCATCCAGATCATTGATATAGATGACAAGCAACAATGGTCCCAGCACAGATCCCTGAGGTACTATTCAAAAGCCTCCAATCTGAAAACAACCTTCTATCACTACTCTCGGACTTCTCCCATCCAGCCATTGTCGAATCCAGTTCACCATTTCACCATGAATACCTAGCATGTGAACCTTCCTGACTAACCTCCCAAGTGGATCTTGTCAAAGTCCTTACTAAAGTCCATGTAGACAACATCCACTGCCTTTTTCTTCACCAACTTTCCTGGTAAACTCCTCAAAAAACTCTATGAAAATGGTTGAACATGACCTACCATGTTCAAAGCCACATTGACTATCCCTAACCAGATTCTGGCTATCCAAATAATTGTATATCTGATCTCTTAGAATACCTTCCAATAATTTACCTACTACTGATATCAGGCTCAATGGCCTATAATCTCCAGGGTTAATTTTGGAGCCTTTTTTGAACAATGGAACAATATGAGCTACACCCCAAACCTCTGGCACCGCACCCATGGCTAAGGTCATTTTAAATATTTCTGCCTGCAATTTTTACACTCATCTCCCTCAATGTCCAAGGTCACTTGCAAGAATATCATAAGCTGTCACTTAGCCTTTTCCCCCCAAACTCCCACAGCCAAGATTGGGAATAAAACAGTATGTCTGGATTACACAAGGTGCTTTCACCTGTTTAAAAAGGCAGCACGGTTGATGTGGCCATTAGCACAATGCCATTACAGCGCCAGTAAGCAGGACCGGGATTCGAATTCCATGCTGAGTGTAAGGAGTTGGTTGTTGTGAGTGAGGAAACAGGTTTGGTAGGTCTCAAAGGCAAGGACTCTGAACACAGTTTTGATGTGGGAAGGATTTTATTTACAGAAGGCAAGTGTGGGAAAATGGCAAATTTGCAGAGTACACACACACACACACACACACACACACACACACACACACACACACACACACACACACACACACACACACACACACACACACACACACACACACACAATGAATTGGTACATACAATGATCAGGGAAAAATCACTAGGATGCCCCACCACTCCTTGACTCAGTGCAGGCATGGCTCTGTGCTACAAGGGACACTAATTGAATGCTCCCAACATTTTTAACAGTGCACATCTTACCAACAGTTTCTCCAGCACCCTTCCACATTTCTAGGCCTGGAGTGAACCAGGGTGGTCCCAAGCTGGCAAAGAGAGAGAGAAAACAAGAAGCACATGGGACCTTTATAGTGCTGGAGGGACAAGCCCACATCATTTACTGGGGGCCAATAGCTTTGTGGCAAGAGGGTAAATCTAATTACAACAACTCATGGCCCAAGGCAAAGTACAGGCAGACTGGAGAGTGCCGTCCAGGTAATTTACATGTTTGCACTAATGGGTGGGGTGGAACCAAACCTTGATTGGCAGCTTGTGTGTCCTCTAACTAAACAGGGGGCAGTGCTGTCACATGACAGCCACAACCCTTTCCAACACATTGGCACATTCTCCCTGTGTCTACATGGGTTTCCCTGGGGACTTTGATTTCCTCCCACCATTCAAAACTTACCAGGTTTGTAGTTTAACCATGTGTAATTGTGTAGCATGGGCTCATGGGCCAAAGTGGTCTGTTACCATGCTGTATGTCTAAATTTAAAGAAAAATTTTAAAAAATAGCATCCAATTTACATGTATTCCTCAAACAAGAGATTAATGACATGCTCATGTTCTACCACTCGATCTTTTAACCTCTGCCCAAAGAAATGGGTAGAATCTTGTCTTACCAAATAATATGGAGGATGAAATCTTCTAGAATACATCATTACATCCAGACTGCATGTTAAAATTTGGAATAAGCCATTAAAATTGCCAACCTCTGATTCAGAAATAAAGAAGGTGTCAACAGCTGTACTGACCTGAGAACGACAATATGTCTCAATCTCCCTTCCAGTGTTGTGCTTATTGTAATCACAAGTAAGTGTGCTACTGTAATTCATTCTTCCCAATCCCTACCACTTACATCCTTTGGGTATTCCCACCTCAACAATGCACTTAGCTATTAGTTAACCTAAACTACACCATAAAAGCTTGAACAGCCTCAGTGGATTTCAGGTGATTTTAGCTGCTCCCAAATGAGCACAGGAAGGTAAAGAAGGTGAATAGATTCAATAGCCACATTTTAAAAAATGTTTATAATGTCCACGAAGTGCAGTTAAACTAGGTTGAGAACTGGACTAGGGAGGCCCAGTAGGGAAGAGGGAGCAGGAACAAAGATCAGTAAAAAGTTGCAAACCTTTAATCACTTATGGTGTTAAATAAACAAAGTATCAAAGACTTCCTTCAGTTCTTATAAACATATGACACTTTTCACTGCAAATTCCCATCTATTAATACTAAACATAAAATGCATGCAATCTTTGTCATTCTGTGTCACACCAATCAATGACTTGGGAACATGTATTGCCTCAAAACAGGAAGCAACATAAAACCAACAATTGTTCCAAAATAGTTCATCTGAAGGAAGCAAGTGAATAAATGACATTTGGTTGCTGACTGATATTGATTGGCTGCCATGGAAGTACAACTGAATTGCCTGTGCTCAGTGATAAATGGCCTTCATAAACAAGAGGATTCTTAAGGTTTTGGGAAAGGTAAATCCTTGGAATCTTGTGTCTATTTTTATGGTGAAATAAAATCTAAATTAATACTCAGTCTTCCTTCTGATCTGGAAACTCTAGAGACTTTTAACCAGGAATAAGCCAATAGGACCCCTATGTGGCCATCACAACAACAATTTCCATAAACAAAATCTCTCTGTGTCAAATGGTATCTCGGATTTTCTTACGAAGAGGTAGATTTTGCATTTGTCCAAGGCATCATTGCTGTCTTTTGTTTATTATTTTCAATCAAGTACCATAGTAACAATCCTGGGAAGCTGGGGGGGTGGCAAGATGATGTAGAGGGAAGACGTACAGTTCCACCTTTCCCCAGTTAGACATAAATACCTGATTTTAAAACCTGTAAAAGTGGTTAAAAATAATATTTACAGACTGTGGAATAGTGGAGGATTGAAATGGCTACAAACGTGAAGAAATCAAAAGCTCAATTGCAAAAGAAATTACCTTATAAAAGTGTTGATGAATTGAGGCATACCTACCAAGTTGAAGCCATGGAGTCGTCGATTGGAGCTCCCAAGCCTCAGAGGACTCCTGCTCGGCTAAGTATTGCAATGGTGCCGATTGTGCATTCGCAAAATGGCACCTTCAGTGATGAGCTCAGCCGGCCCTGACTCACGCACCCAGATCGGCCGAGTGAGGACAGACTCGCGAGCCCACTGCATTGCCTGGTGGTCTGGGGGCACGCAGTATAGCATTGGAAGATGCACCTGCACGATCGGTGACTTTGCCAGCCTTACGTGGTGTGTCATGGGACCGTGAGTTATTGGAAAAGGTGTGGGCTGTGGGGGAGCCAAAAAGACGGTGGGCTGACAAGGTCGGCGTGCTGTCAATGGGTCTCCAGACCCGCATCCGCATTGGAAGAGGAGCCGCTGCATTAGGGGAGGAAGAGAGCTCAATGTTACTGGAATTAACACAGGAAGAAATGGGGACTGAGACCAGAGAAGGTAGGCCTCAAAGGGCACTGAAGGAACCTGGATTGGATTCTGTATTTACAATATTGGAAGGGATTGCTCATCAAATGTAAAACATGTCAATGCAGATGTCTCCTCAGATAAACCAAGAATTTATGGAAGTGAAAACTAAAATGAATACTATGTGTGAAGAGGTGACTAATATGAAGAAAGATATGAGTGTAGTTAATCTTAGTAGATGTATAAAAACTGTACAGGATAATTTTTAAAAAATTGAAGTAGCTCTTTTTAAATGTAAGAATCAAGTAGAGCGTAATAGAGAAAAAGTGGAGGACTCTTTCACGGACTGGGGGATTCAGAAGAAGGAATTATTGAAGAAGATTGATTCATTAGAGAATCAAGGTCGAAGAAATAATGTAAAAATAGTAGGTCTTCCAGAAGATATGGAAGATTCAGATCCAGTAAAATTTTTAAAGAAATGGATTCCTGACGTCCTGGGCAAGGAATTTTTTCCGGATGGTCTAGAGTTGGATCGAGCACATAGAGCATTGAGGCAAAAACTGTTTCCAGGTCAACCACCGAGGGCAGTTCTGATTCATTGTTTGAAATATCAAGATAGAGAAATTATATTACGAATTGTGGTGCAGAAGGCACGGCAAAATCAGACTCCAATGATGGTTCAAAATAACAGTGTTTTTCTATTGAGTCAAGAAATTATGAGAAGGCGCCGAGAATTTAATTCAGCTAAAGAAGCGTTGTGGCGAAAGGGTTACAAGTTTTTTATGGAAATTTTCAGTCTCAACTTTTTGAAAATGATCATGATGCATTAATTTTTGCTAATTTGTTGCCAGATTTGCAAGGAAATGGTTGATCACCATTATTGTCACCTAAAAGAAGGATAAATGGAAATGGGAATGGAAAGAATGGGAAACACAGAAACAATGGAAAAAAGATTGAATTGACGCAAAGTCTTCTTGATATTGAAGACCCGGAACAATCATTGAGATTGGAATCACTGGGTTGAATATGTCTGAATAACTACTTTGTGAAAGTCTGATGGCGGGGGGGGGGGGGCGGGTGGATGATACTGAGACCGGATAGTTGTCTGCCACTAGTGGGTTTTACCACACCCAGATTTTTAGGGAGTTACTACTTTTTAGTAGTTTACTGAGGGGAAGATTTTTTTGCTTTTGTGGTATTTTTATATAGGGGAGGGTATAGAATAATTAGGGAATTAGAAAGGGGAATAATATTTTATAGTAGCTTTTACTGAAATGTCTAATTTGAACTTTGCAACTTTTAATGTCCAGAGATTGAATAATCCTATTAAGCATAAACAGGTATTGGCTTATATTAAAAAATGAAAGTCAATATTGCTTTTTTGCAAGAGAGACATTTGACTGAAAAAGAACATATGAAATTGAAGAGAGATCGGGTTGATCATGTATTTTCTTCTTCTTTTAATTCCAAGGTGAGAGATGTAGCGATCTTAATTCATAAGACATTACCGCTTGAATTAGAATCCTTTGAAGGTAATGCAAGGAGGGTTTTGGGGTTGAATTGTAAAATTTTTGCTGAATCATGGACTTTGTTAAATATCTACACACCTAATGTGGATGATGAAAGGTTTAATGTCAGAGGCTTTTTTTTTGTTAAACCAGGCCAAGGAAAATATTTTAGTTGGGGGAGATTTTAACTGTGTTTTAGATCCTTTGTTGGATAGGTCTCCGAAAAGTATAAGGAAATCAAAGACGGCAGTACAAATAGGGGCACTGATGAAAGATTTGAATTTAATTGATATTTGGAGGAGAGTAAATACTACAGAGAAAATTTTCTCCTTTCATTCATTTAGACATGATTCATTTTCTAGAATAGATTTTTTTTGGTATCGGCACATTTGCAAGGTAGAGGACTCTAAGCTGAATATAAAAGTTGGGTCATATCGGATCATTCTACATTGTTTTTCTCTTGTGCAAGTCTGGAACTGGTGCAATTGTCTTATAGATGGCGGCTTAATACAATGCTATTAAAGAAACCAGAATTTGTTACTTTTGTTCAGGAACAGATTGCTTTATTTCTGGTTGAGAATATTAATACAGTAAGTAGTACTTTTGTATTATGGGATGCTTTGAAAGCATATTTGCGTGGGCAAATTATTAGTTATACTACGAAAGTTAAAAAACAAAATGTGGCGGAAAGCTTAACATTGGAGAAACAAATTACTGAGTTCTAAAAGGAATTTCAAAAAGATGTTTTAGAAGACAAAAAGGCAGCTTTAGTGAAGTTGAAACTACGTTATAATACACTACAAACCTATCAGTATGAGTGTTTAATCAATCAATCTAAGCAACATTATTATGAATTAGGTGAGAGGCCTCATAAGGTGTTAGCATGGCAATTAAAAACAGAACAGACATCACAAATTATTAATGCTGTTAAAAAGAATTCAATAGTTACATATAAACCTCAGGAAATTAATGACCAGTTTTAAAGAACTACTCTTTGCAGACGATGCTGCTTTAGTTGCCCATTCAGAGCCAGCTCTCCAGCGCATGACGTCCTGTTTTGCGGAGACTGCCAAAATGTTTGGCCTGGAAGTCAGCCTGAAGAAAACTGAGGGCCTACATCAGCCAGCTCCCCACCATGACTACCAGCCCCCCCCTCATCTCCATTTAAATTAATGCGGTTGGCTTGGCAAGGTTGTCCATTATCACCAGCCTTGTTTGCATTGGTTATTGAACCGTTAGCTCAGACAATATGACAGAATTATAAGATTAAAGGGATGAGAATTGCAGATGATGAATATAAGATTAATTTATTTGTGGATTATGTGTTGTTCTATTTGACAGAACCGGAGCAGTCTTTGAAGTATTTGCAAGATTGCTTGCTGAAATTTGGGAAGCTATATGGATATAAGGTAAATTGGGATAAGAGTGAAATATTACCAGTTGGGAAAGGAGACTATTAGGAATATAAACATATTATAAAATTGAAATGGTCAGATTGAATTAAATATTTGGGAGTAATAGTCAATGTAGATTACCAATCTTTATATAAATCAAATTACGTTCCTTTATTAAAAATGATTAAAAATGGATTTGATTAAATGGAAAAATCTTCTGTTAATGTTAATTGGTCGACTAAATTGTATTAAAATGAATATTTTTCCTCAAATCCAATATTTGTTTCAGTCGATACCTTGTTTACTTTCAAAGAGTTTCTTTCAGGATTTGAATAGAGTGGTACGGGAATTTTTATGGAAGGGAAAATTAGCATGAGTAGCTTTACATAAACTTATATGGAAATATGCATTGGGTTGTCTTCAATTACCTCATTTTTCAAATTATTATGAAGCAGCTCAGTTGAAATTTGTTAGTAGATTGATGGATATGGACCAACCTCCAAGTAAGGCGAAGGTGGAAATGGCTTGTATTTCTGCAGCTGATGTACATCAGTTTATGTTTAAATAGAATATGAATTTATTGCAGGAATGTAATATGCCAGTATTAAAACACTTGTTAAAGATATGGGGTAAAAGAAATGATTTTAGGGTCGAAGGGTAAACTATCAATTCAAACTCTGTTATACCATAATCAATTTATTCCCTTTTCAATGTTTAATAATCATTTAAAGAGATGGAATTTTAAGGGTATAAAGATAGTTCAGGATTGTTTTGAAGAAGGACAGTTTTTTTCCTTTAATCAATTGAGGGAGAAATTTGATACATCTGTAAATTCTTTATTTGTGTACTATCAACTCAGAGCTTTGATAAAATATAATTATGGTAAAGAGATGAATTTACCTATTTTGACAAAATTTGAGTCTTTGATTTCCTCTATACCAAAGAAAGGTTATATTTCGGATATGTATCAATTGTTTCAAGATAGTATGGATAAACCTGAATGGGAGAAATCTAGGCTTAAATGGGACAGTGATTTAACTTATATTTTTCCTGAAGACAATTGGGAGGTTATGTGCCACGATAATGTAACTAAATTGGCGAATGTAAGATATGGAATGGTTAATTATAATTTTTTACCTGAGTTATATTTGACTCCAGAGAAATTGAAAAAATATGGGTTTAGTAATTCGGACTCTTGTTTTTGACGTGGACTATGTACTGGAACTTTTTACATGCTGTTTGGTCTTGTGTTAAAGTACAACCATTTTGGGTAGGAATCAGATTGGTCTTGGAAAAATTATTTAAGATTAAACTACCACTGGAAACATAGATTTTTTTTGTTGGGCTAAATGGTTTCTTTGAAGGGATTGGGGTTGGATAAATTTTAAATTGCATTTGTACGTTTAGAGTTATCTGTAGCACAAAAATATGTAGCTAGTACCTGGAAAGATAATGTGGAGATTCATTATGCTATATTAGAGCTTGTATTCCATTGGAAAAAATTACATGCAACTTGCATGATAATTATTCTTCCTTTGTTAATATGTGGTCTTCTTATTTGGAATATACGAATTTGAAAACACTTTATATTCTATATATTCTATAATACTCTATTTTATTTTTGTATTTGGCTCCCCTTAAGGGAGCTGGCTGATGGGCTGGGAGGGTGGGAAGGGTTGTTCTTTATGTATTTAAAATTTTCTTGCTGTTATTTGATTGTATTTTGTTTATAAAAAAACTTTTAAATAAAATTTGAAAAAAAAATACCTCAATTCATTTGCTTTACGTAATGCCGACTTATCAAACATGAGGCATGGATAATGTGGACGCCTTCGTTCAAGGTGAGAGGAGAAAGAATTAAAAGGAAACTGACCTGATGGGCAATTTTGTTTTACTCAGCATATAGTTCCTATCTGATTAAAGCTGTGAGAGAAAGTTACAGAAGAGGGTACAATTACAATGTTCAAAAGAAATTTAAACAGGAACATGAATAAAAAGGACATAGAAGGATTGGACCTTGTACTTTTGAGTTATGAGAGAAAAAAACATCTGATCATGTTAAGAAGTAAAATCTTTGGTGCCTTCTTTTTCACTCACCTAGTAAATCATGCTTCTCAGTTCAATCAAAACATCACAATGTTGAAAACCTCTAATAGAGAAGAGGATGTTAATATTCCTTCAAACCCCAATGGCTAAAAGTATGGCAGGATAAAAGTATACAGAATCTTCTGTAGACTGTAATTCTCTTCCATTGGAAGGCTGGTCAGTTACTACCTGATACTTAAAGGTAGTTTGACAGTGAAGAGATATTGGCACCTTTACGTAAGTTGTTTTTCAGATTTCACTTCTGAGTAGCCAACCATCTGACAGGTGATCTGATGACTGGTCTAACCAGAAATTTAGCAAAAATTGTGAATTTTATCAGGATGCAATCTGTTAATGTGGATTAGAAGCAGAATGAACAATTTTTTCAACCAACCATCGGACTTATTAATTTAGGCAAATTAACAGCTGCTGCTAATGGGCGAGAACCTACTTAACATTTTAATCAGGCACAGGTTATGTAACTAGGGGGCCAAAGGAACTCTGATGTCAGGCAGTGCTACAGCCATTTTTTCTGGAACTTGCTCATAAACCTTGGGCAATGCAATTTGGAATGCAGCCACTGCATGCTCCACAAGCTCCAGATGCACTAAATTGGACTGCAGCTGGAATTTACTTTTTTTCTCCATACTTTTTGTAACTTTAAAGCCTTAAATATTTGATTCTTTTTTCCCATGGCAGCCTGCTGCTTTCTTGCTGATTTTTTCTTCTATTTTCATCTGTTCCCTTTCATGTTTTGCTGGAGGTTCATGTGAGTATACTCGGTTAGATTTCCTTCCTTCCCAAACGGTGAGTTATCTATAAATAACACATTGGGTACTGGCATCTTGCTTGGTCCACTAAAAATGTGTGTCACCTATTTTATTGACAAAAGCCGATTCCAGCCATTTAAACCTGTGCTGCCGAATTACACCCAGATTAACCTATGACCCCGCACATTTTGGAGGGTGGGAGGAAACTGGAGCACCTGGGGAAAACCCATGCAAACACAGGGAGAAAACTCCTTATAGCAGGGCCAGGTTCAAACCCAGAATGCAGCCTTTGTATTAGCATTGTGCTAACTGCTAAGCTAATTGTGCCACTCAATAACCGTGCCACCCAGACATCAGAACATTTACTTCATATTGCCTGGTGTGATCAGGATGCTCATGTTGAATTGGCCTTCATATTTCCTGGTTTGATAGCCTACATATTTGCCTTTTGCTTCTAGGTTTAGATGTGGATTCTTGTTCATATTTTAATTGCTGGGAAAAATGAAAAATGAAAACTTTGGCATTTCATTCTCTGCAGTGAAGGGAACTTTTCAGATGATAAATTAACTTAGATAACTGAGGGATGGTTTTATTGAAGGCTGATCCACAATTATCATATGATCTGATAGTAATTTTCCTTCAATTCTCTCTGAGATTCGATATTGTATTGCATTTCATTAATCCAGGCAATGTAGGGGCAGTCAGGTAACAGGTCTACAGAGATAACAACCATTAGCTGTACTTATCAAGAATTTAAAAAGGCAAAGTCTTGGTATAATAAGGAGAAAAGACCCTTAATTTTCCAAAAGACAAAACCACTGACAATGCAGAATTCATCCATGTTACTTTGAAGTCTCAGATAAATATTGTTTGTTTGAATTGTTCTATCAGAACTTGAATCGACGGATTGCTGATTCTAGGGCGAGGATGTAGAGCCCTTTGCCCATGGTCAACACATTTCGGATGTTTAACAGAAAAATAACTTAGAAAATATGTTTTGATCCCTAAACCTTTCATTGAAAACAAAAAAAAGCCTAAACAATAGAATGATCCAGAATTACAGATATCCGAATATCAATACAAAAATATGTATTTCTTAAGTGCTCTTTTTAATGTACATTGACTGAATGTTATTTCTGTCAGGCCCTAATGGCAGACCTGGAAAGGTTCTGAAAATCTGTTCCAACCAATGAAATGAAGTGTTCATGAACATTTTTCAACCTCTCCTTGCTGCAGTAAAAGGTTCCTACCTGCTTCATAAGGGCATTAATCATCCTGATGCCCAAGAAGATTAGTGGGACCTGCCTCAACAACTACCATCCAATAGCACTAACTTCTACTGTGATGAAATGCTTTGAGAGTCTGGTCAGGGCTAGAATTACCATGTATGGAAGCAAAGATCTGGACCCTCTACAATTCACCTAAAGTCACAATCACTCCACAGCAGATCTCTACTCAGCTCTGGCACACATGGAAAACAGCAACTTATACATACAGTTGCTCTTCATCAACTACACCTCAGCCTTCAATACCATTTTACCCTCAGTGCTGGTGAAGAAGCTACAAACTCTGGGCCTCTGCAACTGGATCCTTGACTTTCTCATCAGAAGACCACAGTCAGTATGAATGGGAAACAACGTCTCCTCCTCCTCCAACACGGGGGCACCCCAAGGAAGCGTGCTTTGCCCACTGCTCTACTCATTATACACCCACGACTGAGTGGCCAGGCACAATTCCATTTCCATCTACAAGTTTGCTGATGACACCACAGTTGTTGGCAGAAACACAAACAGCAATGAGGAAGCGTGCAGGAGACAAAAAGATCAGCACTTTGAGTGGTGTCAAATTGGCAACCTTACACTCAATGTTAGCAAAATCAAGGAGATGATTGTGGACTTCAGGTGGGAGTCAGGGGAACATGACCCAGTCCTCATCAAGGGCTCAATTTTGGAGAGGATCAAGAATTTCAAATTCCTTGGTCTCAATATTTCCAAGGAAAAAAAAATCTCTGTTCTCAAAGACCCCCACCACCCAAGCATGCCCTCTTCACTCTGCTACCATCAGGAAAGTGATACAGGAGCCTAAAGATGAGCACTCAATGGAACAGGGACAGCTTCTTCCCCACTGCCATCAGATTTCTGAATGATCAATGAACCAGAGACACTGCCTTACTTTTTGTGCACTATTATTTTTTATACATTATAGTTGTAAGATGGTTCATATTATGGATGTTTGCACTGTGGTGCTCCCGCAAAATACCGAATTTTGTGACTTGTTCATGACAATAAATTCTGATTCTGAAATGAGTAATAATGAGTGAAAAGCCGGTTTTATTTTGAACCCTCTGGAAAGAAAAACTAAGATTGACGTAAAATAGGCTACCTGTACCTTATCCCCTGTGTTATTTTGTGAGGGAAAGTCAAAACTCGCTCCAACAGGTTAGCCACTAGGAAATTTAATAAAAGGTTTAAATCATTAACATGATTTAAATTTTAGATTTTTATTGACAATTGCTTAACAAGCGTCACTGAACATCCTACTTAAAAGAAGTTCCTTCCTTTTAACAATGATAAGTGCCTATATTCCAATATTTATATGATGCAATAATGTCCATAGACAACTGACCATAGACATTTGCTTGTGGATAATAAATAGACTGTGTCTGAGACCCAACTGGGTAATTCAGAGATTAATTACACGGGACAATGGGTGATTTTGAACATGGAGACTTTCTTTCTTGCCCTTTATTGATAAGATATTTGAAATTTATCATAATTGAATTATCTAATTTTTGTAAGAAACAAAATTACCCAATTTTACCAAAGATAATAACCAAATAAAAATCTCCCAAACTGAAGCAAAAAAATTCAACCCTCACATACACCATTTAAACCACACAGTTTTGAAAAGGATCCAAAAACCAATCTTTCCACAAGTCTAATCATTCATGACAACTAATATTGCAACCTTGATTTGAAAACTCAGTCAACTTTTTTTGCTGCTTACCAGGGAGTTTTTCTTTGTAGTTAGATCTGAGTCATGGGTAAGGAATCAAGTGAAAGATCACAACTTTCAGTGCTTGCTTGCAATGTAATGTTGAGCACACATGCACATGCACAGTAATTCTGCACGAAACTGAAACTGAAAGGTAGCAAAATGACATAGAACTATAGAACATTGCAGCACGGAAAAGAGGCCCTTCAGCCATTCTAGTCTGTGCTGAACTATTATTCTGCCTTGTTCCACTGACCTATATCCATTCCATAAACCTCCATACACCTCCCATCCATGTACCTGATTAAATGCTTCTTAAATGGTAAAATTGAGGCTGCATTCACCATTTCAGCTGACAATTTGTTCCACACTCCCACCACTCTCCATGTGAAGAAATTTCCCTGAATGTCCCCCCCCTAAACTTCTCCCCTTTCACCTTTAACCCATATCCTCTGGTTTATATCTCTCCTACCCTCAGTGGAAAAAGCCGACTTGCATTTATTCTATCTCTACCCATCATAGTTGTTCAAAAAAGATTATTGAGTTTCTTTTCTTCACTCATGAATAGCTTAGAACTATAAACTTTTCAGGATGAACCATTTCAAAACACTCATGATAATTACCTTCAAAATATACTGCTGGTCATTTCAGATTTTTTCTTTTAAATGCACACGCTAAATATGAAACATGTCCTTATACTCATAAAATTTACATCCATTATATTTAAAGCCAATAAAACTTTAATTATCAGTGATGAATTGATTACTGATTTTATTTATGCATTTGACGGGATGAATTTTTAATTGTTAATTTAAGCAAAATCCATTTTCAATATGAACCGAATCTAATGGAGGAAAAGTATGTAAAATTCAGAATGTTTACATTTTTCTTGTTTTATGATCTTAGTGAAATGTCGATACAACTAAAACTCAGAATACAAAGAAGAATTAAACTAATCTCTGTATTGTTGCTAAAATTAGCTTCCATTTCAAGGTATTCCAGATATATCATGTATTGATATAAATCCCAGAGTGGGAATTTAATGTTGTAAGTTTGGGGGGGAGGGTTGATACATTAAAAGTGTACTGTTTATATTTTGATCCTTTTTGATTTTGTTCTATTCATTTACATGTGCGCAGTCTTTCCCTCCTGACTTCCCATTCAGCCTAATGCCCTGGGTCATAATTTATATCTAGATGGCACATATGGAAATCTACTCCAGTGGCTTTCTGGAAAATAGAAACTTGTCTGATCAAAATGCACTGATAATATATCATAGGTGCCTCAATCCTGCTATTTCTCTCAGTTGCTCTGACATACAATTACAATACAAAATAATAGCCATACCTTAAGTTCTCTGAAGAATATGCTGCTTCGGGCCCACTCAACAATAGAGAAAAGGGTTTGATCTGCCATCTTGCACATAAGCCCGAATGTGTTGAGCTTCTCGTGTTTTCCCCTGCTGGCCTGTTCTTGCTGCAGGTAGGTGAGAATCTTCGCCTGCACTTGGGGTTCATCAGGTTCACACTTCAAGAGTTCCACTATAAGATGTGGGATACTAGATGGAGAGCTGGATGGGTAGGTGTCCATATAAGAGTAGCCCATTAGAGATTCTGGCGAGCTAGTATAAGGGTCAGGATATTCTGACTTGATAGTACGACTTGGATAAGGACTATAGGTCTGATAACCTTGCAGACTGCCATGTGTTGGCATTGCCATACTAATTGGAGATGTGACAAATGGGCTTCGGTCATAGTCTGTTGGTGGCAAGGCAGGATGGTTTAGAGGTAGGCCTTTGGAGGCTGAATGGATGTTCTGGATAGCAGAAGATATTGTCAGGTCTGTTGGCATTGTCTGCATCACCTGAGTCATGGCTTCTAGTTTAAGTCCATTTGCTCTAATCAGAGCTTTCTTCTGCTGTTTCAGAGCCCTGTCTCTCTTGTACATTGGCCCAAACTTGTTTCGACCTCCTCGCATGCGATCAGCTCTTACAGCTGTGGAACACATAGTTTATTAAAATAAATCAATCTATTGGGTGCTGAAAAATCAAGAACATGAATATTTCATTTACAAGAGTTGCAAGTGTTTTGAATTGTTTCTCAAACATTATTAGTGTAAAATAATAAAGAAATAAGGAATAAAATACTTTATACTTAAAAACCTTCTTAATTAACCTTTATCAGCATCTCAGAAAAAAAGTCTTAACTTTTACTACATTGACAGCCAGACGAGCTATTTTATTAAAATGGAAAGAAGATTCATCCCTTATTCATATGCAATGGTTACATGATGTAATGTCCTATTTAAGTTTAGAGAAATTGGACATAATATTAAAGAAAGAAAGTTTCAATTTATGAAGTTATGGGGCCCATTCTTAAAATATTTTTTATAATGGGAAGAATCAATAATTATTATATGTTAATGCAATTCTTTGTCTGTTCTCCGGGGGATACCAGTGATTTCACATTGTTTTTGATTTATTTTTCTCATGACAAGAAAAGGTAACCTTTCGGAAGTTTGAACCATAGAAGACTACAGCACAGAAACAGGCTTTGGCCCTTCCAGTCTGTGCTGAACTATTTTTCTGCCTCATTCCACTGACCTGCATCCTATTCCCTACATGCCCTTCCTGCCCATGTACCTGTATCCATTCCCTTTACATATGATTAGAGGGAAGGGATAGACTAGATTAGTTCAGTCCATTAGTTCTTTTTCTCTTTATTATTTTATTAAAACATTCCAATAAATGGGACTGACATGGTTGTATACATTATGTTTATTATTAGATTGAGTTATTATAAATAACTATTAATATAGTTATGCGTATTTTCTTACTTACTCATTATTTTTCCCCTTCTGTATGTATTTACTTGTATACAATTGAATCATTATCTAATCATCATTTATAATGTATACATATATTAAACTCAATCAAAATATTTTTAAACACTTGCTTAATTAAAGGATTCCTTCTATAGGTTACAGTTGGTGCTTCCCAAAATTCAAAGAATGTGAACTTAATATATTCTGGTTGGATTGGGATTCCACAATTAATTGGTTGGTCATTATGTTTAATTAAATAGAAATTTTTATTTCACAGAAAGAGCATGCTTTGGACAATTTGTATTTATTTAATGGAAAAAAAGCATTTCAAACCAATAAATAGATGAGACACAGCCATGTGACTTGCAAAGGTGCATTTATGTTTATGGAAATGTCCCCTTATTCCAACCAATATTGATTGAATGATCATCGTTGAGGCAGTAAGGGACTGTGTCATAAGGGAACAGTTATGAACACAGAGCACATATACAAAAATACATTCATGGTAATATCAGGTTTGGTATTGTCTGAATGTTCTTCCTTCAAGATCAACTTAATTGATAGTCTTAATAAAAAAAATACTATTCTATCTGTGAAATGATTGGATTCTTAATTACCTTATGTTTAGATAGAGTAAATATTTAAAATAAAAGTTGTTTTCTACATTGGTTCCATTCTTCTGAATTTCTCTTAATCAGGAAGTCCTTTCAAATATTTTAATTTATTTCTTGTTTAATGAATCACTTTTTCCAATTCCTTGCACTTTTTGGCTTAATTACTGTTTTCATCTCCTTACAAGCTGGCATTTGTATTTCTGCCTGCTTCCCTCCTTCCCTTTCCTTGAATAATATGCAGTAGCCATTCACCATCTTAATATTTCTATGTGAAAAATAGTATTCAAGAGTCCTGGTGTCAGCATTGTATATTCTAATATTTCTGGAATTGAAAATAATAATTAAAACAAATTGAATTCAACGGATGCCCTCAGAGACATTTTAATAGTCTCAGTCATGGTAGTGACTGTCAACAATGAAGAGATCTGATACCAATTAAGAAGTTCGCACTGAGCCTGTTCCATCCATTGGTGATAAGGTATAGCAGGAACATTCGACAACAATGTGGCATCTTAATACAGCTGAGATTTACACCTGAGATCACAATCAGAACTTTTTTTAAAATCTTAGGAATTAACACTACATTAATAATATATTGTAGGCTTTGTGGATTAAATTCAAGAACTTTTGACAATTGTAGATTTAAACCTATATGATAGAATGCAGATTAGCAAGTAATTGTGAGATCCCTTGGGCCAACATTCTTGGCTGCACAAAATCTGATCCGTTGTTTCCATTTGTGTCCCAATAGCAGATTGTTTATTCTTTCATTATGAACTAAAAAAAAAACAACTCTGCAATATATATGCTCAGGATCTTAAAGTGGCCTAATCTCAATGTAATTTTTTTTCCCATTGATGAGGCTACTTTTTTTTTTCAGATAAACTCTTGATTGATTCATTCTCCATTTGTTCAGTACTGCAGAGAAACTGTTTTAGATATCATCATTTCAGAATAAAAGATATTCTGCTCATGGGCAGCATTTTAAAATACTCATTTGAAATCTTTTCAGAGTGTGCCTTAAAATCCTGACCATGTATTCATGTAATGGGATAGTTCAGTGAAGTAATTTGAGCCCCATACAATCTAAATAATTGGATTCAAGAACAGGAACCTCTTAAAACAGTCCTTCAAATATTGTTTGTTTTTGTTTAAATCTTTTAATTTGTACATTGACAATTATTTTGAAAGATTTTGTGTCTTGTGCATAAGATCAAACAACCAAGTGCCATAGGAAATATATTGGGGCTAGTAAATTACAGTTAATTTTCTGACAGGCTGAGGTACATGGTCATAAACCTGTACCTCAAGGTACATAAACAAGTATTAATACAAATTACTTCAGATATCATACTGCATATCATTCTTAACTCTTTTAATCCATAAATGTAGTATGAGGTGAGATCTTTACATATTGATACTGAATGGTACAAATCGACAGGGAACAAAATGGAGGATTACAGAATGCAGAGTTAAACCTGAATCATATATGCAATTGTGAAGAATTATGTACCTAAAATATAGAGCCACAAGGTACAAGAATCAAATAAGGTAAAACACAAACATGCTGTTCAGAATGATTCATGGAAATGAAAAAGTCATCAATCCTGCACTAGAAATTGTTCACACTACCACGTAAAGCACTGTACATTTGACTAAAACCAGAAACTTTCAGGGAAAATAACTGTATCTACATCTTTAGTAGAGTTTCTGATTAGCAAAACTGTACATAGAACACAAGAGGACTGGAAGAATTCTGAACCCTACGGCATAATGTAGGCATAATGGTATGATGTTAGAATGATGCAGAGAAAAGGTGGTGTGTGAAGTAGAGATTTGGAGCAGAGTAGAATTGGTTGATTAATATGGATATTTAATTATTGTTCAAGTCACTGGATATGGAAAGACTTGCAATACCAACATTTATTTTCCACCCATAATGGACCTGGAACTGAAGGGGCAATTAAGAATCAACTACATTGATGGATTTGTGTTCACATCTTAAATTGGGTAAAAATACTGAACTTCATTTCCTGAGGATTATTCATTAAATAGATTTACTTTTATGACAATGAGCAGTATAAAAATATATATTTTTAAAAAAATCTATATATTTAGCTGAATGTCAATTTCTCAGCTGGTGTTGTGAGATTCAAATGCACATCTGTGAATCAATTATCAAGAATTCTAACTACTTATCCAAAAATTTAACCACAATGTTACTGTGTTGCAGAAGTAATGTAGCAAATGCTAAATGATGAGAGTGACCTCACATGACACATGATGCCAAAGCATCAGACAATAAAAGGAAAGGGATAAATACTTTGGGATAATTTGAATGTAGTTTTACTTTTTAATTTTCAAAATCCATTTAATGGAGCTGACAACAAAGGAATTGAGTGTAAAATCATTTTTGTTACACCTATGTTTCATAGTCTGGTCCTGACTGGCAAATTACATTGTAAAATTATAGTTGTTGCATTTACTGTACTCATTATTCAAAAACAATGATGTCACAATCAATCACTTGTGAGGTATTTGCCACCTTTTATTTTAGCCATTCTTTAGATGATGGAGAGGCATTTTAGATTCTTCAGAAATACCCCTCAATACTCAAAATTAAAGCAAAAGAAGTTATAGATAGCTTATAGTTTGAACAGATCAGGCATGTGCCAGATTTCCCTCACCCAGTGGAGTTTTGGGAGTGATATCATTAGCTCCTGATAGTAACTAGGAAGTATGAAGTTTTGGAAGGGAAGCTTCTGTAGAGAGAGAAAAAGAAATGTGTAAAGTTATTGACCAGAAATGTTAACTCTGGTCCTCTATCCACAGATGCTGTCTGACCTGATCAGCATTTTCTGATTGTGTGCTGTTCATTCATCCAGAGCACTTTAAAAGTAGTGAGGGACATTTTTTATATGAAGCATAATTACTCAGAAAGAAATGCTGTTGCCAAATTGTACACAGCAAACTCCCACAAGGAACTGGCAGTCTATGTGCCCCTGCTTATAGCCCTCCAACAGCTGTCTCCACCTTCAACCCCCTCCTCCCCCACCTGCTTCCATATTTTTTCATGACTGCTCGGACTCATCATCCACTCTTCTTCCCATCTCCACTCATCCTATCTCCTGTCCATCATCCATCATTCCTCCAAAGGGTTGTCACCTGTGTGTAGACCTGGATCATGCCTCAATATACTGGCCCTTCCCCCCCCCCTTCCACTTTCAGCCCTAATGCAGGGTCTCAACCAGAAATGTCTACTTCCTTACCCTCCTCACCATTGCCCCAACACACAACGCGGCTGAACCTCCTGAGTTTCTCCCATAGTTTGTTTTTTTAAACTCCAGATACTAGTATCTGCAGTCTGTTGGGCAGAATAATATGGCAAAGATCAGGTAACCTGTTGATTATCTTTCGAGGCACTGGGCACAATCCCCCACGCCCTTTTCTCCAATACCGTTGTGGGTTTTTTTTTAATCTACAGAGTTGGGAGGAGGGGAAGCCTTCGTTTTTCACCTCATGCCTGGGACAGGGCAGCACTCCTCAGAACTGCACTGAAGTGCCATTCCATATTTTTATACTCAAGTCTATGAAGTTGGACTTGAACCCACAAAGCCTAAGTCACTGCCAAGAACTGATAACATGTGACTAAAACATACGATTTCGCCCGTTATCACTCTGGTATTGTTTATGGTTGAACGGTGAAATGTTTAAAGGCAAACAATTACAATGTGGTCCTTCACATCGCAGACCAATACATAAGTCAGCAAGCCATACTTGCTGGGGTGCGTTCGAGACAGCGTGCAGTGAAGCTACGATCAGAATTAATGGAATATGGTTGTCAATGAAGAATGCCGAATTAGATAATGTGCTTGAGTACGGCTTTGAAACTCTCTGCGCAACAGTGCTGAAAGGAGCAAACCTTTACGACAATTAATTGTTTTAAGCTCGTCGCCTTTAAAAACACGCTGCAATGTTAAGTGTTACAGATTTCACCGTTTTTTAGCATGCCAAAATTTATGTGACGATTGTGCGAATATCAAGAATATTGGACAAGCATCGTACAATCCTGACTGTTCTCCTTTCAAGAGAAACACTTCTATTTTGTTAATTTGAATAAGCAGTGTGAGTTTTGTTTTTGGCTCCTGGGCAACATCAGTAAACCCACCCGAAACGTACGGCGAAGTACAAAGCCTCTCGGACTTCACTTCGTTTCAATGAAAGAAGCCGCGTTCTATTCCTTGATCTGTTTAGTTTCTATGCAAATAATTCACATTTTGAGCAGAAGTTCGCTGTGAAGATTTCTATGTTGGCGCAAGTACTGTAAATGAATATAGCACATTTCTAATTTTGATGCATCAATCTTCTTCTGCATGCTACAAATCTGGGGGAAGCCAGGTTTACTTCAGGCTGGAGTCTGTAATTTATATAATCGAGCGATTTTATCCTTGGATGTGGTACCTGCATTTATACCACGAATTAAGCCACAACGCGCATTTACTGCCAATTAGACTGAAACAAATCTATAGCCGTCTCTGTTTTGATTTGCTCGGGTTCAATGTATTTGTGATGTATAATTTAAACTGTGGCTTGTGAGTTAAATCATTCAGACCCTTCCTGATTATTAGTGAGGCCATCGATTAACAGCATCCCCGGTTCGTTCTAATGTTGTGTCTTACCTTCCAACTTCATTCCGACGTTGAGGCATTTCTGAAAGCGGCAATAGGGACATCTCTTCCTCTGAGTTTTGTCGATCGGACAGGTCTGGTTTTCTATGCACGTGTACCTTTTGTTATTTTGAACTGTGCGTTTGAAGAAACCCTTCAAAGAAACAAGAAGTCACATAGAAGTCACTCCATCCCTGTGGCTCTCTCGCCGAAATACCGAGGTGGAGGAATGCGGGACACCCCGTCATTTAAACAAGGCAAACCTAAAGAGTTTTATTTAAGAATTTTTGTCTTCAAAGCAAATATCAGGAAGTTATGGGAGAAGTGGTACGAACAATGGACTGGCGTTTGACGGGCTTTAAGTGCGCCCTAGGTCAGCAACAAATGCAGTCCGGTATTCCAATAGAACATCAAAGTCGAACTATTCTGGTCGCCAGCAATGAAACCGACGGTTACAAATATTCTGCTCGTGGGCTATAAGTCGGTCACTTTCTCTCAAGAGTTAACCATATAACCATTTACGGAGCGGAAACAGGCCATGTTGGCCTTTCGAGTCTGCACCGGGTCACTAGAATAACTCCACTAGCTCAAACCTCCCGCTCTCCGCCAATAACCCTCCAACCCCCTCTTCTCCACGTACACATCCAACCTTCTCTTAAATGACAAAATGGACCCTGCCGCAACTATCTTCTGTGCATTTTTCGAGCATACGTCCAATCTTGTGAAGAATGTGTGCGTGCGAACAGGAAAACGTTCCTGCAGAATTTTAGGAGAAGCAGGGATCAGGTTGAAGCAGAAAGGTGTGCTGACCTTCCCGTGCTCACAATGGGTTAACTGCTGAGTTTCCAGATAGGGCACAAATAATACATATTCTCTCATGCTGGGACACCAAGGGTGACTTCATCAGTTAACTTTTTTTAAAACACCGAGGACAACCTTCAGAGAGTTTTTTCCAGTCTGGGATCGGCTAGATATTGAGCGAGGAATGTGAACGGGTGTGTGGGAAGCACCCGCCACCAAGGTAAAAGTCAGCCCAAGGTCATAAGCGGCCGGGAGAAAAGTGCAATGAAATGGATCAAACCATCCCGTCTGCACAAGTGGAAGCAGCACCGAGTTTTGACTAAAAGCGCGTTGAACTCGATTGAAACGTGGGAGGTAACGGTAACCACCCGCCGCCATGGACTAACCACCTACACCCAGAGAAGATACCACGCCACAAACCTTGCAGCTTTCACAGGTGAGGAGGCCGTAGTGATAGCCCGAGACCTTATCGCCGCAAACCGGGCACAGCTCGTCCAGGTCTTCATCGTAGGCATACTCCATCATCTTAAACGGCGTGGCTGTGGAGACAGAATCAAACGGCACTTCTTCAGATAGCTCTTTGTGTATATGTGGGTGGGCGGTGGTGGGGGAAGGATGGGGCAATTGTAATTACACCCCACCGGGGTGTAAATCAGTTCCGCTAAATATTACAAGCCGATCGATCGAGTGTGGTTGGGAGTGGGGATGGGAGACGGGCGGAGAATAGGTGGGTGTGTATTAGAATTGGGGGGGGGGGGGTTCACGCACACGCAATTTATTCCTCTCCAAGGACACTTAAGAGCAGAGGGGGAAGGGATGGGGCTGAAGACAGGGGTTCGCTGACGGGCTGTAGTAACCAGGAGGACGGCTAATAACAATCGCAAATCAAGAGTTGGAATCTTAATATAGTTTTATTTACAGAAAGCCGGCGCAGGAAAACAAAACGTGCAGGTAATGGTAACGCACCTTGTGAAACTGACTGCTAAAACTGTTGTATCCTTTTTCCTCAACACTAAGTGGTTCTCTGCCCTCAGACTGACTTAGGTGCTTGGCGTCAGCGAATAGGTGACTGCAATAAAATGTAAATCACTTTTGAATGAAAGCTTTATGGGTCGAGATAATTGTAGAAATTCAGACAGCGGCTTTGTGGTGTGTTTGTGGGAGGAAGTTTATTACTGGATTTGCAGGGGCACAAATTTTAGTTAAAGGGATTCGGGTAAAGGTGGGTTGACGCTGGCAGTCGTGTGCATCAACAATCTGATTCAGTATAATTACAATGCACAATTTCATTTGAACTTGCGGCTTTGAAACAATTCGCCGCATTTCAGTTACAAACCCCCCCCCCCAAAAAAAAATGCATTAATTGGTCGCAAATTGCATATCTTGACGCAGAACCTTGTCTAAATATATTGTTGCTGGGCGTCCAAGTTATATAGCCGCAACTTCATCCCTGCCGAAAGGTGACCCTTACATATTCTGCATGCAGAAGTGTAATTTTAGAGTGAACCGCAACAACCCCTCCCAAACAACTAAACCCGTGCTTACTGCGAGGCCTGTCAGCATCTCCGCTTCTACCGACAACAGGACTGAGTTCTATTTGGCCGCACGGTTTTTTTTTTAAGGCTAGCTGGAATTCACTTTTCAATTCAACGCTGTCAGAAACGCACCTATAAACTACCAGAACCCCGTCTTTAAGTTAGGCAAAGTGCAAGAATACCCTTCCCCCCCCCCCCCGAGTCTTTCAGGCGGGGTAAATATTTGTCCTCTGGGTCTAATTGCGTATCTGCAGTGACAAAGATTGTCTGGGATTTGGTTCAAATGGGGAGACGGAATAATTGAAAAAACAATCCTCGCTGGATTTGAAATAAAATTAACCCCTGGTCGCGTGATTCTCATTGAATCTCCGCGCGATAAAAGCGCATTGCCTCATTTATAACGTTGGGTTATATCTAGGTTTAGCTGTGGAGCATTTTTTGTAAGAAATGTTTAAACCTGATTTAATTACACGCCCCTTCAACCAGCATATATTTTGTCAGGGCATACTCGTTACCGGGTGAGTCGTGATAACACTAATATCTCTATAAGCACTTTGCCGAAAGATGGCTGGAAAATAGGGGAATATCCATATATATGCGTGTTGAGGGCGTAAGGTGCGAAATGCAACACAGATGAAAGTAGATCCATCCTCTGCAATTCCTGAAATAGTCGATGGCAAACGGTCTAATCCTATCCTTCTGCTCCTGGCAGCGTAAAAGTTCACATTCTTTAAAAACTTTTCTTTTGAGAAGTTACATGTTAACATTGTGCATTTTCTTGGAGTAACACGATTAAAAAAAAACTCCCGCCGAATTTAAGAGACCTGAAGATTTCTAAATCTGAGTAAATGGACGGATTATGTGTCTCATTACAGATTACCTCTGCACTGGACACTAAAGCCGCTTTAATATTAATATTAAAAAAAGTGTTCATCAAGTCTCTTTTGTCCACCATAACTTATAGTCCTCTGAGGTGGAATATATCAACTGGATTTGGGAACCAGAGTAAAACTAATTGTATCCGCCCGAATGTTTTTTTCCCCATTAATTTTGGGGATCATCTTGCTTGAACTTTAGCGCGGTGGAGCTTTGTTTTACAAGCAAATAAACCCCCTGTTGTTTCATCGCTATTTCCAGAACTGCCCAAGTAGCTCTATTTCGGGCTCCGTTATTTATAAACCTATTGTAATATCTGAATTAAAGTGGTTGGAATAACATGCATGAGCACGTGTCTCTCACCCAAACAGGTGTTTTGTAGAGATTTAGCATTGCGTAAAACCGAGATGACCATCTGGTGAGTTCAGAAAGACAGGCTCCTCGCATTCAGACACCTGACGCTCCCAGATTCACTGTGCAATGGAATTCATCTCGTTTCTTTCCTCGATTCCAAGAACTTGCAATGAAACCCGACACGGAAGGAAACGCGTAAACATTTGCGATCAGTGTGTACGGCTGAAGAACGTATAATACTGGAAGCCGCTTTTCAAAGAGATGGATCGGAAGCATGAGCAAAAGTGTAGGTTTCCTTCATCTGAGACATTGGCTATAGAGTTCCGCGGCTTATATTACTCGTCCAGGGACAGCGTTAAAACGGCAATGCACTCACATAGAGTCTGCAAAGTCGTCCAATTTTATGACGAGGAGAGGAAAATATGATGGGTATCTACTCATGAGTGCAGGCAGGAGGTCTGTGCGTCCCCCGTTGCTTTGTCACTCTTGGTACATCAACACTCGTTGAAACTGCAGGCTGTCACGGAGAACGAGCGCCCGTTCACCTCACCAGGCAGGCAGTGATTTCGCGCGTGGAGCCACTCGTTTCCTGCGCGTAGCTCCCATAGGCGAATCAAAGAACGAACCAGCAGGGAGAACTGCGGGGACCTGTGAACAGGGGCGCATCTCATTGAACAAGGCGAACCAAAAAGAGTGGCTCAGATCGGAAAATCGGACAGGGACGCGCGCTTCAAACTAGATTTTAATTTAGCAAGTGATAACCTTGCCAATTTATGTAACACATGCTCCCTTCTTCCCAAAGCGTATTTATGACAAACTAATATGGAATCCTTATTCTTTTTAGGGCCAGAAACACCGGGGAATACGAGGACACGTGTCCTGATTTGTGAGTCTACGTGCTATTGGCTTAAGTTTGAGTGGGTTTATTTAAACGTCAAAATAACGAGCTGAACGGAAATTCTCTAATACACGATACAATCATTCATGTGGTTTGTTTCAATTAGACCATAACACTATGTTGGTAAAGCAACCTTTTAATCTCTCTGCATCAAGCCAGAGTTGCATCCGCCTTTACTAAATGAAATCGCTGTCAGTGTATTCTTTGTCGGCAAACAAAACTAGCCGCCAACTGCCCAAGTTTCAGTAGTGTCGCCGCTCAAGACTAGCAGCTGACTGTAGGATTATCACGATGAAAACGGCGGTGTCTCTCTTCTGCAAACATTTGGTGTCTTAACTTAAATCAGGCCGGCCCTTCTCCCCACGCCACGGGAGACAGAGTTCATCACAAATTAACACAACGCAAAGAACAGAATCGCCGGTGAAACGGTCAGGAAGCGTAAGGAGCCGTGGGTTCGCGCATATCGTGTCATTATTTGTCAACAACTTTAGTTTGTGAAGTCTAATTTATTTCCAGTGAAGAGTTGTTTCTTGCGCACCTTTAAGTACTTCACCAGTTAATACACAACAGTCATTGGAGCATGTGAACAACACTGATTCTGCACTTCAAATGTTGGACACATTTTGAGCGAATGGCCTCCAGACCCCTCTCAAAGTGCGTTAGTTATCATATCAGACGCATTCCCCAAGCCCCACCAGCCGCCACCTATTCACCCTGATGTCTTCAGATAATTGCATTTACCGGTTTGTTCAATCGATCAAGTGACCAGGCAGTTCAATGGAAACCGCAGCTCCCTTACCGTGCATTATGTCGGGCATCCGTTCCCCATGCGATCGTGCAATACCAATGGATTCTGCCTCGACTTTGGGCAGCATGACACTATTCCTGGGCTGGCTGCGGGGCGACTCTCCGTCCAGTAGCCGAAGACCTGAACGGGGAAAGATACAGCGCGAAAGAAACAAGAGGCTGGCTTTGACTTGCAGATGAGATCGAACACAACTAACCGAGCGGTGTGTCTGTGTGCGTGCTTGCTGTGATTAATGTATATTGCCGCAAAAATCGGAAGGCATCGCACCCCTCCCCTCCCCCCGGACACCGGTCAATTCTGCCTCGTGCGTAGCTAATGCATTGAGAGGTTGTATGAAGTTGGAATATTTCGCTTCCTCCTCACCCGCGCTTTCCCGGCCTTGATTACAAGCTACTCGGAGCCGACTGGCCAATAGGGTCTTCAGCCAGCCCCAGCATCAGGTCGAGTGAACCAATGAAAAAAATACAATTAGAACCGAGGGTACCGCCTCTACCCAGCATCACCGCCCCTGCCCCAGTGCATCACCCTCTGCGCTGCCACAGAATCAGGAATCCCACCTAAACAAAAAATAAGAAAATTACATCAAAATTCTATCCTCGTTGCCAATTCCCGCATATATAATTTACGATATAAATGCAATCTAATGCTAAATCAAAAATTTTTAAAAACCTAGATTTGATTAAATCTGTTTCTGTTTTCGGTTTGCAACTTTTTCGGTGTTATCGTGAGTTTCACGGAATTTACATTTGTTAATTCCCTTCGCGTGTATGAAACATGACTAGACTAGCAATATTGTATAATTTCTCAGTCGAACGAGATTTTTTAAAATATCAGCGTTCGCCACTGCTTCCCTGCTTTGCATCAGGTGGGTTCCGGACAGTTCACAATCACTGGACGGATGTGTGGATTTGACAGATTCGTTCCGGGTGTGTGGCCCGAAACTTAGCGGACGTCGACCAGAGTCGAGTGCAGTAACGTTGGGACGCTGGATATGCAGAATTAGCTACTCATAACACAGGTGTGAAAGGATAAATTCAACACGCTCCGGGTCATTATTGTTTCAGCTCCAACACTTGTCTACTAATTCCGAAGCACCCGAATGCGTTAATTGGCCAATTAAGCTAAATAGTGACCTTGCAGCCCGTGTTTCTCTGAAAGACACTTACTTTCAGAGATTTCAAGAGGACGGAATGTCTTCGCTGGAGCATCATAAGTGCGTTAAAAGGACTAACATATAATGAAAATGTTCCTTGAAATGCTAGTCCATTTATAAAAGGCTGAAAAGTGATGAAATATTTTGAAATAGCTTTGATATATTTTGGATATATATTGTTAGTAACGTGGACTGAAATCTGATTCCACAGTTAAATGGAACGTCGATGTCCGAGTGCACGTCAGCTTAGTTGGTATGAATATAGGGGATCCAAAGAATATTTGGATTGGTATTTGGTAGGGGATAGCTAAAAGCCTACAGGTTACCCGCAAGACATCACCAGCACGGTATTCCCGAAGCACTGATAAAATAACCATTCTCTCCGTATAAACTGCATGCTTTTGACTTGCAGGTAAAGTCGCTGCAAAACGCTGCAGTCGATGTAGCAATTTTGATACTTGCGACATTTCCCCTTTTTTTATTTAACATTTGAAAACTACACAAAAAAACATTGAATGTGGCTATTTTGGTGGGGCAAATATATTCTTATTGTAATAAAATAATGAGGAGAGTGGAAATGCAACATGTGACTATTTCACCGGTTGTGCATTGAGATATCAGCTGCAGCTCTTTGCCGCCAAGTTGGAAGGCCGTGGATTCAAATCTTCTGAAGATTTCAACATGAAGATTTTTTTTTCTAGACTGATACCCCCAGTTCAGCGGGAGTGCTACGACGTCGGAGGTTTCCGGTCAAGCGTTCCACGAAGTCCTCTCAATTTTCTTCTGTCGACTAAAATCTCTCAACACGCGTTTTCGAAAACCCGAGAGATAGAGTCCTGGTTAATATTTATCCATCAATCAATATGACCAAAAGTGGATCACTATGTTTGCAGTATTCCAACGAGCAAACCTCGTTCACCATACTTCATAGGTGACAACGCGCTTTGGGCCGCCCGGACACTGAAAAGATCCAGGTCTATTCACGTAATTTTGCTCGTTAAATACACTGATAAACCGCAAGGGAATAGCCCCTCACTCCCACCCCTGCCCCTTCCTCCCAAACCGTGTTTCACAGTTTTAGTCCTTCGCACCTAGCTGTCGTGCTAAACAGTTTTTCAGCGGTTGCGAGCGGCTTCTCACATTTGACGGGGAATTCCACAAGCTCCACTGACTCCCAGCCAAATAATGGGCTGGCCGCTGGCTCTGCTTCAAGTGCAACAGTAGCCGGAACGATGAGACCCAACTTAAGTTGGCATTGTTCCTTTGAAAAGAAATGGTAATGACTATGTCCGGGCTATTCTTTTCTCGGCTCCTGGCAGCTCACCTACTTTGAAAGCTCTCTCTCTCTCGTTGCCCAAAGGTTTACTACCAACTCGAGGGAATCTGTCAACAAACACACAGAGCCAACAATAAAACAGAGGACAAATCTTAATGATTGCTATCTCCTCGTTTCTCTGCTAGGTTGACAGAGCTCATCATTTTATTTGGCTTCAGCGCTGTTCTCTCATTTTGATAAATATATCTACATAGCAAAAATGTATCGCCAAATCGCAGATTAGCAATTAGCTGATACCAGCCGTTGAAAGAATGCCCAGTCTGAACTTGATCAAGGTGCTACATTATTTCGTCTCTCCATATATCACAGTACACGTTTAGTGTCATTACGACAGCGTTCAGCGCGTTGTTCTAAGTGGTTTCGTCAACTATTTATCGGCATATGCCCATTAAATTTCTTCCAGATTATGTGTCCACTTTCGCGAAAGACCGTTCCATAATGCACGGATCAATCGTGCCGTGATGTTACTTATTCACGGGGCGGCAAGCACCGAAACACCACGTTTAATTTAAGTTTCTTCCTCTTGATTTTCATCTCAATTGTCCATTTATTATTTACTCCCCTCACAATGACGCGGCTTCCAGGACCGAAGTGGCCACCGCTCGCTCCTTAGCCCTTTGGCATGGGGTCGCGACAGTGTCCTCCAGCTGGGACCACTGCCCGCTGAGCATTTCGGCGGTAAGCAAAGCTGACAAAAATCTCCACGGACATGTGCCAATAGTTTCATTTTATAACAGAATAAAATAAATATTGAAAGTTAAACCACAACTTAAAAATAAAGTATTGGCTCTTTCAGCCTTGATTTCCCCCCCTCCCCCCTTCTCTCTCTCTCTCTCTCACACACACACACACACACACACACGCGCGATGAACAGCAGCACGGTCTTGCGACAGAATATTTGGAGTTTATTCTGAATTCTATTTGAGTTGCAGAATCATCGCCCAGTTCCTGACAATTAGCAATACTTTCGACTGCAAAATTCGTTTAAACTCGTGAAGGTGCATTTGGCAACTGAAGGAACCCGAGGTAAAAACAAAATTTCTTTAGCACCGCCCAACATTCCTGAACACGCTAAGAGTGTCTTCCGGCAACATGTAAATTTCAACAGAACCAGGTAGAAATAATCGGGTTGTGACTGCGGAGCAAGGTGGCCGCAGGAGGGCGATCCTGTGGACCCGTGGAGCGATGGAGACCCCCATCCTGTTATGCACAGAGTGCCGCGCTTCCTCGGCACTGAAACAACGCATTCGCCTCTCGTTATTGGACGCATCGAGATCATTGCCATTTCTTTACAGGGTAACCTGAAACATTTCCAGCGTTTCCAGAGCATAATCTTCCTACATTCCCCGTGCAAAGTAAACCATTCCATCAATCTGGATATTTTGACTGCGCGTTTCTCTCCATAGAACTATGGGCCCGTAGCCACATGAAACAATGATCTTCTAGGCTCCAAATGGTGAGACCGAATGGCAAGGGAGAGACAATGGAATTAAAATATTGATATTC
Source organism: Narcine bancroftii (assembly GCF_036971445.1). NCBI lineage: Eukaryota > Metazoa > Chordata > Chondrichthyes > Torpediniformes > Narcinidae > Narcine > Narcine bancroftii. Next base: position 78,178,680 of record NC_091473.1, on the reverse strand, counting down.
AAGAGAATTTAAATACTGTAATTAAACGCTGGGGAAGGAAAGGCTTGGATTTATCCTCTAAACGCCAGGTTTATTTGCAAAGTCTCCGAGTAAACTATCATTCTGAAGAAGGGCGCAGACGTTGGTTGCTTTTGAATGACTGAAGTTTCCCATCTTTGCGACCGGCTGATTTCTCTTTCCCCAGCGCACGCGATGCGTGAAATGCCACCCAGTTGGACCATGCTCAGGTGCCGACCGCTCTGAATGTCCTTCCCAGTCTGAAAATCAATCCTACTTACCAACACTCGTTAGGTCAGAGTTAAACGTCTGTGTGATGTTGGAGGGAGGGCACTGGACACCATTGGCTACCGATCTGTTCTTTAATGTTCAGCCTGAGACAACAACTGGCACGGAGTCGGCTTGCAAACTTCGCCGGCCTTGGGTGAGCACATACATTAGTAGTAACCTTCGCTGGAACTGCAATTGAAATATCATTCAAGATTTTGGGTGTATGCAATGCGTTTCCCTAGCTGGACTCTGGTCTGCTTCCACGATCAATGACCTGCAGTAAATCGTGCGCGCCATTCCAAAGAGGTTTCAGTCAGAAAGAGTGGAAAATTGGAGACCAGCTTCAGGCAAGACTTGGCCGCATGATACAGCGCAGGTTGATAAGACGGCCCAGTTATAAACTGACAAGCAAAAGAGATAAGAACGCTCTGCAGATAATGGCAGAGAAATTATTAACCAGAAGAACAGGAGTGGGAGATGTTTTAGGCCTTCAGCTCAATAGAAGGGATTAAGGTGCGGAGAGAGGGTTAAAAGATCACATTCAGTGATTAAGTACCTGACTCAACCATTCTGTAAACGTGGGCCTTGAGTTTCAGTATTTATGCCACTGGCACTAAGCTGGAGGCTGGGAACGTTTCCTTATTATAAACACTAGTCTGCTGACTAGTGCTGTTTACTTTAATAATCATCTTGCAAACGATGTTTGAAAATTGATGAACAATTTTTATCCAGATTGAAGTTGTACATAAAATAGCTCAGAAAGTATTGACCAGGGTAATGACACAAGAAAATAGTAAGAGGGCTAGGCCACTACAATTCAATATGCTCATGGCTGATCAAGACTGACCTCAACTCTGCTTCTGGCTGGTTCTATTCATTTTTAAATCTTTCAAATATTTATCTATTTCAAAAATGTATCTATCTCAACTTTAAAATATCTGGCCTCCACTATCATCAGGGCAGATAATTCTAAAGATTCACCATCCTCTGGAAGTGGGTGGCTCCTTCCTTATTTCATTGTTCCCTTGTTTGTGACCTTTGCACTTGTGAGAACATCGCAACATCTACCCTGTCAAACCTTTTTTTTGGATTTTGCATGCTTAGAGAAGGTTACTCCTTTTTCTTCTAAATGCCAAGGAATAATATGGAGCATTTCTGATAAAACAACCCTCTCATGCCAGGAATTAGTCTGGTGTATCTAATTTGGATTGTCTCCAAGGCTACTATCCTTACTTCGGTAATGGGGCCAAAAGTGTGCACTAAATTCTAGCTTCAGCAACAGTCTTTACAGTCCATTCATAAACTCCAAACAATTTTTTGCAATAAAAGCCTAAATATTGCCTGCCTTTTTAACCACTTTTTGGAGTTTTCTATTACCTTTTTTGTGATTCGTGCATTAAATTACCTCCATCCCTTCAAACTTCACTCATTTGCAGTGTCTTCACTTAAATAATAATCCTTTTTGATTCCTTTTACTGAAGTGCAATCCATCCTATCCTATTGCAGAATCACAACATGCTCTTCCAACTATTTTCATATAATCTACAAACCAGAAGATCCTACAGTTTGTTTTCTCCAAGTCATTAATGCAAATAGTAAACAACTGAGAGCCAAGAGCTAATGGGGTACTCCACCAGTTGCATTGCTCCAGCCTCAAAAGGACTAATTTATTCCAATTCATTGTTTTCTGCGTGACTTCCTGTTTTTAATCCATGCTAATATATTTCCTCCAATACCTTGGGTCACAAAAATTATTATAACCCATAAAGGAATATGGCCAGAAGTGAGGCAACTCGAGACATGGCTTCTTTTTAAATTCTCTGTTTCTAATTTCACTCAGCACCTGGGAGAATCTGAAGTGGCTGGGTGAGTGGGGCAAATCCTAAACTCAGGTGACATGCTTCTTCCTTGAATCTAGTCTTGGCCAAGCCATACGTGAAGGTTTTCATTCTTCTGTTGTCTGGGAAATCAATAAGATGAAGAAAATTCAATTTATTTGCATAATTTGGGCACAGTAAAAAATTTAAAAAAAGAATTATTCATTTTAAGTCCTAAATGCCACAGATTGGAAATATTTCCAGGCATTGACTCAGCTCCAGCCATATCGATGATCCAATACTCATTCACCAGGGCTCAGTTATACATTAAATGGTAAGTATACTTCCATTATTGTTCTGGAAAGGGAAAATGTTGCTACCCTTTAAAAATCAAGCACGTTACAAAGAATCATGACTAACTTAACCATACATTCTGTTTTGTTCCACTTGTTTCAGTATTGTTTAAATATTGTTTAAGTCCAGAGTTACATGCAATAATTTTTAATACTTATTTCAATTCTATAATTTTCCCAATATGTTGAAATGACAAATGTTGTCAATGTGTAGTAAAGTGTCTTATTGAATTGGTTAGCCCTCAGTGCTGTGAGCACACATATCTTAGATGTTCGGATAGTTAAAATACTTGCATATCCAGAACTTTAAAATCATGCTCTCATATAGTATAGAAAATCTCCTTTCGCCTTTTGTCTGAGTTTGTGAGGAAGGACGGGCAGGGAATGACGCATAAGTGTAGTTAGGGTTTTAAATGTGTCTATTTGAATGTTAGTATGAGGAATAATGGAGATGAACTTAGAGTATGGATCAGTACATGGAACTACGATGTGGTGGACATTACAGAGATGACTTGAGGAAGGGCAAGATTTGCTGATGCACGGAGAGGGTTTAGGTGTTTTAAAAGTAATAGGATGGGAGGTAAGAGAGGGGAGGGAGAATCTCATGGCTATAGAAAGGGAGGATGCTGCAGAGGAAGTGTCCACTGAGTCGGGGTGGGTGGAAGTAAGAAAATGGAGGGGAGCAATCACTGTACTGGCAGTAGTGTATAGACCTTCAAATAGCCCACAGGACACTGAGGAGGACACAAGCAGGCATTGGAAGGTACAGGAATTACAGGTTGTTGTTATAGAAGACTTCAACTTCCCTAATGTTGAGAGGCAAGAGGGATAGATGGGGCTGAATTCATCAGGTGTGTTCAAGAGGGTTCCTGACACAATATGTGGGCCAGCTAATGAAGGGAGAGGCCAAACTGGATATAAATCTGGCTAATGCACCTGGTCAGTGGTAGAGCTCTCAGTGGAGGAGCCCTAAAATCCCTGAGCTTTATCATATATGGATAAGGATAAAAGGAGACAAAATAGGAGATTGTTTACTTGGGGAACAGCTAATTATGATGGACTGAGGTATTTTGGAAGAACAAACCAGATGCCTAAGGCTGAGTACAGGTTAATGGTCAGTTACTAAAGAGTGTGGATGAACTGAGGGAGCTTGGGGTCTAAATTCATACAATTTTCAATGTTGGTACACAGGTTGATAGAATAGTTAAGTCCTATGGGATGTTGGGCTTCGTTAATAGGGGGATTGTGTTCAAGAGTCAAGAGCCCATATTGCAACTCTACAAATATCTAGTGAGACCACACTTAAAGTATTGTGTTCTGTTCTGCTCACCTCAATGTAGGAAGTATGTGGAAGCTAAGGAGAAGGTGTAGAGGAGATTTAGCAGGATGTTGCCTGGATTGGAAAATAAGTCTTATGAGGCATAGCAGAGCTGGGACTTTTCTCTGGGGAACATAGAAGGATGAGAGGAGTATAGAAGTGTATGAGAGGCATAGATAGGGTGGGCAGCCTGTGCTTTTTCCCTAGGGCAGGAATAGCAAACACCAGAGGACATGATTACTAAGTGAAGGGATGGAGGTTTAGAGAAGACATCAGGGGCAAGATTTTTATGCAGAGAGTTGTGGGTGTCTTGCCTTGCTGGGGATGGTGGTGGAGGCTGAAACATTAGGATAATTTAAAAGACTCTTGGACAGGATGTAAAAAAAATAGAGGGTTATGAGGTAGGGAGTATTTAGTACTTTTTTGAAGGAATATATGGGCCAGCACATCATCAAGGGCTGAAGGGTCTGAACTGTGCTGTAGTATTCTATGCTCTATGGTTCTTAACTTGCAACTATTATTTTTATCCAGCAATAAAAACCTAATATTATTTGTTTTCTCTGAAAAAATATTTCCCTTGACTTGCTATCTCAAAGATTATATATTTAAAGCTTATTCGTTTCACTCTGTCAGTATTTGTCCTGGGTTCTGCAACAAAAATAAATACATTTGAGGGACGCAATTTGGTCCTCAGCTTTCCTTACACAGGCCTCTCTGACACAATATTCAACACTAGCTCTTAAATGATTCAGAGTTATTTATTTTCTTTACACTCCTATCCAGAAAACTATAACAAATACTGTTAACTCCCAAAGGTTCTTCTTGACATTCTTACAAAACTTGCTCTTTATTCATTCACTTATTCTGCAGTCATGATCCAAGTTGAAATAATATTTAGGTTTTTAAAAAATTTTATATATCTCGATAAAACCTTTGCTATTTTACCTTCTTTCAGAGCTGAAATAAGTGTATTTTTCTTTCATTTCACAATTTGCTGACTCAAAGGCTATTAATTAACACCATGACAGACTATCACAATTATATTTAATGTATATTTGATTATACTTAAACTTATTTTTCAGAAGAGTTTTCAATTTGTTTGCATGATGAGATTTTCCTTCCTGCAGATGAAATACTGCAAATCCTGGAATCTGGAACAAAAACCCAATCTGGTTGAAGAACTCAGAGGGTCGAGCAGCATTAATTGGGGGGAAAAAATAGTTAATGTTTTTGGCTGGAATCCTTCATTAACGGTTGAAGGGTTCTGGCACAAAACATTAAGAATTCTTTTTCTCCCAACTGATGCTACTTGATCTGATTGGTTCTTCCAGCGGAATGCATTTTGCTTGATATTCCTTGCTGTTTTCCACCTTTCTAATGAAGGCCAAACATGCATTTCTATCCAGTTCTGGACATCATACCCTAGAAACAACTTTAAATATTTGAAGAGATACAGAGGAAATTAATGGATTGGTATCACTAATGCTGGGCTTCAGTTCTGTGGAGACACAACAGAAGCTGTGAGTGTTACCGTTAGAGCAGGGAACAATCAACAGAAAATAGAGGGAAAATTCTGAAGAAAAACTGTGATAGAGTAAATGTCTGGGCAATGCATGTCGATTTCAATATAACTGTGTGTTAGAGAGAATTAACAATATTTAATGGATCCCCATAATTCCTGAATGATCCCCATATGATGTCTTTTTATAAATTTAGACCAGTGGGTCTCAACCTTTTTCTTTCCATTCACATACCACTTTAAGCAATCCCTTACTAATCACAGAGCACCTATGGCATAGGGAATACTTAGTGATATGTGAGTGGAAAGAAAAAGGCTGAGAACCACTTATTAGACATACAGCATGGTGACAGGCTCTTTCAGCTCATGAACTCGTGCCACCCAATTGACAAACAACCCCCACTACATTTTTTGAAAGGTAGGAGCAAACTGGAGTTCCCGGGAAAAACCCTCAGAGACAGAGGGAGAACTCCTTACAGTCAGCACGGGATAAGAACCCCGGTCTCGATCGCTGGTGCTGTAAAGGTGTTGCGCTAACTGCTACACCAACTGCACCCTTGTTTGGTGCAGATTGATCTTTCCTTTCATTGCAATCCTATTCTCTGTAAATTGTTCTCTTTACATAGATAATCTGTGGTCTGTTTGCAGAAGAACCCTTCTCACGATGCGAGTTTTTTTTTGTGACAAATAAAGAATCTTGAGCAAAAGTCTTTATCAAGAGAACCAGGATGAAATGTTGACCATTCATTTTCTCCCACTGATGCCTGCTTGACCTGCTGAGTTCCTTCTGTGGGTTTTTTTTCAAACAATATGAAATATCATAAAGGAAAAATAGTAGAGAAAAGCTGTGATGGTGATAATCTGGTCTGTAGCAATGGAGGTCAGAATCAAACTGGAATCACTGGAGCTGTGAAAGAATTGCACTTTAAAGCATTCAGTAATCAAAGCTACCAAGGCTAAACTAAATAGTACACATTGTCATATTCTTCCATTGAAAGAAATTGCTGAAATTCATTTCAGACGTATCTTTTCAGGGTTCTATTAATTGTATTTAATGAAGTAATATCAGGATTTGCAATTCAGCTTTGTGAGATCCTTTTCAAAACCACTTCGTTTTTTTTATATTTCCCCGCTACCTGGTGACCAGAATTGAATGGCATACCAAAACTCCCGAGGAACAAACAAAAACTAGTTTGTTCACGGTGTCTTTATAAATAGCCATTTCTGGAACATTATGAAATAAAACTGGATACATTTAGTTCGTCAAAGACAGTTCAAGGTACCTTTTAAAGGATGAAAAATCTGGAGGTTTAGAGCAAGGAATTCTAGAATTCGACATATCACCATTTGAAAGCTTAGCTAATTAGACAATTAAAATTAATGATATTCAAGAGGCAAGAATTGGGAAGAGGTGCAGTATCCGAGAGGGGCTGTGGACTGAATGAAATTATAAAGAAACAGCGGGTGAAAACTTCAGAGATGGAAAAAAGAGGTTTAAAATGAGTGTGCTGGGAGCTGTTGTGGAGCTGTTGTGGATCAAGGAGTTCAGTGAAAGTGGAACAACAGTGTGGCTCAAGTATTTATAGTGTGGAAGGTCTTGTCAGAAAAGCAATGGATTAATTTCATTGAGAGTTGAAGATGCAATGGGTGAGGTGGAGGCAGATTTGGGCTGATGTTGGGTATATAGAATCAGAATCAATATTTATTGTCATGAACAGGTCATGAAATTCAGTGTTTTGCACCAACATCAAGGTGCAAACATACATATTATAACCATCTTACAACATTACTATAAAAATATAAAATAAAACAATAATAACAAAAATAGTGCAAGAAAAGTAAGGCAATGTCTGTGGTTCATTGATCATTCAGGAATCTGATGGCAGCGGGGATGAAGCTGTCCTTCTGCGGGTGCTCGTCTTTAGGCTCCTGTACTTTTTTCATGACGGTAGCAGAGTGGAGGGCATGGCCTGGGTGGTGGGGGGTCTTTGAGGATAAAGGCTGCTTTTTTAAGACACTGCCTCATGTAGATGTCCTTGATGGAGTGAAGTCTGGTGCCTGTGATGTCACAGGCGGAGTTAACAACTCTCTGGAGTTTATTCTTGTCCTGAGAGTTGGCACCTCCACACCAGGCAGTGATGCAACCAGCTAGAATGCTGTCCATGGCCCACCTGTAGAAGTTTATGAGGGTCTTCGGTGACATACAGATCTGCCTCAGACACCTCACAAAGTATAGCCGCTGGTGAGCCTTCTTTGTGAATGCATATATGTGGAGGGTGCAGGACAGATCCTTGGAGATATTGACACTTTCTGCCCATCGTCAGAATTAATCATCAGAAATGGGTAGTTCTGATGGTGTACAGAAAACTCCTTCAGTTTAAAACACAAGAGTAAATTATGAATATGGTGTTTGGTTTCAGACAGTTGCTGGGCAGAAAGGAATGCAGTTAGCGGCCAGGGAACAAAATGTGTGGTATAAAGACAATGGCTTGGGTTATTCCAATATTTAGTTGGAATTCCTATTAGTTATTAGACAATAGGGACTGAGTGAGAAAGAAACTCCTGCAGCTGATTATCTATTTACTGCTGAACAGTCAAGAAACTAATCAGAATGGACAATCCCAGAAAGCACGGCAAAATTATGGTTGAGGGAGGTGAAAGAGCATCTGCATGACTGCTTTGAATCAGTGGATTGGAACATATTCAAGAACTCATCTATAGACGTGAATGAATATGCAACAGGTGTCAGTGACTTCATCAAGACCTGTGTGGATGAGTGTGTGCCCATGAGCACATACTGGGTGTTCCCCAACCAGAAGCCCAGGATAAATCAGAGAATTTTCAACCTGCTAATAGTGAGATCAAGGGTGTTTAAGGGCAGGGATCAGGATCTTTACAAGAAGACCAGGTGCGACCTGTGGAAGACCATCTCTGAAGCAAAGTGACATTTCCATACGAAGCTAGAAACAGAGACAGATCCAAGCCAGCTATGGCAGGGAATGCAGGCCATTACAGCCTATAAAACGAGGGTGAACAGTATAGATGACTGTAATTATGACCCAATGAGCTGACCACCTTCTATGCCTGATTTGAGAAGAGTACCTACTAGAAACCCTGATAAAGGCTGAGAACCATGTGATATGTCTCTGAGGGTGATGTCAGAACATCATTCAAGAGGCTGAACCCTTGCAAGGCATCAAACCCTGACAGCGCACCTGGCAGTGTCTGAAAATCTGTGCCAACCAACTAGCCAGAGTGTTCACGGAGATTTTCAACATCTTGTTGCTGCAGTCAGAGGTTCCCATTTGCTTCAAAAGGGCATCAATCATCTTGGTACCCAAGAAGAATAGTGTGAGATGCCTCAACAACTACTGTACTGTGATAAAAAATAATTTGAGAGGCTGGTCATAGCAAAGATCGGGACTGCTGCAATTTGCCTTTCGTCACAATCGCACCACAGCAGATTCAATATCGTTGGCTCTCCACTCAGCTTTGGGCCACCTCGAAAACAGCAATTCATACATACAGCTGCTCTTCATCGACTATAGCTCAGCCTTCAATACCTTTATTCTCTCAGTGCTGGTCAAGATGCTACAAGCTGTAAGGCTCTGTACCCACCTCTGCAATTGGATCTTTGACTTTCTCATTGGAGGACCACAGTTAGAATTAATTGGAAGCATCGTCTCCTCCTCACTAATCATCAACACAGGCACACCCCAAGGATGTAGGCTTAGACCACTGCTCAACTCATTATACACCCATGACTGTATAACCAGGCACAATTCCAATGCTATCTATAAGTTTGCTGATGACATCACAGTTATTAACAGAATGACAAACAGCATTGAGGAAGTGTACAGGAGGGAGATAGATCAGCTTGTTGAATGGTGTAACGACAACAACCTTGCACAAAACATCATGAATTATGTCATCAACACCCTTTATGAATAAATTCTGATTTTGATTCTGATTCTGAGCAAGATTTGGTAGAAAAGCCATTGGAAGACATTCTGACAAATTGTAATGACTTCAAGGAGGATAAGGAAGCAAAGTTACTTTGGGCACCATCACAAAGGATTTACTGTTACTTGTGTTCTTTCGAAGGTCCACTTCAGATTTGTGGTACAAGTTGTCCATTGCTGCTATAAAACAACTTGATCCCAGAAGTGTCCAATTGACTGGATCTCTTTCCGACTTCACTCCTGCCAGGAGAAGAGTTTTCATTGAGTAGGAATGAATTCTATTTCTCATTTCAGTTTCCCATGTTTTGTAACTATTGGTGTATGTTTCATCATACTTTCACTTACTTGCAAATACTTCCTCTTTAGCAGGGCGGGATTAAGGCCAACTGATGTCCTCAACCCTTCCATTGTTTAGCTGTCAAGACATTAAGACTCAATAAGTGCTGAATGCGAAATAATAGATACAAAATTCAGTTTTCTTCAAGGCCAGACCCCAACCTATATTAAACCTGTATGTACATGTTTCCTTTAATTTATTGTGGAGGCCCCTTTTTTGTGGGTCCCTCATTCAGCTGTACCATGGTAAATCCAGAACTGGAAAAAGCTCCATGGTTCCCCTTTCCCTTGGTGTTTTAAGCATGTACATATTTTACTTAATGTTAATCTAGGCCTGCTCTTTAGATATTGCTCTGGTTTTCGGAATACAATCTCATCCATAATTTAGTACCTAGCCAATCATCAATCACCTTGCATTGTGTTTCTGAAACCCATTCCATCACTCGTAGATTTACGTGTGGTCCCTTTATGAAGACAAAGAATTGGTAAAACAACAAACATTCATGGAGAGAGAAGCCATGGACCATGTAGGAAAGGAAGGGGGGTGGGGAGAGAGAGGAGAGACAGAGACAGAGAGCATTAATAACTATAGGATAAGGTAAAAAAGTTACCTTGATGAAGGTCTCATACCCAAAATTTCAGTTATGTATCTTTATCTTTACTATATAAAGTACACTGTTTGACTTGCTGAGTTTTTCCAGCATTGTCTTTTTACTTAGGTAAAGAAAAGATGGAAACAGTGGATGGGGCTGGGCATTACCTAAAATTAGAAAAATCAATGTAAAATCAAGGCTATTATTTTTGGTGCTGGAGCTCACCAAAAATGGCAACCTAGCCTTGGTGGCCACCATGTTGTATTTGGCATTGCATAATTGAGAGCGAACAGTAGGTCAAGGAAGGAGGACAACCAGTCATAGAAGAAACAGGTTCCTTGTATGTCCAGAATAGTGCTCATTGTCGGGGTGGGGGGGGGGGGTGGGGGTTGGAGAGGGTGAACAGCCACCCCATGAGGTGCCAGAGCAGCCCCATTAGATGCTGGAGTGGCACTCCGGTGAGCTCTGGCAGCACTGCACTGCACTGCACCCCTGATGCTGTTAGGTTTAAGGCTGTCCATGAGGAATATGATGTGTTGTTCCTCAAGTTTACATTTAAGTTCACCCTGACCATGGATGAGGCCAAGGATGGATGTGTTGTTGCTGTCGGAATGATTGAGGGACTACAGGAAACTCAAGTTTAGATCCACAAAAAAATCATAGGGATTTAATCCATAGGGAGGAGGCCACTCTGGGGAAAAACCATAGATTAAGTTGGACGATGTGCATCTCGAAGGTCTGTTCATTGGCATCACTAGGGTCGGTTTCACCCAGTCCGGTAACTCATGGTATCAACACCCCCTCCCACCCTCCCCCATCAAGGACTTCCTCCCGTACCAGACCATACAGAATCCTTAGTAATGTTTCTTGTATTAATGTTACTTATATATTATAATTTCCATGTATCATTGAATGTAATGGGAATAGTAGTAAAATTAAAATTACACCTTTAAATAACAATATCATACAACCAGCCTAAATGCATTTATATTTACATAGTTTCATGTGATTAAAGTAAAAATTCGGTAAGAAAACAATGGAACTTGAAATAAAAACATTTAAGAACTGGATTAAAATTATGTTGATTTTAACATTAAACTTTATTGTTACATGAGATACATAAATGGATTAGGTTTGAATAATCAATAATGGCCCAAATAATGTAGACAAATGCTTAGATTACCTGAATACTAACAACAAAATTGTTTTGTAAAATGTTTCTACATTAAATTACATTATTAGAATTACATTACAGGAAGACCACAGAGCCCACCTCACTGACAAAAGACAAAGGAGGAAAAACCCAACACCCAACCCCAACCAACCAATTTTCCCCTGCAACCGCTGCAACCGTGTCTGCCTGTCCCGCATCGGACTTATCAGCCACAAACGAGCCTGCAGCTGACGTGGACATTTACCCCCTCCTTAAATCTTCATCCGCGAAGCCAAGCCAAAGAAAGAAAGATATGTATATACGTGTGTATGTATATACGTGTGTATGTATATACGTGTGTATGTATATACGTGTGAATGTATATACGTGTGTATGTATATACGTGTGTATGTGTGTGTGTGTATCGTGTTATATGGCGAGCTCTCCACTGGCCACTGAGACAGAGGTGCACCAAAGAAGAGGTACAAAGACTGCCTAAAGAAATCTCTTGGTGCCTGCCATATCGCCTCAAACCGTGCATCTTGGCGCCTCACAGTTCGGCGGGCAGCAACCTCCTTTGAAGAAGACCGCAGAGCCCACCTCACTGACAAAAGACAAAGGAGGAAAAACCCAACACCCAACCCCAACCAACAAATTTTCCCCTGCAACTGCTGCAACCGTGTCTGCCTGTCCCGCATCGGACTTGTCAGCCACAAACGAGCCTGCAGCTGACGTGGACATTACCCCTCCATAAATCTTCGTCCGCGAAGCCAAGCCAAAGAAGAAAGAAAAGAAGAGAGAAGAAGAAAAGAGTTACAACAGAAGTATATGGGCAAAGCCTTTTTTGATTTTTCTCCTTCTTTTCCTTTAGTTACTACTTCTTCTCAAAAAAGTTGTTGATAAATGTTCATAAATGCTAATCACCACAATATTTTAGCTAAAACACCAGAAAATTTGACAAAAGCAGCGACTATAAAAGCAGCAGCAACAACGAAAAACAACCGCACATATTTGTAGCTTTTGGAGACGAAACCATATGATTCAAAGTATTATTGGGGAGTAATGCCAGCACTGACCGGAGCACATTAGATGTTTCAAAAAGTTTTTAAAAATTAGCATTGAGTTTTAGCCTTGCAAGTATATTGATACATAAGCTGGGCTTACGAAAAATGGGTTTTTTTGTTAGTATTAACTACAGGGATATTTTTTATAAAAATAACAAATTTATAGACAGTCATTTGGTATCACCCCCCCCCCCCCCCACCCCCACCCCCTCCTTCTGATTGTGGGATTGGGACACCGAGGAACAGATGCGCAGGCAGATTTTGGAATGGCGTGTAAATTACAGGCGTCGTTGTGGGTGATTTCAACTTCCCTAATATTGACTGGCACCTCCTTACTGCAAGAGGGAGAGATGGGGCTGGAAGATTCCTGACCCAACATATGGACCAGCCGATGAAAGTAGAGGCCATACAGGAACTAATTCTGAGTAATGAACCTGGTCAGGTGGTGGACCTCTTGGTGAGGGAGCATTTTGGTGAGAGTGACCACAACTCCCTGAGCTTTAGCATAGCCACAGAAAAAGATAAAAGCAGACAAAATGAGAAAGTGTTTAATTGGGGAAGGGCTAATTAAGATGGGATGAGGCAGGAACCAGTGAGAGTAAAATGGAAACAGATGTTCATGAGTGAAAGCTCAAAACAAATGTGGAGTAAGTTTAGGAACTACTTGTTATGGTTGCAGGATAGGTTTGTCCCACTGGGACAAGGAAAAGATGGTAGGAAAAGGGAACTATGGTTGATGTAACTATGGTGAGGCAGCCAGTCAAGAGGAAGAAGGAAGCATTTATTAGATATAGGAAGCAAGAAACAGGAAGGGCTCATGAGAAATAGATGGTAACCAGGAAGCAGCTTAAGAAAGGATTTAGGAGTGCTTGAAAGGGTCATGAGAAGGCCTCGGCATGTAGGCTTAAGGAGAGTCCAAAGGCGTTCTATGAATATGTGAAGGACAGTAGCATGATGAGAATGAAGGTGGGGCCACTAAAGGATGAAGGAGGCAACATGTGCCTGGAGGCAGAGGAGGTTGGGGAGGTCATAAATGAATACTTTGCTTCAGTATTCACAAGAGAAAAGGACTTTGATCAGAGTGAGGTTGGAATAGAACTGGCTTATGTGCTGGACAGTCTTGAGATTAAGGAAGAGGAAGTGTTGGATCTTAAAAACATTAAGATTGATAAGTCTCAGGGCCAGATGCAACATATCTCAGTTTTCTGTGTGAACTGAAGGAAGAGATAGCTGGGGCTGTAGCTCTGATGTTTGAGTCCTCTTTGGTTGCAGGAGAGGTGCCGTAGGGTTGGAGAATGAAAAATATAGTCCCCTTGTTTAAAAAAGGTAATAGATAGAATTCTGGCAATTATTGATCAGAGAATCTTATTTCAGAAGTGTGCAAACTATTGAAGAAGTTCTTAAGGATAGGATCTATGAGCATTTAGAGAAGCACAGTCTACTCAAAGATAGTCAGCATAGATTTATGAAGGGAAGTCATGCCTCATGAGCTTAATTGAGTTTTTTGAGATGTAACAGAAAAAATTAATGAGGGTAAGGTGGTAGATGTAGTCTACATGGATTTTAGTAAAGGATTTGACAAGGTCCCCCATGAGACACATGTTCAGAAAGTCTTGAGACATGGGATCCATGGAATCTTGGGTGTGTGGCTTGCAGGTAGAAGTGGTAGTGGAAGGAAAGTATTCTTCCTGGAGATCGGTAACTAGTGGAGTACCACAAGGATCTGTTCTGGGACCCCTGATTTTCATAAATGACCTGGATGAAGAGGTGGATGGGTCAGTAAGTTTACGGGTGATACAAAGGTTGGAGTTGTGGATGGAGTTGAAGGTTGCTGAAGGTTACAAAAGGATATGGACAGAATGCAGAGTTGGGCAGAATAGTGGGAGAGAATTCAATCCAGGCAAGTGTGAGGTGATGCATTTTGGAAGGACAAATCAGAAGGTTGAGTACAGGATTAATGGTCAGTTACTTAAGAGTGTGGATGAGCGGAGGGACCTTCAAGGTCACCACATGGGTTGATAGGATAGTCAAGAAGGCCTGTGGGATGCTGGGCTTCATTAATAGGGGGATTAAGTTCAAGAGGAGGTAGGTTATGTTGCAACTCTACAAATCTAGTGAGACCACATGGAGTATTGTGTTCAGTTCTGGACACGTCATTACAGGAAGTATGTGGAATCTACGGAGAGGGTGCAGATGTGATTTACCTGGATTGGAAAATAAGTCTTATGAGGCAAGGATGGCAGAACTGTGACTTTTCTCTTGTGTGCATAGAAGGATGAGAGGAGACTTGATAGAGGTCTACAAGATTATGAGAGGTATAGATAGGGTAGACAGTCAATGGCAGTTTCCCAGGGCAGGAATAGCAAACACCAGAGCATATGAGTATAAAGTAAAGGGAGGGAAGTTTAGGGAGGATATCAGGAGTAATTTTTTTTTATGCAGAGAGTTATGGGTGCCTGAAATGCCTTGCCAGGGACGGTGGTGGAGGCTGAAATATAAGGGGTATTTAAGAGACTCCTAGACGGGCACCTGATGGAAGTAAAATAGAGGATTATGGGGTAGGGAGGGTTTAGTTTTTATTTAAAGGAATATATGTGTTGGCACATTATCGTGGGCCAAAGGGCCTGTACTGTGCTGTAGTGCTCTATGTTCTATTAAACTAATGGTTTTCAACCTTTTTCTTTCCACTTACATAACATTTTAAGTACAGGTACACAATCCTTTATCCAGAACCCTTGGGGAACAGAGTGTTCTGAATTTTGGATTTTTCCACATTTCGGAAAGCCAAATTTAAGCCCACTCGAATTGTGCTGCCGTATCCACCCCCACCCTCTTCCGGTCTCCCCACCCCCACCCTCTTCCGGTCTCCCCACCCCCACCCTCTTCCGGTCTCCGCTCCCCCCCCCGCCCACCCGACTCACACTGCCGGTCTCTCACACATCCGAATTGTGCTGCTGGTCTCTCCCCCTCACCCGCCCGACTCGCGCTGCCATCTCTCTCCCCACTTGCTGGTTTTTGGAGCTTTCCGGATTTTAGATGTCCGGATGAAGGATTGTGTACCTGTAATCCCTATTTCATCAGTGCTCTGTGATTAGTAAGGGATTGCTTAAGGTGGTTTGTGAGTGGGAAGGGAAGGTTGAGGATTACTGCTTTGTTGTTACTGAGATATTTTGCTTGAGAAAAATTGTCATTGGCCCATTTCCTTTGGAGTTATGAAACCATGCATATAATGAGTCAATTAGGTATGATTAAAACAGTGGTTTTCAAACCTTTTACTTTACCACTCACATACCACCTTAAGCAATTCCTCACTAATCACAAGACACTTATAGCCTAGGGATTGCTTAAGGTGGAATTTGAGTTTAGGAGGCAGTTTGAAAACCACTGGACAAGACAAAGGACATGCAATGGATGTTGTATATTTGGAATTTCAAAAGGGCTTTGACAAGATGCTTCATATGAAGCTGCTTCATAATTTGAGAGCCCATGAAATTACAGAAAGAATACTAGGATAGGTAGAGGATTGGCTGGTCGACAGGAAACAGAATGGGAATAAAGGGATGCTATTCTGGTTGGCTACTGGTTACCAGTGGTGTTTTGCAGAGGTCAGTATTGGTGCCACTTTTTTACATTGTATGTTACGGATTTGGATTGCGGAATAAGTGGCTTCGTGGCTAAGTTTATGGGTGATACAAAGAGGTAGAGGGGAAAGTAGTGATGAGGAAATGGAGAGGCTGTAGACAGAGTTGGATAGATTAGGAGAATGGGCAGAGAAATGGTAAATGAAATACATTGTTGGAAAGTACATGGTCATGGACTTTGGTAGAGGGAATAAAAGGACAGGCTATTATTTGGACAGGTAGAAAACTCAAAATTCGGAGGTGCAAATAAATCTGGGAGTGCTCATGCAGAATGCCTTAAAGGTTAACCTCCAGGATGAAACAGTGGTGAAGAAGGCAAATGCAATGTCGATATTCATATCTAGAGGAATAGGATATAAGAGCAGGGATGTGATGTTGAGGCTTTATAAGGCATTGGCAAGGTCTCACTTGGAGTACAGGGTGCAGTTTGTGCTCTTTATTTAAGAAAGGGTTTATTGGCATTGGAGAGGGTTCAGAGAAGATTTACAAGAATGATTCCTGGAATGAAGGAATTAGAAAATGAGAAATGTTTGACTGGTCTTGGATTGAAGAGTGAGGGGCACCTCATATTTGAATGTTGAAAGTCCTGGACAGAATAGATGTGCAAAGTTGATTTCTATGGAGACAAGGACAGAATGCAACAACAGGAATTTCTTGAGCCAGAAAGGAGTGAATCTCTGGAATTTGTTGCCATGGGTGGCTGTGGAAGCCAGGTTGTTAAGGCAGAGATTGATAGCTATTTGAATGGTCAAGGTATCAAAGGTTATGACAAAAAGGAAGGTGAGACGGGCTGAGAATGGATCAGCTCATGATAGAAAAACGGAGCGGTCTCAACCGGCTAAATGACCTACTTCTGATCCTATATCTCATGGTCTTATGTGCATCTCTCAGTGATCCTCCTTTGGAACTGCATGTTAAGTAAGTCTTCTAAATCTTTTTTTTTTGTGGTATCATTTTCAATAAGCCTTTTAAAATTGAAAATTAGCAAAAGCTCCTTCTACAGTGTATTAAATAGTCAAACATATTTTATGTGCAGTTGTTAAAATGCTGCAGCAGTATTTCTTCTGTCTTTGAGATATTCTTTTACTTCTGTCATTAATATCCACAAATTATTTTGAGGTTCTTCCCTGCTTTTCTCTTTCCACCATAGCTTAAATGATAAAAGTTCAAGTGGACTCATGATCTATTATCACTTTACTCAGTGTATAAAGATCTAAACTTTCAGGTCTTTCCTTTTATAATTCCCTCTCAAATACTGCTCCAAATCCACCTTTTGGTTCTCTGATGCACCACAGTCAGTGGCTGAACAACTAGTAATGATGAGGCAGAATACAAGAAGGAGACAAGCACAATCAGTAAAATAAAGAAGTTGATTATTGACTTCAGGAGGTGGGGCATAGTTCACTCCCCTCTTCACATCAATGGCAGTGAAGAAGAGACAGTAGACATTTTCAAGTTCTTGGGAGGAACCATTTCCAGACATCTTACCTGGACCAACCAGATTGATGCAAAAAGTACACCTATGCTCAAATTCCTAGAAAGTTTGGCATATTCCAGGCATCCCTTATAAATGTCTGCAGGAGTACCACTGAAAGCATCCTACCTGGATGTATCACAGTGTGGTGAGATAGCTGCCTTGACCAAGGTTTGAAGAAATTGGAGGAGGTGGTGCATACAGCTCAGAACATCATGCAAAACTTCCTCCACTCCATTAACTCCATCTCTCATCCCCTCACAAAGACAACCAAAGTACTGGAGGACCCATCCCACTCTGGCCACACTCCCTTCCCTTTCCTCTCATCATGCTCAAGGTTCAAGGGTGTCCAACAACACACCACAGGTTTGATGACTGTTTCTTGCCCACAGCCATCAGGCTCCTGAATGAACTACACAACACTGATAGCATGCTGTCCTTGCAATGAACTAATTGATCTTTTCACTGCCACACTATAGTTTGTAATTGTGCTATTGATTTTCTATTTTCTATGGCTGTATGCATTTAGGCTGCAAAAGAACTCGCCTCTCTGTCTACACTGTAGATAATGTAACAACAAACTTGAACTGTTTTCAAGGTTAGGATTGTACTGTGCTCCATCTAATGGACCAGCCTGGAAAAAGTGAAAGTGACCTATAATAAGATTGCTTTACTGCCATTACAAAAAAATACACAAAATTTATTTACCTCTGTTTGCCTGTAAAGGCACACAGGGATGTTACTCATTCAGTACCTCAATCAGGAAAAGAATGATAAGAGAGTACCTTCAGAGTCATTGAGTGTTCATGGATCCAACCACCTCCTCCTATGCTGCCATCCCCTGTGCTCCCCTAATCTCCATAGCTCTGTAGGTGCATGAAGACAATGTCAAGTGCAGGATTCAGATATGATGCTGATTGAAAATCTTATGTCCCACTGCAAATACTTTTGCTATTCAAAACATACCAGGGGTGTAGGTGAATTTGGTGTAAATTGGATGGCACGGACTTGGACTGGTGGGCTGAAATGGCCTGTTATCGTGCTGTATATCTAATTTTAAAAAAAAAATTTTTGGAATATATGTGTTGTTAAGCAGACATACAGAATCAATAAGTGTGATGCAACAAATCTCAAGACACAAGTCTTCCTGCATTCAAATCTGTTTACAATGAAAAATATTCCATGTACCTCACAATCCATTGTATAAAGCAAAATTTTAATGCAAATGATAAAAGTTGAAAACGTCAATGTCAATGATCAATTCTAGCAAACGCAGCCTTTCTTGTTCACCACTGATCAATATTAGAGTTGGATTCAACCCAACAACCCAATTTCTATCTGCCTCAACTTAAAGTTGTCCATTTCTCTTCACCATAATTGTCTGTTTCTCTTTCCACAGATACTGCCTGACTGCTGAGTATTGCTTGCATTTTCTGTTTTTATTTCAGCTTTCAGGATCAGTTGTATTTTGCTTTTATACTGTGACTTGCCTTTGAGTAATATTCACTTTGAAAAAGTTCTTATCTTTACCTTTTGATAAGACAAGTTGTCTTATCTGAAAATCAGTTTTATGACCATTGTACTATGAGAGGACTGTGAATAGAAATCAAAACTGTTTACCTCTCCACAGGTGTTCCCTGGCGTTATTCTCAATTTGTTTATTTTATATATAATAGACATTCCAATGCTCTAACAACATTAGAAACACAATTTAATGTCATCTTAACCAAAATTCTCACTTTAACTTAGAATGTGAATGCTTGATTGAGGACCAATGGCACTCATTTTGTGCAAAATGTGTATTATCTTGATAGTAGAAAACCATTCTAGTGAGCTCCCTGTCATTCATTATCGTCACCCTCAACAGGATGAAAAGTTGCTGGAGAAGTTGAACTGCTTTCAACTTTTGGTCTTGATTTTTATCACAAAGATACTTGCTCCTGGTTCTACATTTGAAAGGACTTGGAACTGGAAGAACTAGAAAAAAGGAAAGTGGTTTATCTATGGGAAGCAGGAAAGATATTGTGTTAATACTCAACACCTTTCCTGTAAAAGATACAGCAATCTGATAACAGCAATAATCCCCAGGAGCCTGAGGATCCAGCAAACATTTGCCAGAATTGTTCCATCTCCCTCCAGAAGATCTGTACATAAATCTTAATGGGAACAGCAGTGGCATCCTCTACTCTCCAGATCACAGACATGCATCATTGGTCTGCAAGTCAAGATCTCAGTCTTCAACAGGGTTTGACGTCTCAGAATTCTACTTGTCTTTGAGTTGAAGTATATGCCCAACATCACTTAAAATGAAAAGATCTTCCAGTTCTAACTCTGTAATTTTTTTCCTTCTGCTTCCCCTTCCATGGCTCATTTCCACTTAGAATCTTACAAGGATTCCATTATCTTCACTCAACTATTACATAGAAAATGGGCGGCATGGCTACTATGGAGGTTAGCACAATGTCTTTACAGTGCCAGTGATCGGGACCAGATTGGGCTTTGAGTCCTGTGCCGGCTGTAAGGAGTTTGTACGTTCTCCCCGTGTCTGCATAGGTTTTCTCTGGGGGCTTCGTTTTCCTCCTACCATTCAAAACGTACTGAGGATACAGCTTAATTGGGTGTAAATTGGGCGGCATAGACCCGTGGCCTGAAATGGCCTGTTACCATGCTGAATGTCTAAATCTTAAAAAAAACATAGAACGTTTCAGCCCTTCAGCCCTAGATGTTGTTTCCTACCAAAAAAAATCTAAACTCTTCCTACATCATAACCCTCTATTTTTCTTTAATTCATGTGGCTGTCTAAGAGTTTCTTAAATGCTCCTAATGTTTCAGTCTCTAGCACCATCCCTGGCAAGGCATTCCAGGCACCCACAACTCTCTGAGTAAACAAAAATAACTTGGCCTTTATTTCTCCCCTAAACTATCCTCCCTTCACTTTAGAAAGCTGTCCCCTGGTGTTTGCGATGGCCGTCCATTTTATCTATTCCTCTCAATTTTTTTTAAAATATTTTATTTAAGAATTTTAAAACCACATCTATGTGTACATATTCAATAAAGCTACAAGAAAAAAAAATACGTGGTATATAAAGACCCCCATCCTTCCTCTCTCCCTCCCTTTCGCACTCCCCCCACCCTCCCCCACAAAATATATCAAAGAAATATTAAAAGAAAAAGTCAGGAAAAAAGAGAGCATTGGGAGAATGTCAAAAAGAAATATAAAGTTGTAGCGGCCCACGCACAGAGACGTGGACTGGCCAGAAAAATGACCGAAGACTGCGGCAACCGCGCAGACCTGGGGGTGACACTGGCCGTCGTCCTAGGTGATCTCTGTACGGCAGGAAGATGGGGAACTCTGGTGGGAATGCTGGCCAATCCCAGGCCATCACTTCAATGATGCAGGGCCTTGACGTCAACGTCTGGGCCCCATATAAGTGTGATGGCCAGAGCAATAAACCAGTCTTGTTTTCCAAGGCTTTAGTGTGCATGACGTTCTTCTCCATGCTCGCGTATTGCTACATTTGTGACCCTGACAGTTGGACCTGAAGATGACGTGGTCTCACTTAGACTCCCAATGTTTTGAGTGTCACAGCCACACATTTGAGCAGGCCAAGGCTTAGTTCAGGTTTTGACACATCGCTGCCAATAACACCTGCTTCTTCTACATTGTGAGAGCCCTTGATCAGGACACAACAGCAGGAGTCATAGATTCCCTATAGCAGCCTCCGCAGCAAGGCAAATACACCGCTCTCAAAGAGCTGCTAATCTGCACATTTGGGATCTCCTGAAACGAGTGTGCTGCCTGATTGCTGCATATGGACAGATTGGGGGACAGGGCCCCATCTGCCCTAAAGAGCGAGACGCTCAGTCTAACTGAGGGCCACAAGCCTTGCCTGCTCTTTGAGCAGATCTTTCTGGAACAGCTGCCCGAGGATATCCGACTCTTGCTCATGTATAAGGACTTCAGTGGCCCTTGGAGGGTTGCGGCCTGGGTGGTCATTATCTGGAGAGTGAAGAAGGACACATTAGCAAACCCATGAACAGCTGCCTGCTAGACCAAGACCAGCAGAGAGGCAAGTTAATACCCTGGGCAGCTATGCTACTATCATCTGCAATGGGGTGTGGAGTCCTGTTAATGCCACCCACCCTCCGGGTTTCCAGGATACACTCTGGCCAACCGTCATTGATGGCTATGGTGGTTGGCCCATGATAGCATCCTCTACATCTGGGATTCCTTGTGGGGTATGGTGCCAAGATAAGTCCTCAATACTGATGCCAAGATAAGCATCCTACTCCCTGCAGGTTTCAACAACTGCAATGGCAAGCAGGGCCCAGCACAGAGTGCAGCTAACAGCTCCTCCATTCAGACTTTTGGGAGCCACACCATCCGTCTTCGGTTCAGCAACAGCCGTTTTACATGGACCTTCACCTATCCAGCAGTGGCGAAACTGTTCCTGGGGGCCAACTTCGTTCGAGCCTATTGCTTGCTTGTCAACCTCAAGGAATGATGCTGCATGCCAGAACTTTTCAGATTCTACCCATCTGGACTCTATAACACTTTTGAACAATAAATTTGCCCGCATCCTGGCAGAGTTCCTCTCAACAGTGGCATCACAGTTCTTTGTGACTGAGCCAAAGCACGAGGTAAAGAACCACATTTTCACTGAGGTTCCCCCATTCCATGACGGGGCGTGCCGACTCTCTCCCGAAAAGCTCAGCCTAATGAAGGAGGAGTTTAAGAAAATGGAAGAGCTGGTGATTGTGCGGCGCTCCAACAGGCCTTTCCCCTCCACATGGTGCCCAAATCAGCAGGGGGGTTGGAGTCCATGCAGCGACTACTGCCACCTCAATGAGGCCACCAAGCCCGACAGCTATTCTGTGCCCCACATCTAGTCTTTGGTGCCAACCTGCATGGGACACAGGTGTTCTCCAAGGTGGACCTCATCTGGGGATACCACCAAATCCTAGTTCACCTCCAGGATGTTCCCAAGACTGCAATCATAATCCCCTTTGGCTTGTTTGAATTTCTCCGCATGCCCGTTGGTATAAAATATGTGGCACAAACTTTTCAGCGGCTGATAAACGCCATGGGCCAGGACCTCCCATTTGCGTTCATCTATTTGGATGATATCCTCATCACCAGCCATAGCCACAAGACTATGCCTTCCACCTGAGACAACTGTGCACCTGCTTGAGTGAGTGGGGGGTGACAATCAACCCAGCTGTGATGGAATATTTGGAAATATTTTTTTGGGAGATAAATTGGTAAAATTAGAGTAGGTTACATACATGCACACACTTTAAAACAGATCTTATTTGAAATACTGAAGAATTCATATTCAGTGACTTTTCAGAAACTATGGAAAATGCTATGCACATTTCACAAGTAGGTGCTAATTGAAATAATGTAATGAAATGAATAGGCTATTGCCTTGGAAGAACAACTAGAGTCAGGATGTCTGTTTTGGACTTTTTTGCAAGGCTTTTTACCTCTCTGCAAAGGGCTCACTCAAAGGTCATTGAGAGGTTTGTTTACCTAAAACAACAGATCGAGCAGAAGACTAGCTCCTATTGTCTGCTGGGTTTTGGGGTCCTTTGGGCTCATAACATTTTATAGGGGGTTGTCCGGGATTTGAACCTGGGACCTTTGGGCTCGTAACACTGTGAAGTGCCAATTCAGTCTGGACACCACTGACTTCATGGGATGCAGGATAAACTGACACGGGGCTACACACCTCCCCAAGAAGGTCGAGGTAGTTTGGCACTGTCAAGCCACATGTGGTAAAAGAGCTACAGGAATTTGCCAGTATGATAAACTTTTACCATAGGTTCATACTGGCAGCCACACGCATCATACGCATCTTGGCACTGATGGCAGGGAACTCAAAAGACATTACTTGGGATGATGAGTCTTCTAGGGCATTCCAGAATGCCAAAGACATGCTGGCCAATGCCACCCTCCTGGTTCATCCACCCCGATTGTCAACGCCTCCAGCACAGTGGTAGGGGGTGGGGATGCTGGAACAGCTCATTGAGGGCCAGTTGCAATCCCTGGCCTTTTACAGCAGGCCCCTCTGCCCCTCAGAGCTCAAATACAGCACTTTCGACCAAGAGCCATTGACGCTGTACCTGACAGTAAGACATCTCTGTTACTTCTTGGAAGGCTGGAAATTCAATGTCTTCACCAATCACAAGCTGCTGACTTTTGCCATCCATAAAGTATCAGACCCTGGTTGCCCTTGACAACAGAGACACTTGTCCCTACCTGTCTGAACTTACCATGGACATTCAGCTCATTTTGGCGAAAAACAACTTGGTAGCCAATGCTCTTTTACGCCCCGTGATCGAGTTGGTACCCGCCCTGACCCAAGGGATTGACTACATGGCCCTCGCCAGAGCGCAGTAACAGGACCCTGAGATCCCCACATATAGGACAGCTGTCTGTGGCCTCAGGGTGGAGAACATCCCCAATGGCCCAGGTAACCTGTCACTGCTGTGTGATGTCTCTACATTGTTCCGACTGCATGTAGGCGCCAGGTTTTCAATGCCATCCACAACTTGGTGCACCCTGCAATCCATGCCACAGTCAAAATAGTGGTTAACAGGTTTGTCTGGCATGGCCTCTGTAAAAAAGGTCAGCCAGTGGGTCAAAACCTGCATGAACTGTCAGTCCCCTAAAGTGCAGGTTCACATGAGAGCTCCACACAGACTTTTGAACCAGCGTGGTGCAGATTCAGTCATGTACACATCGACATAGTTGGACCATTACCAGTTTCCTGTGGAGCGAGATGCCTCTTGACCATGGTTGACCGCTCCACGAGGTGGCCGGAGGTGGTCCTGCTGGCTGATACCACCACAGAGACCTGCACCAGGGAACTCATCGACACATGATTGTCCAGATTTTGGGTTCCAGAGCACATAACCTCGGACAGGGGGGCACAATTCACCTCTGGGCAGTGCTGGCTAACTTTCTGGGGACACAGTTCTACCACACTATGGCATATCACCCTCAAGCCAATGGGTTGGTGGAGCGCTTTCATAGGCTCCTCAAGGCAGCATTGATGGCCCAGTTCAAGGGTCCCAACTGGGTGGAAGTTTGGTCCTGTTGGGAATTTGAATGGCGCAAAAGGAGGACTTCAATGCCTCTGTGGTTGAGGTGGTTTATGGCATGCCTTTGATCATTCCCTGGGAGTTCCTGGCCCCCGATAAATGCTTGGAAGACCCAGCCACAACTCTCAAGAACTTGTGGTGAAAAATGGGGTCCCTGGTCCTGTACCAACCCTAGCCCAAACATAATGGCTGCCCCTACAATGTCCACAACATACTGATCCATGCTCTAAGTTCATCTCCTTTATTCCTAATACTCCTTGCATTGAAATAGACACATTTCAAACCCTCCAACTGACTATGTTTATATATCCTTCCCTGCCCATCCTTCCTCACAAACTCAAAACACATTGAATCATGTTTGTTACCTTCTGCCCTATTCTCTTCACTCACATTCTGATTGCCATCCCCCTGCCTAACAAATTTAAACTCTCTTCAACAGCTCGAGAAAACCTGCCTGCCAGGATGTTGGCCCCCCTCCAGTTCAGGTGCAGCCTATCCTTTTTGTACAGGTCAGACCTTCCCCAAAAGAGATACCAATGATGCACAAATCTGAACTCCTGCCCCCTGCACCAATGCTTCACCAACATTTTCATCTCCCACAACTTTCTATTCCTACCATCCATAAAGTATCAGACCCTGGTTGGCCTGACAACAAAGACACTTGTCCTACGTCTCCACCTTTGAGGTCCTACCTTTTAGCCCTCATCATAACACCCTATATTCCTTCTTCAGGACTTCATCTCTAATATAATTGGTAACAACATGGATCACAACATGGTTCATCTTCCCGCTTGAGAATGTTGTGGACTCGATCAGTGATGTCCCTGCCCCTGGCACCTAGGAGGCAGCATACCATCCAGGAGTCTCAATCTCATTCACAAAACCTCCTATCTGTTTGCTTAACTGGCAAATCCCCAATCTCTTCAGCCCCCTTCCCTCCTGAGCCAAAGGGCCAGTCTCTGTCTGGAGACATGACCACTATGATTTGTTCCTGGTAGATCGTTTCCACCCACCCCCCACCACCAACAGTCTTCAAAATGGAATTGTTGATGGGAATGGCCATAGGGGAGCTCTGCACTGTCTGCCTCTCTTAACAATCACCTAGCCACCTGCTGTGATGCTTCCTTTAAGTAATAAAGAAACATGGGTTCTTTTGGTATTAACAATATTTCATTAACAACTCACAATCTCATGGTGTAGCCATGTTCTTCATCTAATCCAAACTGCACAATTCATCTATGACTCCCTCTAGTGTCTAGAAGTATCACTGGCGCTCTATCACCACATCCCCTTTCATTAAGATGCTCAATCTAGCAACATAGCACATTAATACAGTATTAATTTCAATTTAAAGTTAAACACAACGTAAACACATAAACCAGCTGCACCAAGTTTTAAGTGTGGTCTTTTAGAGATTCAACCTGACAGCTGCTTTCATATCGCATGTGGATCTTTGTTTTGCATATTTTAGTTATGATTTTCCAAACTTAAACTCAAACAGTATCAACATTGTCAATGTTAATATTAACAAGAACAATATCCATTACAATTTGCAATTGTCAGTTTTATACAAAATTTGCTGTAGTGTTCAAGCTTTTTCCTCCTTTAATTGCATCTTAAGACAACCGAAACTTGTGATCGACATTCCCAGTCCAATTCACAGTGTCAGGAGCCTTCACACTATTCATGTATTCTGTTGATACTGATTAATACACACTCCCGGTACCATGTGATGTTTCTTTTAAGTAATAAAGAAACTTGTGTTCTTTTGGTATTAACAATATTTTATTATCATTCACAACCTCATGATGTAGCCATATTCTTCATCTAACCCGGACGTCAGCATTCATCTCTGACTCCCTCTAGCACTCTGTCACCACACCTGCCTCCTGATTTTTGAAGGTGACTTTCTCCCTGAAGCTCCTTTCTATTACCCCTTCAACCTCCCAAAGGATCTGGAGTTCATCCAGTTCCAAAAGGCCTTCTGCTTTGCTTCTCACCTGCTGACTGTAGGATTCAACCTGTTCCAAATTCATCTCCCATTATCCCATCCATGGCCAACTATCTGCACTCTGGCCCCTACATCATTGCTAATTCAGCATCCTCACCATTTTGTTACATCTTTGGTTCCTCTACCTCCCTATCGGTAAACTTGCCAATTTCTGTTAGCACCCTCTCAAAAATCTGATTTTTAAAAAAATGATTGTTAGCTGACCTTAAACTGTGAGATTCTATTCTGAACCCCCACCCCTTGCCTTTTTTTCCCCTTTCATAAAGATCTTCTGCAAAATGATTAACTTTTTAGCTAATTCTCGAATAGGTCTGATGTTGTTATTACATTAGGGAGGCAGAGGAGAAAAGTTCCTATAGATATTAAAAAATCCTTTCATTTCAATTACTTTTAGTGAACTTGATAAAAATATTTGTGACTGTCATAGACAATTGAAAACTATGAAAAAATCCCTCAGTTTTCATAGGCAACAGGACTGGTAGTTGAATCTTGGAGGGCGATTAAAAACCAATGATAAAACTCAATGATTTTCTGAGGTGGGGTTTCCACATTTGGCACAGCTTGGACCACTCTGCTAGACTTTGGGACACAAGGTGACAGTGAGAATGCACCTTTGCATTTGGACCAGTGAGAACGTTGACAATGGGTGGTCAGTCTGAGCAGGTGGATCTGGCTGGCAACATTTGTCAAATTATATTTGGATTAGTTGTTTTGAATTGTACCAATTTGCCAGTACCTAGGAAATGTATCTTGCACAGGAGATCGCCTATGTGAGGGAGTGACAAGACTTCACATTGAATATTAACAACTCCCGACATCTGTGGTGAATTTTGTTTTTAACAGTCTATGCACTAGGCATTTGGATTTGGACCCACTGCTATGCTATGGAATGTTTAAATATGCAATAGTTCCACATTTCTAATCAAGTCCCATGCTCAAGCCTTGGAACGAAAACACTGGACAACAAAAATTTTGCTTCTTGTACACTTTTGGGTCTATTTTATGGATTTTGGACTGATAATCATGAAAATCTCCTTAACATCTTCCTATGACATAACGCATTTTAGATATAACCTATTTTTGTGATTTCCTGTCATATTTAAAATTTACTTGAAGCATACAAAACTATGAAGTGCAACATGTCATTGAAAATTCATTTTTTGCATTCATATTTGTACTTCTTCCTGCTGATCTTGGTGCAGTCAGCGATGAAAGTGGTGAAAGGTTTCAACATGACATTGCAACCATGTAAAAGTGGTATCAGGGCAACTGGAATCCATCTGGGCTGGTTGACCATTGTTGGACACTGACACGAGAGGCATCAGATGGTGAATACAAACGATAATTAGCAGAAAAACATTTTTAGGTCAGTTCAACTAATGCAGTTAAAGAGTCTAAATTCGATAAGAGTTAATTTAATGTTTCTTCAACTTCCTACGTGATACGGAAAGTCTGAAATTATCTTTGTGTTCAGCTTGAAGTTGTCTCCACGTTTTTTTCAGCAACCAAATCTTTTGAAAAGAAAATTGTCCAGTGAAATTGAGAGATCACTGATACTGAAATCGAGATCGAGATCGTTCCCAGTTTAACAAAGTCATCTGCAAGGAACAACTACCTTTAATGGCCACGTGCGAAGTACACAATAAAAATATAGTACAGGCATTTAGAACAATGCAAGATGCACCTGACAAGTTCTGGTGACATAACACATGTGAAGTGTTATCTGTTGCTCTGTTCGTGTTAAAATTAGATGCTGGTGGTGATTTCCAGCTTTTAAAGACAACAGGATCAGAGGAAATCATTTAGAATTAATCAAAAAGACCTAATGTAAACAAATCTTGCTTAATGCTTGTTTGAAAAGAGATAGAGAGTTGCATGTCATACATGTTGTTAAAGACCTATTTAAAATAACAATTGAAATTTCCCTCAAATAAGGTAAGTATAGTTATTACAGGAAAACAGATAAGAAAGAAAGGATACAAATCCAGGTACAACAGAGGCTGGCCTTCCATCCATTGTAGACATCTATGTGAGATGCTGCCTAACATTATGTGAACCCTAATATCTTTGTCAGAACCTCTTCTCCCTGCTACCTTCCGGCAGAAGTGTGAAAACCAGCACCTCTAGGTTCAAGAACAGTTTATTTTCAACAGCTATCAGACTCTTGAACCTCCCCCTGGAACACAAATCATAGACTGCTCCAACAACACAAAAGGACTGTGTGCTCGATTGCAAGTGACATTTGTTTTGAACGAGGTTACTGTGAACAGTTACTATCCATCTTATATATTGATTGTCTAATTTAATGTAATTAGCTTACAATTATAGATTTTCTTTGTAAGTACCTGTTCAGCTTCAGCAAGAATTTCAGGTACATTGGACAATGTATATGACACTAAGGTAATGACATAATCGTGTCTGCCTGTCCCGCATCGGACTGGTCAGCCACAAACGAGCCTGCAGCTGACGTGGACTTTTTTACCCCCTCCATAAATCTTCGTCCGCGAAGCCAAGCCAAAGAAAGAAAAAGAATCACATAATATAATTCCATCAAAGCTGTACAAAATAATAATCTTAAGCAGAAAATTGACAACAGAAAATATCAAACATAAGGGTGGTCGCCTAAAAGAGATAAATTAAATTATACAAGACTTGATGATATTTTTGAGTTTTGCTGATAGATTAAAAAAATATAGTTTGGATCTGTTCAGTCACACCAACCAGGTAATGGAGTCCATCACAAAAGTATTTAAATGGAAATTGAATCATGTTGTTTGAATCTTGCATAAATCAATATTAAAGGAACCTCTCAATTATCTATTGTAGCAAAGTATTCTATAACTGAGCTACTCTAGACATCAGTGTGCACATTATGGAATCACTGTAAACATTGTCAAATTGCTGTATACACTGGGAAGCCAATGTACATGCTGTGGAGTCCAGTACAAGATTGATACCTCCAGGCTTGCATGCTGGTCTTATATAAGTCAGTGATTCTGTCATGTGGACAGGAAGTGACATCATTGGCCCAGATAAAATCCTGTGTTGATGCAGGTCAATTTCCTGCATTTTTTTTAGAGCATGTCCACTATTTAGGGAGCTGGTTCATTTCCTTGTAAGTGGGTCACCACACTACCACAATTTTCAGAACTTCACATTCAAAAACAAACTGATGCACTAAGCAGGAGATTCGGGGAATCAACTATCTACCAGTGATAAGGAAAGTTGTATATATTGACCCCGGGGTGGGGTCAATGGGACTATCCAAGGGGGTCGATAAATATCTAGGCTATGGAGAAATTTATTATTGATAATATTTATTCATTCATTTTACTTGCTGGGGGGGGGGTCGATGAGAGATTAAGGACTCCATGAAGTCGTCGATGGTTTAAAAAGTTTTCTGACCCCTGAACTATCATTAAATAAAAGTGAAAGGAGACAGCAAAATACTGGAATTGGAATAAAAATCTACTGGAGGAACCTTGTGGGGCAAACAGTGGGAGAAGAATTCTTTATCTAACAATTTTCATTTGTGAAAAAAAAGAGGTTAAAAGATTATCGGATCAGGTTTAAAATAGTTGGAGGAAAGGATTTTAAAAAAAAATATGAAGTAACATCAGCAGATAAGAATATAAAATGAGTAATATTTCAGTTTGAATATGAATTGTATCTGGCCAGAATAATAGAAATACAGTGGAAATTTGCAGCTAAAGTTGTTAATTCTTTATTTGAAGTGTTGAAGAGAGAGGTCAAGTACCTGATAAAGTATGAAAGGGTAAATAATAGAAGTGAAATCTAAGAGGTTTTGTTCTACCCTTTCTCTGAAGATGCTTATTATTATTTCCGTTTAGAGGATAATATCGCAAATAGCACAGCTGTAAAAATGGATGGTCAAAAGCCTGTAACAGACAGAACCAAGTTAAACTTCATTCAAGCATCTGCTGCATTAAGTTTTGACCTTGGTAGCTGTGTAACAACAAATCCTTCCAGCTGAAACATAAAGAATAAACTTAACTTTTGAGAATCTTTTGAGAGCTTAAAAGATTTGGGACATAGGAAGAAGTAGTGTCCTTCAATATGGTGTTCCAACAATACCCATATTTCTACTCAGTATTGCTTGTTGCAGTTATAATGCCCACTACACCACAATACAAGAAGGCAAGGCACAGGGGAAAAAAAATCTTGCATTGGCTTGTAAGTATCTTGTCCTTTAAAAACATGTCAGTATACCAATTTCAGGAGAAAGTATTTGTTTAACTTTTGTTGATACTGATTATTTCTTTATCCTTTCTTTGAGCCATAGTACATAGAACATTACAGCATAGAAGTAGGCCCCTTCAGCCCTTCTAGTCTGTGCCAAACCATTTTCTTTGCCTAGTCCCCCTGACCTGCACCCAGTCCATAGCCTTCCATAACTCTCCAATCAATATGCCTGCCCAAATTCCTCTTAAATGTTAAAATTGATCCCACATTCACCACCTCAACTGGAGGCTCACCCCCACCACTCTCTGAGTGAAGAAGTTCCCCCTCATGTTCTCCCTAATTTTTTTCCTTTTCACTTTTAACCCAGGTCCTCTGGTTTGTATCTCACCTAACATCCTATCTACATTTACTTGGTCTATCCCCTTCATAATTTTAATTACCCCTATCAAATCTCCTCCCCTCATTCTCCTACGCTCAAGGGAATAAAGTCTTAACCAGTTTACCCTTTCCCTGTAACTCAATTCCTAAAGTCTGGGCAACAGACAGTAAATCTTCTCTGCATTCTTTCTATCTTATTGATATCTTTCCAGTAGTTAGGTGACCAAAACTGCACACAGTACTCCAAATTTGGCCTCACCAATGTCTTATACAACTTTACCATTGCATCCCAGCTCCTGTGCTCAATACTTTGATTTATGAAGTTCAATATGCCAAAAAGCTCTCTTTGCAACTCTATCCACCTGTGATGCCACTTTCAGGGAATTATTCATCTGTATTCCCAGATCCATCTGTTCTACCATGCCCTTTCTTGGTTTGTCCTTCCAAAATGCAACACCTCACACTTGTCAGCATTAAATTCTATCTGCCATTTTTCAGCCCATTTTTCCAACTGGTCCAGATCCTTCTGCAAGCTTTGAAAACCTTCTTCACTGTGCACAACACTTCCAATATTAGTGTCATCTGCAAACTTACTGATCCAATTTACCGCATTATTATCTAGATCATTGATATAGATGACAAACAACAATGGTCCCAGCACTGATCCCTGAGGCACACAATTAGTCACAGACCTCCAGACTCAGAAACTCTCATTCACCACTACTCTCTGGCTTCTTCCATCCAGCCATTGTCAAAATCTGTTCACTACTTTACCACGACTACCTCACATCTGATTATCCTCCCATGCGGGACCTGGTCAAAGGCCTTACTAAAGTCTATGTAGACAATATCCATAGCCTTTCCTTTTTCAACTTTTCTGGTAACCTCCTTGAAAAACTCTGTAAGATTGGTTAAACACAAAGCCATTTTGACTATCCCTAATCAGTCCAGGCTATCCAAATGATTGTATATCTGATCTCTTAGAACACCTTGCAATAATTTACCTACTACTGACGTTATGCTCACTGGCTTATAATTTCAGGGTTACTTAAACAACAGAACAATGTGAGCTACCCTCCAATCATCTGGCACCACCTCTTTCCCATTCTTCAGCACCACCCATATAGCCTCTGCTCATTTAAAATATTTCTGCTAGAGCCCATTCAATTTCTGTACTAGCTCCCTCAAGATCCAAGGAAATATCTGTCAAGCCCTGGAGATTTATTCTCTCTTATTTGCTTTAAGACAGCAAGCACTTCCTCCTCTTTAATCTGCATAGGTTCCATGATCTCACTGCTTGTTTTCCTTACTTCCCTTGATTCTGTGCCCTTTTCCTGATTGAATACCGATGAGAAAAAAAAGGTTTAAGATCACTTCCATCTCTTTTGGCTCTATACACAGCCAACCACTCTGAACTTCAAGGGAACCAATTTTATCCCTTACTAACCTTTTGCTCTTAATATACCTGTAGAAACCCTTAGGATTTTCTTCACATTGTCTGTCAAATCAACCTCACGCCTTCTTTTAGCTTTCCTAATTTCTTTCTTGAGTTTTTTCTTGCATTTTGTATACTCCTAAGAACCTTATTTGCTCCATTTTACTTATACCTGTCATACACTCTCTTCTTCTGAACTAGATCCCCAATATCCCTTGAAAACAAGGTTCCCTATACCTTCTAATTTTGCCTTTGATCCTGACAGGAACATACAAACTCTGTACTCTCAGAATTTCTCCTTTGAAGGTCCTCCACTTACCTTGCACATCCTTGCCCAAAAAACTTATCCCAATCCATGCATTCTAGATCCTTCCTCATTTGCACAAAGTTGGCCTTTCTCCTATTTAGAAGGTCAAACTGAGCCCCAGCCCTATCATAATTAACTTAAAATGAATGCCTTTATGATCACTGGTCCCAAAATGTTGCCCTACTCATACTTTTGTCACCTGTCCTGTCTCCTTCCCTAAAAGGAGACCCAACATTGCACTCTGTCCAGTTGGTACCTCTATATATTTACTTAGAAAACTTTCCTGAACATATTTGACAAACTCCAAGCCATCCAGCCCTTTTACAGAGTGGAAATCCCAGTCAATATGTGGAAAGTTAAAATCTCCTACTATCACCAGCTTATGTTTACTGCAGCTGTCTGCTCTCTCTCTCTCTCTACAGATATGCTCCTCCAATTCTCACTGACTATTTGGCAGTCTATAATACAACCCCATGAGTGCGGTCATACCTTTTCCATTCTTCAGCACCACCCATATAGCCTCTGCTCAGACCAGCCTGAGCACAGCTGTGATACTTACCCTGATTGTCAATACCATTTCTTCATAAATGAAACTTCAAAGTGATAGTGTGTGAGAAAATATTGAATAACATATGTAACATATATCTGAACATCAAGACAGCAGGAACATGACCACATGATTGGAAAAAAGTACACTCATTTGTGTTTTAATTAAAAAAATAAAATACCATGTTCTTTTTAATTTCGTATAGCAGTTATTAAAAGTGAGATCGCAGATTTGATTTTTCAACTGATCAAATACTTAGGTCTGGTCATTTGTGCTGCATGGGCCTGTTAAAGCAAGGTTCAGAACTTAACTACCTTTTCTTCAAAAACCTGTACTTTCATCAGCCATCACGATTGTGCTACTCCAGTTGATTTAATGGGAGTGCAAATAGTATGTTTAACCATTAACCTGTCAGATGTGTTTGCAAGTCTGTAGGAATGGTAAGTACTAAAACAGCAGCAAGACCTGACAATTAGATACATTCTTTACTACAGATATATTTTATGGTAAATAATACATAACACCATTGTAAAATTAATAATTAATACATCTTAACACTTAGAGTGCAATGATTTACAACTGAAGCAATAGCAATATTGTTGCTGGATAGTCACCAGATGACTATCCAAGGAGGGAGGACCTAGACATCAAATTTTAGTTCTCATGGGATTGTAAACCTGTCTCTTGTCCATAAAATAAAACTGGCTAAACAATCTTCCTTTGCTGTTGGCTCAGTCTGAGAAAAGGATCATTAACAGCGGCAAGCAAAGTGATTTGTACAAAATCACCTGGAGCTAAACAATATAAAAAGCAGCCTTTTCTTCTTCTGCAGTGTTAACATGGCCTCCACCTTTGCCCTTTAGCAGAATGATGACAGCTTTCAGCCTGCATGTTGTACATGAACTGTGTGATGGGGTGCCAACATTATCAGATTAACAAGTGGTTGTGAGATGCTGCTACTTCTTAAGTCTGATGTGCACTCAAAATGATAAGAAGTGACAGTAAAGTGTATCTCCACTGCAAATGTCCCCAAAAGGCCACCTATTCTTCTCATTGACTTTTTGCATACTTAACAGGTACTGGAATAGAGCCTTCATGTCTAACCAGATATTACAAAGGGAACTTTTTCCATATTAAAAGTCCGAAGGAAAATGCCAGCATTGTTGCACAATAACATTGGTTCATTTCAATAGCCCTGAGGCTATTCTGATACTATTAGCCTTCTTCATTTCACTACATTATGTTTAAAGTGCTATTATTACTTAATATACTATGTATTTTTAGCATCATGCAAAAAAAAAACCAACACAGGACCTAAACTTTTGATTTAGATCAACTTTCTTTTGGCCTGATGCCATCATAGGTGAAAAATTGCGACATAAGTTACAGATCTTTGCCCCTGCACTCTGGGGAAGAACCTGCTGCTGCGCACACATTGGAGTTGCTGATGGAACTGAGAGTAAAGCTTTCCTGACTGCAGCTTAGTAAGGTATCCTTTAACACAGGGGTGTCAAACTCAAATTCGCAGAGGGCCAAAATTAAAAACTTGGACTAAGTCGAGGGCCGAACTAAATATTTATTGAAAATTTTCAACAACATCTGCATGTTTTCTCTCAACATATGTAATGTTAAACTTTTTCTTATTAAAATAAATGTTTAATAATGTTTTGGTTAAACTCTTTCCATAAGAAGCATTAACAAATAAGAAATAAAATATTCAATAAATATTATTTCTCTCTAGCCTTTAAGCTCCTTTTAAATGTATTGTTTTTCACAACCCAACAAGTCAAAAAAATAACAACTTGCTTCAATGAAAATCCAATCTTTCAACTATGAACAGTCCAAAGTTAACCAAAGAAAATATTAATCCAAGCTTAGCTTGCTACACTGTGATTTACTCTGATGCACCTGGGTCTAAACCAGATACTTGGCATCTCTTCTTAGATGCAAGTTCATCAAACTCTGGTGTCAGACTCTGAGCTGAGGAAATCCTCAGGACTGAATGAAGGTGCTCGTCAGTAAGACGACTCCTGTGTGGTGTTTTGTTTATCTTCATCAAAGAGAAGAGTTGTTCGCAGAGATATGTGCTGCCGAACGTTGACAACATTTGAGCAGCTTGTGTACGGAGTTGGGGCAGTGTGTCGGGAAGGAACTGTGGGAACTGCGCAGCACCGACAGAGACATACTTTGACTTGAGTGTGTCATTACACTGGAGCTCAATCAGCTCCATTTGGAGGTTGGTTGGAGCGCTTGTCACGTCAACCGCAAACGGATTGCTGAGTAGTTCAAATCTGCATTTCTGGGCTTCAAAGTCAGCAAATTGTCGGGAAAACTCCGCACGAAGTACGCTTAGTTTTTCAGCAAACTCTGCACTGGGCAACACGGCAGGTGAGATCTGTTCTTTCATAAATTGGCAGCACAGAAAATGAGCCATGTTTCCCTGCAGCATCTGAGTCTCCCACAAGCACAATTTGGTTCTAAAAGCCCTCACTGCACTGTACATGTCTATAATGATGAGCCCTCGTCCCTGAAGCTGCAGGTTTAGCACATCAAGATGGCTCACGATGTCACACAGGAATGCCAGCTCACATTGAAACTTTTTATCCCTGAGCTCTGTTGTATCTTTGCCTTTGCTCTCCATAAACAGACATATTTCTTCACGCAGCTCAAAGCATCTCTTCAGTACTTTTCCTTGGCTAAGCCATCGCACCTCTGTGTGATAGGGCACGTCTCCGTATTCTGACCCTAACTCCTCCAGAAAGGACTTGGACTGGCGGTGACTTAAACCTTTGGCTCTTATGAAGTTAACTACTCGAGTTACAGTGTTCATAATATGCTCCGTTTTCAAGGCTTTGCCACACAAGGCTTCCTCGTGGATTATGCAGTGGTAAACTGTAAGCTCACCTGCATGATTCTCCCGCATCTTCTCCCGAATTCTGCCCACCAGTCCATTTTTCTGACCACGCATCGCAGGTGCACCATCTGTCGTTAGTCCCACAAGTTTATCCCAAGGCAGCATCATTTCATTGAGACATTTGGACACCTCCTCGAAGATTTCTTTTCCTGTGGTTGTGCCATGCATGGATTTTAATCCTAAAAGTTCCTCTGTAACGGAAAGTTTCGTGTCCACTCCACGGATGAATATTGATAGCTGGGCAGTATCTGATGTGTCGCTGCTCTCGTCTACAGCAAGTGAGTATGCCATAAAATCTTTCCCCTTCTCCTTTAGTTGTTCTTGTAGATTAGTAGCAAGCACACAAGCACACGCAGCCACGGTGTTTCTGCTCAGGCTCACATTTAAAAACGTTTGCTTTTTATCTGGGCAAATGACATCGCAAACTTTGAGCAGGAATTTTTTAACAAACTCTCCCTCTGTAAAGGGCCTGGCTGATTTGGCGATCTTTGGGGCCACAATAAAACTAGCCTTTACAGCAGACTCACTTTGGGATTCTGCTTTGGTGAACATAGTTTGCTGTAAAACCAGACTCTTTTTCATCTCCTCCACCTTCTGGAGCTTTTGCTTCTCGTTCAGATCCTTATACCTATCCTGGTGTTTTGTTTCATAGTGTCGTTTTATGTTATATTCTTTAACCGCAGACACACTGGCTCCACACACAAGACAAACAGGTTTCTCTTTTAAAATGATGAACATATAGTCAGCCCCCCAT
Source organism: Narcine bancroftii (assembly GCF_036971445.1). Classification (NCBI taxonomy): domain Eukaryota; kingdom Metazoa; phylum Chordata; class Chondrichthyes; order Torpediniformes; family Narcinidae; genus Narcine; species Narcine bancroftii. The sequence continues at coordinate 78,141,527 of NC_091473.1, read as the reverse complement.
CAGTCTTGAATGGTCCTGTTTTCTATCTTTCGTTTGGCCATTTTTTGTAAGGGGTTTATTAGATGTGAGTTAGGCAACAGGACCTCGCAGATGTTAATGAAAATAAACAGAGGAGGTGGGGGCGCCAACGCATTTGCAAAGCATTCTGGGATTCAACTCAAATTCAATTCAAATAGCTTTATTGTCATTGTACAAAGTATACAACGAGATTAAAAGACAGCAGTTCAAGGTTACCATTGCAGCAACTCAACCACAGACAGCACCACGGAAGTTAAATAAACAAAAAAAAAAAACGCTGCAATTCTTAACATAACGGTCATCAGCCACCCGAAGTTCCAGCTCGTCCATTTTGCCTGCCAAGGATCGCACGTTGCCAAGAAGCATGCCAGGGAGCGGAGGTCTGCAGGGAGCCCTCCCCAGCCCAGCCAGCAGGCCCGAGCGGCATCCCCCCCTGCCCCCTCTCCCTCCTCCGCCCCCGCCTCTGCCCGCCGCAACCGCCGCCAACAACCCAAGGAGTCCCCGCTGGTCTTGCCATCTCACCGGGAATACCGTGAGAGTGGTGGAACTCGTCCGCGACCTCCACCCCAGCGGAAAGTCCGATGCCCAGCAACACCTGCCCACAGATGAAGCTCAAGGAGACGCGGAGGTGACCCACCATGTCTAGCCACATGGAGCTAGGCGGCGGGTCCGTTGTATCGGTGCCGCTGTGAATATCTAATTAACTTTCCCGTTAACTATATCGGTGTACTGCTGTGCCTGCTGTGGAAGTGCTAAAAACTACCATGGTAGTGCTTGCTGCTGTGCATGTGCTATACTTGCGCGGCGGCCAGCGGGCCAACTCTAATATATATTTAATATGATCTTGCGGGCCAAATATAATTATATCGTGGGCCAAATTTGGCCCGAGGGCCAGAGTTTGACGTGTGCTTTAACAAATCAACTTTTCTGCAGTATTATACTAGGCAGCTGGAATGATGTTCATTAAAACCAGCACAAAACAAAGTTTTTCATGACCTGCTTGACAATTTTCAATCACTAGATCAAACTGCTTAGTTGCCTCATTAGGCAAGGGTTAAAGTGCGAAGGAAAGCAGCACTTGGCTGACAGTGTAGCATGCTAATTGCCTTGTTTAATCAGGGCAACAAAAGAAATGAATTGGCAAGTGGAATGATGACATTGTGGCCATTACTGAAATGAGGTTGCAGGAGGGGCAGGACTGGCAGCTCAATGTTCTAACTGAATCTGTTGCTTCAGATGCGATAGAGCAGGAGAGATGAAAGGGGGAAGAGTGGCATTACTCTTCATGGAAAATATCACTGCTGTGCTCAGGCAGGTCAGACCAGAGGACTCGGCTACTGAGGCAATGAGGAAGGGGAAACATATGACCACACTCATGGGCTTGTATTACAGACTGCCTAATACTCAATGAGAATTGGAGGAGCAAATCTGTAGAGGGATAGCAGACAGACACAGGATGAATAAGGTTGTGATAGTCAGAGATTTTACCTTTTCACATATTGACTGGGAATCTCATACTGTAAAAGGGCTGGATGGCTTGGAGTTCGTCAAATGTGTTTAGGAAAGTTTTCCAAATCAACATATAAAGGTACCGACTAGACAGAGTGCAATACTGGATCTCCTATTATGGAATGAGATAGAATAGGCAACAGAAGTATGTATAGGGAGTTTAACCCCCTAATATTTTCTCCAAAATAATTCCTATCTCTAACCAAAAAGGTTTTACTCTAGGGCACATCCAAGTAGAATGCAAAAAAGAATCAACTTCCTGACCACATCTAAAATATAAATCTGACAATATTGGGTTCAATTTTTAAAGAACATTTGAGGAGTTAACCATAATTGGTGCAAAAAATTATATTGAACCAGTCTATACCTAAAATTAATAATTTTTAGTCATATTTTCTTTACATAATTGCATCAATCATTTTTATCTATTTGTCTATTTAAATCAACCTTCAATCTTAATCTTGATTTATGAATTCCTAACTTATCACCAAAATGAACTTATTCAAGCTACCCTCACATATCAATAATTCTAATTCAATATTAGGGGTTAAACTCCCACAGAATCCTATGTTATTTTTGATGGGTAATATTAAAGTGGTTAGAATGAAATTGAGGTGAACTAGGTATCAAATTGAATGTTTACGAACTAGCTTTAGCTATTTTTAGAAGTGCTTAGCCATTACTTGGAAATCAGATACAGATTTAGGGATAGAGAGATAGCATGTTGAATTGTGTACTTGTATTCCACTTAAGAAAAATTTCAAAAATATGGAGCCCATACTACAATATGTTGATTTGAAAATTTGAAGGACTCTCTGAAAACCCATCCTGTTGATAAACCCCAGTTCCATTATATTAATATTGAGATTTTATATTTTTTTTTGACATTCTCCCAACTCTTTCTTTTTTCCTTTATTCTTTTCTTTGATATATTTTGTGAAGGAGGGTGGGTGGGTAGGGGGAGGGGGGAAGGGAGGGAGGGGTGGGTTTTATAAACATACACAAACATATAAACATATTATGGGCATAAGACCTAAAATGAGGCTGTCCAAGTACCAATTAGAATTTCTTAAAATTGCATTGGCAGTAGCCAAGGAATATATTGCTGTTACCTGAAAGTCTGATTCCCTTCTGGTCATTGCCTGATGGAATGCAGAAATGCATTGCTGTGTTCCCCTGGAGAAAATTACTTACAATTTAAGGAAAAAATACGATATGTTTTTGCATGTATGGCAGCCATATTTGCAAAATGCAGGGTTGAATACTTAAGGCACTCATACTATTTTTGAATTCTCTATCCTTTTTCTCATATTTGAAATCTAGGAAGGAAAAAGCGTTGGATCGTCTGAACTGGATTCCAGATCCTGACAGTTCCCTTTTCTTTCTTTTTCTTCTATCTTTTCTTTTCTTTTTCTTCATTTTATTTCTTTATTACTTAATCTTTCTGTTCTTCCTTTCTAATTTCTATTTTCTTTTTGAGGGATTTTTGTTTGAAGGGGAGGAGGGATGGGGTCTTTTCTTTTTTGAAATTTGGACAATCTGTATCAATGATTCTTTTTCATTTAACCATATAACCATATAACCATTTACGGAGCGGAAACAGGCTTTCGAATCTTTACCGGTTCACTAAAACTCCACTAGCTCAAACCTCCCACTCTCTGCCAATAACCCTCCAACCTCCTCTCCTCCATGTACACATCCAACCTTCTCTTAAATGACAGAATGGACACTGCCGCAACTATCTCATTCGGAAGATCATTCCATTCGGCCACCACTCGCTGAGTGAAAAAGCCACCTCTAATATTTCTAGACAAAATCTTTATCACAGGATAGAAATATTATTTTATATATTTGTGTTAGTTAATTCTTGATACTTGTTTGATCATAAACCTCAAATAAAATATACAAAAAAAAGGATGGCTAAAAGAAGACATGAGGTTGCTTTGGCAGACAATGTGAAAGGAAATCCTAAGGGTCTCTAAAAGTAAGGGAAAAAATTGGTCGCCTTGAAGATCAGAGTGGTCTGCTTTGTATGGAGCCAAAAGAGATGGGTGAGATATTAAATGTGTTTTTCATCAGTATTCACTCAGGAGATTGGCACAGAGTCTTGGGAAGTAAGGAAAACAAGCAGTGAAGCAATGGAACCTATACAGATTAAAGAAGAGGAGGTGCTTGCTGTCTTAAAGCAAATAAAGGTGAACAAATCCCCAGCATTTGACAAGATATTCTCTTGGACCTTGAGGGAGGCTAGTGTAGAAATTGCAGGGGCTCTGGCAGAACTATTTTAAAATGTCCTTAAACACATGTGTGGTACCAGAGGATTGGAGGGTATCTCACATTGTTCCATTGTTTAAAAAAGACTCCAAAATTACTCCTGGAAATTATAGTCTGGTGAACCTGATGTCAGTGTAGGTAAATTATTGGAAGGTATTCTAAGAGATTGGATATACAAGTAGTTGGATAGCCAGAGAGTGATTAGGGATAGTCAACATGGCTTTGTGCATGGGAGGTTGTGTTTAACCAATCATATAGAGGTTTTTTTGAAGAGGATGGACTTTACATGGACTTTAGTAAGGCCTTAGACAAGGTCCCAACTGGGAGGTTAGTCAGGAAAGTTCAGACACTTGGTATTCATGGTGAAGTAGTAAACTGGATTCAGCCATGGCTGGAGGGGAGAAACCAGAGAGTAGTGGTGGATATTGCTTCTGAAACTGGAGGTCTGTGATGAATGGTGTGCCTCAGGGATTGCTGCTGAGACCATTGTTACTTGTCATCTATATCAATGATCTGGATGATAATGTGTTAAATTGGATCAGCAAATTTTCAGTTGACAGTAAGATTGGAGGCATTGTGGACAGTGAAGAAGGTTTTAAAAGCTTGTAGAGAGATCTGGAACAGCTGGAAAATGGGCTGAAAAATGGCAGATAGAATTTAATGCAGACAAATGCTTTTTTAGAAGGACACAAACCAAGAGAAATCATACATGGTAAATGGTAGGGCACTGAGGAGTGCGTAGAACAGAGGGATCTGGGAATACAGATGAATAATTCCCTGAGAGTGGCATCACAGGTGGATAGGTTGAAAATAAACCTTTTGGCATATTGGCATTCATAAATCAAAGTATTGAGTGTAGGAGCTGGGATGTTATGGCAAATTTGCACAAGACATTGGTGAGGACAAATTTGGAGTATTGTGTGCAGCTTTGGTCACTGCAGGAAAGAGATCAATAAGATAGAATGAGTGCAGAGAAGATTGGTTAGGATGTGGCCTGGACTTCAGGAACACAGTTCCGGAGCAAGTTTAAATGGTTAAGACTTTATTCCCTGGAGCATAGAAAAATTAGGGGAGATTTGATAGAAGTATTTAAAACTATGAGGGGGATAGATAGAGTACATATAGGTAGGCTTTTTCCACTGAGGATAGATGAGATACAAACCCCAGGACATGGGTTAAAGGTGAACGGGGAAAAATTTAGGGGAAAATTGAAAAAATTTAGACATACAGCACAGTAACAGACTAATTTGTCCCACAAGTCTGTGCCACCCAATTTTCACCTAATTAACCTACACCCCCGGTATGTTTTGAATGGTGGGAGGAAACCTGTGACCCCAGGGAAAACTTAATCCTCTCTCCCACGCAGACTCAGGAAGAACGTACAAACTTCTTACAGACAGCAGGAGATTCAAACCCCAGTCCTGATCACGGTACTGTAAAGGCATTGTGCTAACCACTATGTCCACTGTTCCGTTCCCTGTGGGAACTTCTTCACACAGAAAGTGGTGGGAATGTGGAACAAGCTGTCAGCTGAAGTGGTGAATACAGGTTCAATTATAATATTTAAGAAGAATTTAGACAGGTACATGGATGGGAGAGGTATGGAGAGCTAAGGACTGGGTGCAGGTCAGTGGGACTAGGCAGAACAATAAATAGTTCAGCACAGTGTAGAAGGGGCAAAGCGGTCTATTTTTGTCCTTATTTCTATGGAATGAAAGTTTATTGCACCTACATGTGTACTTTTGGATGTAGATGTTCATTTCTATTTTAGAGTGCTAAAAATCAAAGAGTGCTGCATTTTGGCCACCAATGGTTCCAAAACTGATAATGTTTGGAGCATAATGATCAAGTGAAGTAAAGCAACACCACTGCATAAAAGGAATTCAGCATCACCTCCTTCATTTTCTCAATCACAGGTGAAATAACTAGTAGAAAACAATGGAACCATTCGCACTAAAATGTGTGACAAAAGTACACATGCCACAAATGCATCAATGAATAATTCCCTACTTCCTTTATTCAACTGTTTAAAACATTCGGATCGAATTTCTTTTAATTGATCTTGATAAAATACAAATACAATTTTTAAAATTAAATTAACAAGACTGCAAACTCCTTAAAGGGATCAGAAAGTACATGCTGACCTGATCTTTTCCCCTCTGTTGGTAGATTCTGGATCATCTGCCTTAAGCCATGAGTCAGCATACATTTAAGATGCTGTGAGACCAATAAGCTTCTACAAGGTATATAAAAAGGAAGCTCGTGACTAAGGTAAAAGTTGGAAATAGAGAACAAAACATGGGAGCAGAATTAGGCCATTCAGCCCATCGAGTCTGTTCCATCATTCAAATCATATCTGATGTATTTCTCCTTTCATGAAATGCCACGTTTTCTAAACAAGGCATAGAACTATAGGGTCATACAGCATGGAAAATGGACCTTTGACCCACTGAGTATTTGCCAATCATCAAGCACAATTTACCCTAATTTAATTTTATTCCCCTCACATTTGTCAACTCAAGTTTATTGCCGTCTGACTGTACACGCACTACTTGACAAAATAGCATTCTCTGGTTTTTGATGCAAAAAACGCAGACACCTAACCAGACATAAAGCACATACAGACAAACAATACATATACAGGACAAGTATTTAATCTATACAAATAAATATTGTTTAATGAATATGAAAGTCTCGGATGGTTAGTGTGAGCAGATCTTTTGGTCATTCAGCCTTCTCAATGCCAGAGGGAAGAAGCAGTTCCTTAGCCTGGTGGTGCTGGATATCACAAAATCACAAGATAATGGAACAGAAGCAGGCCACTAGGCCCATCGATTCTGTTCCATGACTCTACACTGAACTGATCTATGCTCACACCTAGTTCCAATTTCCAGCCTTTTCCCCATGTCCCTTGATACCCTTACTAATTAGATACTTATCAATTTCTTGCTTAAGTTCTCCCAGTGATCTGGCCTCCACCGCTGTATGCGGTAGCGAGTTCCACAGATCAACGACCCTCTGACTAAATAAGTTCTTCCTCATCTCTGTTTTAAATGGATAACTTCTAATTTTAAGACTGTGACCCCTTGTCCTTGATTCACCCACCAAGGGAAACATCTACATTCACCCTGTCAAAACCTTTCAAAATTCGAAATGTCTCTATAAGATCCCCTTTCAATCCAAGAGCTGCCAAATGTTTCTCATACGTTAGACCTTGCATTCCATGAATCATCCTAGTAAATCTCCTCTGCACCCCCTCCAACAGCATCACATCCTTTCAATGTTCAGGGGCCCAAAACTGCACACAGTGCTCCAAATGAGGTCTCACCAATGCCCCATAGTGTCTCATTAAAACCTATTTACTCTTATACACTATTCCTCTTGAAATGAATGCCAACATAGCATTCACTTTCTTCACTACCAATCCCACCTGGTCATTAACATTTTGATTTCCCTGCACAAGGATGGCCAGGTCCCTTTGCACTTCCAAAGTTTGAATTTTCTCCCCATCCAAATAGTATTCTGCCTGTTTATTTCCACTGCCAAAATGTAGAACCATACATTTCTCAACGTTATATCTCATCTCAACGTTATATCTCATCTCATATTTTTGCCCAGTCTCCTAATCTGTCTACATCCATCTGCAAATTTATGGTTTCTTCAACACTTCCTACTCCTGTATTCTTCCCCGATGGAAGCAGCTGGAGGATGCTTTGTGCAGGTGGAAGGGGTCCTCATTGATTTTGCACACCCTCTTCAGACAACGATCCTGGTAGATCATGTTGTTGATGGGGAAGGAGAGTCCGGTGATCCTCTCTGCCATTCTTATTGTCCTGTGGATTGACTGCCAATCCATTTCTACACTGTGATGCAGCCAGCAGGGCACTCTCGATAGAGCTTCTATAGAAGTTTTACATAATGGTGGCCAGTAGCCTTGCCTGCTTCAGTCTTTTCAGGAAGTGCAGTCACTGATGCCCCTTCCTGACAAGTGAGGAGATGTTGAGTGCCTATGATAGTTCACTAGTTAAGTGAACGCCAAGGAAATTGATGCTTTTCACTCTCTCTACTACAGAGTTGTTGATGTGTACTGGAGGGTTGTCATTCCAGTCCTCCTGAAGTCCATGATCATCTCTTTCATCTTGTCGATGTTGAGACTCAGATTGTTACTCTTGCACCGTTTCACGAGATTTTCCACCTCTTCTCTGAAGTATGACTCATCATCTGCAAACTGGATGACACTGTTGGAGCTGGATCTGACGATGCACTCACAGGTTAGTAATGTAAACAGCAGCATGTACAGGAGCGGGCTGAGCACACAGCCCTGAGATATGCCAGTTGACAGCATGATGGTGCTTGACATTCTGCAACCAACTCAGACAAAGTTTCTGCTAGGAAGTCCAGAATCCTATTACAGAGAAAGGTGTTAAGTCCCAGCAAGGATAGCATCTCCACCAGCATCTAGGAAATGATCATATTAAACACCAAGCTGAAGTCAATGAAAAGCAGCCCAGTGTATGAGGTGTAGTTCTCCAAGTGGGCAAGGACAGAGTGAAGCGAGAAGGCTATACAATAATCTGTGCAACAGTTTCTTCTATAGGTGAATTGAAATGGGTCCATCATCACTGGGAGGTGTGCTTGATTAATTATATCACCTGACACTTGAAGCATTTCATAATAATGGAGGTCAGTGCCACAGGGCAGTGTCATTGAGCCTGTTATTGTCACCCTCTAAGGTACTGGGATGATGGTGGCAATCTTGAACCCTACAGGAATGATGGACTGAAGCAGCAAGATGTTGAAGATGGTCGTGAAGACCTCCTGACGTGCAGTAAATAACTCGAGAGGCTGAGACTGAGTCATTGATCTACAGGCTTTTATTCTTATTTTAAAACTTGGATTCCATTATATGCAGTCGCTTTTGGCTCCACTATATTTACTTTAATTGGAGGCATCCAGGGAAGGTTCATTAGTTTGTTTTCTGAAATTAAGGGGTTGATGTCTGAAGACAGGTTAAGCTTATGTTCTTTAGAATATGGAAGAATGAGAGGTGATCTTAATAAAATATTTAAAATTTTGAGCAAGCTTGTTAAGGTGGATTCTGAGCCAATATTTCCTTTATTGCCATATGATAAAATAGGTGAAATATTACATGAAATAGTCTGGTGTAAAGCTGACAAAGATTCACTGTCAGCAGAAATAGTTTGGCATCCCTTACAGTCAGAGATGGAGAAGCAATGTCCCATGGGTATCCAGGTCTTGGGAACATAGTTTCAGAATACAGATTGCTCATTTCAGATGGAGTGGAGGAGTAGTTTCTTTTCTCAAAAGGCATGTTTCTTTTTGAAATTCTTTACCCTATCAAAGTTAGAAACAGGGGCAGACCTTTCATACTGTGAAGGCACTTATCTATCATGACTGGTCCATATCATATTTACCAACTCAGGTACACAACACCCAATAATTTTACTCATTTTAAAAAGTGCCATTTGGGTTTTGTAAAGTTCAAATGACCCAGGTTTGGCTTCAGGCATTAAACATTTCAGATAATTGCTGAAATAATATTGGAAGTAAAGTTTTGGTACAGAATATAAGCTTGTGCCATCCTTCATTCTAAAAAAAGCTTTTGAGAGAAATATATTAAAAACTCCAAAGCTCCCAAATAATTCTAATTCTGAGGGAAAACAGCCATTGATAGAAGTAGGCAGAATTTAGCAAATGATAGAATGCTAGAACAATAAACAAAAATGCTGGAGAAACTCAGCAGGTCATGCAGCATCAATAGAAAGCAAAAGAAGGCCTCAGGCCTGAAAGGTCAACTCCTGTTGATTTTTATGGTTGCTGCATGACCTGCTGAATTTTTCCCACACTGCATTGATAGAGAATAATCTGGTTCATTGATTCAATTTCTCTGGTTGGCCTTTGCACTTTTGAAACTAAAATTAAGCAGAAACCTCATGGAACCAGTCAGCAGATTCACTACAAAAATGCTCGGTATGTCTTCATCATGTATGCATTCTGATCTATCAAGATGAAAAATCATCAACAACTGTTTGATAAGCAAAGCAATTTGATATTGTCGGCAGCCAATTGAGTACCAAGATCAAAAGAGATCAAGATAACATAATCAAAAGGCTTTCTTCCCCAGATAACTTTATATAATGGCTTTGTAGTTTTGTACTGACTCTTCAGGTACCATGAGTAAAAGGATAGGTTAGGAACGCAGACAGCAACAACAATTAGAGGCAAAATTATTTACTTCCAGTTTGTAGACCGATAAAGAAAATTAAGTTAAAGAAAATATATACTGGAAGAGGAATGAGAAATACTGTTCTAATGACCAATCAGGGATCAAAAATGTTTCTTTAGTTGGAAGCAGTGAATGTAAGTGAAGTTGTCAATAGCATTTTGTGGTTGTCATCACAAAATAGAAGGATATTGCAGTTGAAGTAAATGGTTGTGAAAGAGTAGATGGAGTTAACACAGTAAAATTGGAAATAATAAGAGGGTTATCTTCTTTAAAAGAAGCAAAGACACATATATCAGGATGCTCTTTATCAACTACAGTTCAGCATTCAACACCATGATCCTCTCAAAACGAAACAGCAAACTCCAAGCACGATTGGCGTAGCAGTTTGCGCAACACTTGAGACCTGGGCTTGAATCCTGCACTGCCTGTAAGGAGGAGTTTGTATGATCTCCATGTGTCCATGTGGGTTTTTCCCAGGGGCTTCAGTTTCCTCCCACCCTTCAAAATGTACCAATGGTTGTAGGTCAATTGGATGTAATTGGGCAGCAAGGGCTCGTGGGTCGAAATGGCCTGTTACTGTGTTGTATGTCCAAAGGGACAGCATGGTTGGCATAGTGGTTAGCTCATCACCTTTAAATCACTAGCCATCAGGACCAGGGTTCGAATTCCACACTGTCTGTAGGGAGATTTCCCCATGTCTACGTGCTTTTTTTTCCCGGGGGGTCTCCAATTTTCTCCCACCATTTGGACTGTGTCAGGGGTGTAGGTTAATTGGCGTAAATTGGGTGGCACAGGCCAGTTATGGGCCAAAATGGCCCGTTTCTGTGCCGTATGTCTAAATTTAAATTTAAATTTAATTCAAGTTAAAACCTGGGTTTCAATACTCCACTGTGTAATTGGATCCTGGATTTCCTCACCTCAGACCAGAATCAGTGAGGATTGGCAAGAACATTTCCTCCACAATCTTCATCAGTAATGGAACACTACAGAATTGTGTTAACCATATAACCATTTATGGAGCGGAAACAGGCCATGTTGGCCTTTCGAATCCGCACCGGTTCACTAGAACAACTCCACTAGCTCAAACCTCTCGCTCTCCGCCAATAACCCTCCAACCCCCTCTCCTCCACGTACACATCCAACTTTCTCTTAAATGACAGAATGGACCCTGCCGCAACTATCTCATTCGGAAGATCATTCCATTCTGCCACCACTGGCTGAGTGATGACTCATCATTTTCAGTAATTCAGCCAACAATTCTTAGGGCCCTACTCTTCTCAGTTTACACCTATGGCTGTGCGGCTCGGTAAACCAACAACCACAAATTTGCTGATGATACCATGTTGGGGGGCTGTATAAAAGGGCAATAAGTCACCAAACAGAAGGGAGATTGAAAACTGGGCTGAATTAGGTACTAACAAAATCTCTCACTCAATGTCACCAAAACCAAGCAGCTGATTGTAGACTTTAGGAAGTGAAAACTAGAGGTGTACAATCCAGGGATCATTGGGGATCAGAAGTGGAGAGGGTGAGCAAGTTTAAATTACTGGGAGTCACTATCTCAGAGGATCTTTCCTGGACCCAAAGCACTAATGTCAACGTGAAGAAAGGACATCAGTGGCTCTACATCCTCAGGAGTTTGCAGAGGTTCAATATAACATCAGAAACATTGGCAAACTTCTAAAGATGTGTAGTGGAATGTGTGCTGACCAGCTGCGTCACAGCCTGATACCTCTGAGTAGAGAACCCTGTAGAAGGTAATGGATGCAACTAGTACATCACAGACAAAACTTGCCCAACCATTGAATAAATCTGCATGGAATGTTTTTGTTGGAGAGCCATGAGGACCCACCTCACCCAGCACTCTGTTCTCACTGCTGCCATCAGGAAAGAAGTATAGGTGCCACAAGACTCGCACCACCAGGAACAGTCACTTCCCCACCATCAGACTCCTAAACCACAGACTCAATCAGAGACTCATTTAAAGACCCTTACTTTGCACATTAGTTCTTACTTAATTTTTTTCATGTATTGCTGTCAGTATGTTTACATTATTTTTTCTTTACATTTATCTCTTTTGTATAAGTACCTTTTTTCTTGAGTGCAGTTTACCTGCAGGGAAAAAGAATCTTAGGGTTTTATGTGGTGTCATGTGTGTACTTTGAAATAAATTTGAACTTTGAACTTGATCTTTGAACTTAAATAGAACTTAATCCATAGAGGTGTGAGATAATGCATTTGTGGAGATCTAGCAAGTCGAGTGAATACACCACAAATGTTAAGAATTTGGGTGGCGTGTACACACTTTGACAGATTATTACTGTCCATAATTGTATAAGAGACTATCTTGTGTATGTTTTCCATATGTCCCATATAAATATCAACCTCTCCCCTCCCTGCTATTTTTGGCCCTGGCTCCCATCACCCTGACTGTCCAAAGATTCGAGCTACCAATGTCTCGACTGTGAGCCCTCGCTCCGGCTGCTCGTTCACTGGAGCTTCTGACCGTCCAATTGCCACCCATCTGATCACTTGATGCTTTGACAGCTGCCCACCCACCAGAGCTCCTTGGCCACAGACTATCTCCTAGGTATTGGCCACCTGCCCACCCAAGCTCCCCACACCTGGGCCACAGATTCTCTCCTAGCCCCTGACTCCCCACTCATAGAGCTCCCGACGCCCCGACCATGGACCCTTGCCCCAGCCATCCACCCATCTGTGCTCCAGATGGCCCGAACATGGACTTCCAGTCATCCAAGCTTCTGATGCCCTGAACAACGCAGGTACTTATCACAGATATACATATAACCCATGTAAAAGACAAACTCTCCAAATTTGATCGGAAAAATTGGTCCAAAAAACTTAAATATTACATGTATTTTCAAATAAATGTCACAGATCAAAGGGTTCACACTGTCGAGTTCAAAGAATGCACACAGCTGTGTGCATTGAGTGCATACATCATACACACTCTGTAAGTTCAATGAATGCATAGTGTCCCACACTGAGTTTAGAGAATACACAGTGCTCACTTAGCTGGGGTCATAGAATACTCTGTACTCACACTGATAGGAAAGGGTAAACCAGAGAGGAATTTCAACATGAGGTCAATGAGCAGAACTGTGATGCACAAATGGACTTAATATGATTTAGAATATGTCATTGAGATGAACAGATTTAAACAGCGCTTAGCCAGATAGATATTTAAATAGGTCTGGTAAAATAATATAAAATGTAATATCATTTTTGTACATAGTGGCAGCATTATGAGTAGACAAACAGCAGTGAAGTCACCCAAGTATTAGCACTGGAATCACTTGTGTCCGTGAAAGAGTAACAATTTGACTCAAGAAAACAATTTCTGAGTTTGTCAAAATTACCAAATTTGGGAGCAGTTTTAATACTGAGGAGGATTTACAACAAATTGAACAAAGGTTTAGATGAAGTTACAGAACTGGTATTTAGTGTCAAATAAAATTAATTATAGATGTGTCTGAAATATTTTGTTTTTTTTAACGTGGGAACAAGATTTCAACTGTTTTTTCTGAAACTCCATGGAATTCTATTTTGAAGTGAGTGCATTCATCCTCTCTTTGTGCTAGACCTTCTTTATAACAATTTAAGGTCCACTATTCCAAAGTTAAATTGGCTAAATTCTACTCTAATCTCCCTTCTAAATGTGATCAACGTTTAACTGAAGAATGTACACTGTATGATATGTTCTGGTTATGTCCTTCTCTTCCCAGATTTTGGGAAGAGATATTTTGTACTTTGTCTTTAGTCCTTAATATTACTTTGATTCCAAATCCTTTTATTGTTCTCTTTAGAATAATTGGGCCATCTGGTTTAATTTTGACTGCTTCACAATCCCATGTAGTTGCCCTCACCTCCCTTATCACAAGAAGGGCCACTTTAATGAGTTGGAAAGATGCTGTCCCTCCCACTCACACTCAATGGTTGTCTGACTTTGGAAAAAAATTGATGTTCCACTATTGAAATGAATCTTAACTTTGTCTCTTTTTTTCCCCAAATTTTATTTTATTGGGACATGTAACAAAATTGAATATAGAACCAAAAATTCTATATATCAAAGTAAATGCATGCTTTTTATCATTTTCTTCTCCCCCACCTGCTCCCTCCAACACAGAAAAACCCAAAGAAAGCAAGAAAAGGAAAAAGAACAAAGAAAAAAGAAAGAAAAAAGACGAATTTTAAAAACAATACTGGATATTACCTTATGGATAAATTATGGCCTAATTATTTTAACACTTACAACTATCATTATATCTTTTAAATATAGAGTATGTAGTGAAATAAAACACTACCGTATAATACATAAAACAATCAAAATCTAAGCATATATATATATAAATATAAACCACACATACAACATCTAATAAAATAATAAAATGAGACACATTAAGGTGAGGCCAGGGAGTGACAAAATTCACACCAAATTCTACCAATTGACATATTATAATTACTTATAAAGTTATAGCAGCAATCTTTTGCATAAGTGGAAACCAAATTTTCAAAAAATTATCATATTTGTTCTTTAAATTATATGTGATCTTTTCTAAAGGTATACAACTTCACATTTCACCAAGCCACCTATCTTATACTAAATCCATATCCAATTTCCATGAAACATCTATAAATTTCCTGGAAAATGCCAATGCGATTAAAAAAAATTATTTGTGAAACCAATCCAATTTTAAATCTGGACTAATCCTTGATATACCTCCCAAAAGAAACAACATGGGGTTTCTCGGGAGTTTAACAAATATTACCTATTGAAAAAAATCTATTAAATTAGTCCAAAAGGAATTCAATTTGGGGCATGTCCATGTAGAATGTAAAAAGGTGCCTGTGTCCTGTTTACATTGAAAACACTAAACCAAAATATCTGACTTCAATGGGTTATTTTCTGAATTATTTTCAAAAGTTATGATTGACTATTTTCTTGTTTATGACCCCACTGGTTTCCATTTTTGTTAGTAGTGGTCTGTCTGTGTTAAACCAATAGCCTCTGTAAGGTGGGGTCAGATAAATAAGATAGTGGTTTAATGTTTATTTTTTCATTTCTTTTTAATGTAACATAGGTTACAATATCATCTGTATTATTCCATAAATTTGTTAATATTCTATTTTATTCTCATGTACCTATGTAACATTTATATGATGAAACTAATAAAAATATTGAAAGGAAAATAAGAATAAAAATTACAAAGATGAGCAAATAAGGCCCAAAGGCCTAAAACAGAAAATAAACCATGCACTACGATTTCTTTACACAACAGAGAAGTGGAGGATTTGTATTGAAATTTCTATCAAAACCTGTCCAGCTCATAAGACTAGAAAGTCTTACTTTAGTGGTGGCAATCTGTTGGAGAAATATTCAGAGAAGCATAGCTGATTTGGGATGGGCTGCTTGGTTTTGTCAGGAGAAGGTCATGCCCCTCAAGCCTGAATTATTTCTTTGAGATGTAGCAAAGAATATTGATGAAAATAGAGCAGTAGATGATGAATTTATGGATTTTAGGAAGAGATTTGATAAGGTTCCCCATACAGGATCAGTCAGAAAGTAAGGAGCATGGAATCCAAGGTGGCCTTGCTTTATGGATATAGAATTGGCTTGCTCAGAGAAAGCAGAGGGTGGTTGTAGATGGTTCATATTCTGCATGGAGGTTGCTGACTAGTGGTGTTATGCAGGGATGTATTCTTGGACATCACCTCTTTGAGATTTTTATAAATGATCTGGATAAGGAAGTAGAAAGGTGGGTCAGCGAGTTAGCAGATGATGCAAAAGTGGATGGTATTCTAGATAGCTTCGAGGGTTGCCGAAGATTACAAAGAAACATTGATAGGATGCAGAACAGGAATGATGTGGCAGATGGAGTTTAACCCAAAAAAGTGTGAAGTGGACCATTTTTGTAGGTAAAATTTAAAGGAAAAATATAATGTTGATGGGTCTCTGAGCAGTTTGGATGAACTGAGAAATCTTGGGGATCTTGCCCATAGGACACTCAAAGCTGCTGGACAGATTGGTAGCATTGTTTGGAAGATGTATGTAGGAACGAGATCAAGTGACATGAGGTAATGTTGCAGCTATACAAGACCTTGGTTAGACCCCACTTGGAGGATTGTGTTCAGTTCTGGTCAGCTTATTAAAGGGAAGATGTGGATGCCTTAGAGGGGGTGCAGATAGGGTTTATAAGGATGTTGCCTGGACTAGAGAACATGCCTTGTTTTTTTCTCCTTGGAGTAATGGGAAAGAGAGGTAACCTGATACAAGATGATGGGAGGCATTGATCATGTGGATGGCTTTTTCCTATAGCCGAAATGGTTAACATGAGGGGGCATAATTTTAAGGTGCTTGGGAGTAAGTACAGTGGGGATGTAAGAGACAAGTTTATCATGCAGTGAGTGGTGGATTTATGGAACGTGCTGCCAGCAGTGGTAGTGAAGGCAGGTAAAATAGGATATTTGAAGAATCTATTAGATAGGTATCTGAGAAAAATGGAGAATTGTGAAGTAGGGAAATTCTGGGAAGTTGTTAAGAATAGGTTATTAGGTTGCACCACACTGCAGCTAAAGGGCCTGTACTATTGCTGCAGATTTCTTTGTTCCCTGTGGTAATATTGTGCATAGCTGTCTTTATTGGGCTGAATCTTATTGAAAAATCCTAGCAGCTCTATGATGAATTTCTGGTGTTTAACCACATAAATTCAAAGAAATTAGAATTTTGTTCATGTTTATTCATATGCCTAAATAGTTGATAGATTCCAATCAGATCTGAGGTTGGATCTATGAGTCTATTCGCTGTGATGGAAATTTTACAACTGCAAGGAAGAAAAATAATTGTTTGCAATAATTCTTCAATTATTTTCAATTATTGTAACTAGGTAACTCAGCATTTAACCAAAAAAAATTGCTTTTTTTTATTTGAATGGTTTTTGATTGTTTCTAGATATTCAGGCACATTCCAGATTTTACATCTGGCAAGTCTTAGGGCTGTAGGTTTGTTTGCTATCAAAAGTTTCTTGACATTTTAGTGGATTTCACAGAGACTTTGCTTATACTATGAAAGACCCTAACACTGCGGAAGACTTTGGTGAACGTATCCAGGATGCCCTTGGCCAGCAACTTTTGTATTATGAATTAAAGCAGTAAAGTATGAGCAGTCGGCTCCATTCAATAAAAGACATGCTAACAAAAATATAGGTATAGAGACACACAAGTGAGTTACAAATAATGAAGTGTCATGGCTCACACGAAAGGATATAATGTCTGGATTTTTTTTATCTTTAAGTTAATTGGTCATTTAAATTTACCTACATGTGTAGATGAGTGATACAATGGGTGGGGGGTGGGGGGAGGGGTTAGTTGATGCAAATGGTGGAAAATAAAACGAGTTCAGGTTGGCATGGAATCGGTGGCTGAATTCCCCATTGTATCTCTCTGCCTATGAGTGACCCAATGGAGTACAAGTTTACATGCAAGTCCAATGTACAGATGTTCTGAAATTCTTGCTTGCTGAAAAAAAATTGTGATTAAAATTATCTCAATATACAGGTAGTCAACTTCTGACCTATCCGAGTTACGTCCACTCGCACATACAACCAAATTTTTAAAACAATGTTTATTAAAACTACTATACAAGGGCATACTTTTCACTAAAAGTGCTGTATACAGTGGTCCCTGCTCCCGGCAGTAGCCCGAAGTCCCCATTCCCTGTCGGCAGTCCAAATTTCCCATTGGCAGCCCAAGGTTCCCATCCCCCCTCGGCCGCCCAAGGCCCCCATTCCCCAAGGCAGCCTGAGGGTCCCAGTTCCCTGTGGCAGCCCAAGGTCCCCATTAAAGGTTCATTTGTTGAATGCTGCATGACCTTGGGCATGTGCGGTCGAGAGAATCTGACTTACAACTAACCTGAGTGACAACCAATCCTTTGGTCCCCATTACGTTTACAAGTCGGGACTACCCGTACAGTAAAATCCAAATTATCTGGCATTGAATCAACTAGGAAATCAAACAACTGGCAAAAAAGGAAATAAATACACAAATTAAAAATAAGAATAAATATAATTTTAAATAAAAGTTTAAATAAAAAATTAACATTGTAAAAGTAAATGATCTTCGAAGCAACACGCAATCCCTTGGGAGCAAACATTCAGCCAGCGGTTCTCCCCAGCCATTCCCTGATTGCAGCAACTGTTTGAATAAAGTTTATTAAAATGGCAGCACCAAGGATGAAGAGCCAGCTGATTCTGATCGCCACTTGGGGGACTCTAAAGTGTCTGGTAAGAGTCTTTATCTTTATTAGTATATCATTAAGTATATTAGTAAGACTTTATCTGTAAACTTGTGGGGTCAGGTTAATTATGATGGTTAGTATTGCGGCTAACATAACACTGTTACAGTGCCAGTGACTGGGATTCAAATTTAAAAGAAGATGCACCTAGGGCCTGACTGGGATACTGGCATGGAGGTGAGTTGGGTTGTGCCAAAGGTCTCACCGAGATGCCAGGATGAAGAGCCAGTCGATACCCCTGGCTGCTGGGGCGACTCTCCTAAAGTGTTGGTAAAGTCTTTATCTTTATTAGTATTAAGCTTTATCTGTAAACTTGGGGTCAGGGGATTTTATTATGATGGCAGCTTGGTTAGTGCAGTGGCTAGTGCAACACTGTTAAAACCCCAGTGAACTGGGTTCGAATCTAAATTTTGTAAATTACAGGAATTACTTGATTAAAATGAACTTTACATAATTACTGATTTAAAAAAATTTACTTTACATTTTGCATTGTTATTTTTGTCTTTTAAATAGTGTATTTTTAATGCATTGTAAGATTGAGTCTTAGTCAACTGGAAAATTCACATTTCCGGCATCCGCGATCCATGTAGGTGTTGGATAATGAAGATTTTACTGTAGTTGTTAAAATTGTTGTTAAACAGGAAAACCTGCAGGCACCGTGATTGTAATGTAATACACAAAAGTGCAGGAGAAAATCAGCAGGTTACACAGCATCCATAGGAAAGTACATAACCAACATTTTGAGCTTGAGGCCTTCAACATGCTCCTTGACAAAATGCTTAGGCCAAGTATTGGTGATATACCTTTGCTTCCAATGGACACTATGTGACCTGTTGAGTTTCTCTCGCACTTTTATGTAGTGCATGTTAGGAGAGTGAAAAATTTTACACAATGGACATCTTCTCCTTGTAGGAAGGAGTGAAGCTAGAGACCGTCAATACAAGATGATCACCAAGAAATCTAGTTGGGAACTCAGAAGAAACTTGCCTCAGTGTGGTATGATCAATGAGGTACTCGCTAACAAAAGGAGTGGCTGAAGTAATTAGTTCAAATACAATTCTGGGTATTCAAGAAAGAAAAAAACATCAAGCTATTTTGATATGAAGGGTGAGTAAGGGTGGAGTTCTTCAAAATGAGCATAAATGCAATTATATAATTATATTGAACTTTTTGAAGGTTAATGCAGACACAGTGGGACAAATGACATTTTCTCTGCTGTAAGATTCTTACTATCTTCTTCAGCATGATGCTGAAACAAGCCATGAAAGACCTCAACAATGAAGACGCTGTTTACATCCGGTACCACATGGATGGCAATCTGAGGCGCCTGCAAGCTCACACCAAGACACAAGAGCAACTTGTCTGTGAACTACTCTTTGCAGACGATGCCGCTTTAGTTGCCCATTCAGAGCCAGCTCTCTAGCGCATGACGTCCTGTTTTGCGGAAACTGTCAAAATGTTTGGCTTGGAAGTCAGCCTGAAGTCCTCCATCAGCCAGCTCCCCACCATGACTACCAGCCCCCCCACATCTCCATCAGGCACACAGAACTCAAAATGGTCAACCAGTTTACCTACTTCAGCTGCACCATTTCATCTGATGCAAATATCGACAAAGAGATAGACAACAGACTCGCCAAGGCAAATAGCGCCTTTGGAAGACTACACAAAAGAGTTTGGAAAAACAACCACCTGAAGAAACACAGAAAGATCAGCGTGTACAGAGCCGTTGTCTGTTTGGCTCCGAATCATGGGTCCTCTACCGGCATCACCTACGGCTCCTAGAACATTTCCATCAGCGCTGTCTCCGCTCCATCCTCAACATTCATTGGAATGACTTCATCACCAACATCGAAGTACTCGAGCTGGCAGAGTCCGCAAGCATCGAATCCATGCTGGTGAAGACCCAACTGCGCTGGGTGGGTCACGTCTCCAGAATGGAGGACCATTGCCTTCCAAAGATCGTGTTATATGGCGAGCTCTCCACTGGTTACCGAGACAGAGGTGCACCAAAGAAGAGGTACAAGGACTGCTTAAAGAAATCTCTTTGTGCCTGCCACATTGACCACCGCCAGTGGGCTGATATCGCCTCCAACTGTGCCTCTTGATGCCTCACAGTTCGGCGGGCAGCAACCTCCTTTGAAGAAGACTGCAGAGCCCACCTCACTGACAAAAGACAAAGGAGGAAAAACCCAACCCCCAACCCCAACCCACCAATTTTCCCTTGAAACCGCTGCAACCGTGCCTGCCTGTCCCACATCGGACTTGTCAGTCACCAATGAGCCTGCAGCAGACGTGGACATACCCCTCCATAAATCTTCGTCTGCGAAGCCAAGCCAAAGAAAGAAATAGGCAGAACTAAACCAAAAGATTCCTGAAGACATTCATCCAGCATTGTACATTTGTGAAATTCTTGTTTCTGAATGCTTTGTAATTGTTCAAATGTGTTTCTCCCTTGAAACATACAAAAGGCCAGCAAAAAATATGAACTTCATAAGCAAGAACATGCTGTTAGCACATCAGTAATTAAATTTTTCATATTCAGCAAATGAGTATTTCCCTATCTGTTGTATTGTTAATCTTTTTGATGGTTAGTACTGTCCTTGGGCTAAACTTTTCAAGACAAAAATGTGTCCTGTAATGGCTGGGCTCTTTTCCTGACTCAGTTCATTAGAGAAGGGAACGCAGGTCTGTTTTCCAAAAGTATTTTAAAAAAAATTTCACAAGAATCTGAAAGAAATGATGTTTTCAAGCAGTTTTCCTCTCAAGAATAAAATTCAACTCGTGATTGATGGATTGTATGAATTTTGATCAAGAATTATTAAAATAATTGGATATATTTTCTTGTCGATTTTATTAGATTACAAAACTACTTATTTTCAAATCATCTTTGTCGAATTTTATTAGTATTACATTCCTGGCTCCATAGAGTGGCACAATTAGCACACAGGGTGGCATGTCCTCAGAGCATTTCTTGATGCAATATATTTCTTAGGGGCTTCATGGTTAGCGCAGCGGTTATGGCTGGTAACCAGGGTTTGAATCTGATGCTTTCTGTCAGGAGGGCGCACATTTGTCCCATATACATGTGGGTTTTTTCTGTGTCCTCCAGTTTTCTCCCTCCCTCCGGGGGTTTGTGGGTTAATTGATGTATTTGGATGGCATGGATTGTGGGCCAGAAGGGCCTGTTACTCTACTGCGTCTAAATTCAGTTATGAATGTTTTTTAATTATTTTAGTATTCCAAAAATGATGTTCCATAATCAAAGCAACTCTACTGCAGACCACTAGTTAGCCAAATTAATTCTGCATCTCTAGAGCAGTTCGATAATATGCAGTTAATCCAGAAAAAGCTACATGGTAAAGTCTGTACAAATGCCTCTGTTTAAAAAACCTTCGCAGCTCTCACCTTAACATCTATGAACACATTTGGTCAAAATCAGAAATTCTAATGAATGGGAGTGGTGCTGGATTGCATGTTGTAAGATGTTAATACATTTATTTTCAGACAGAGTGCAAGATAATTTAAAGACAAGGTGGGTAAAGTAATGGAAAGAATTAAGTATGGATCTTTTGCAGATTAAAAGTGATGTGATAACACTTTTTCAGAAGGTAGATTGGGTCAGCTGCATCTGAGTTGATGAAATTTTAATGCTTTACTGATTTAAAACCACAGAAAGACTTCAGCAAAATGAGCTAGAATGAAGAAATGACTGGACCAGGACTGAGTCTCTGCTCAGGAACAAGCCCAGAACAGGTGTGAGGAGGCTCATGTACCTCTTTGAACCTGCCTTCCAGGTAAACAAATTGTCTCTGAACTTTTCACAACAAGCCTCTCAATTTATCTCCATTTTTATCGAATTTGCTCAAAACAGGCTTCAGAGTTCCTTTGGATAGAGAAATCCAAAAATTCAGAGCACTCCATGAGAAGAAATGTCTATTTCAATTCTAAATGGTCAATCCCTTAAGGTGAGACAATGCTACCTAGTTGTAGACTTAACTGTGAGATGAAACAACTTCCCAAGTCTCTCATTCTTCAAAACCTACTGATAGGGATTTGGGTCTTAGCCCAGGAATCACCTATTGCATAGAATCACCTACTGACAGGGATTTGGGTCTTAGCCCAGGAATCACCTATTGCATAGAATCACCTACTGACAGGGATTTGGGTCTCAGCCCAGGAATCACCTATTGCATAGACTGCAAGGCAAGTTTCTCCATTTTAGGAAGGGTGAGGAACACATTATTTCACATTACTGTAGTAATTCCTTCATCTTGCAACTCCCCTGGAATCAAGGACAACCTAAAATGCATCTTGTTCACTGTTTTTCCAATAATGCATGTTAGCCTTTGGTGAGTTATAAGCAAAGTCAAATGATTTGATCTTAATAACTTTGCAAGTATTTTTCTAACCATAATGGATAATTTCTCTATTTTCTACATTATTCTCTAATTGCAACTCCTAATTAAGTATTTAACTGGTCAGTATCCCAATGTAGCCTCTCCACAAATTACCTTCTCACTTAATAATGGAGGTGTACTAACTGAACAATAGCTGACAACCATCTTATGATCAATCCTGAATTGAATTACTTTCACAACAGAAATGATTAGATTTACCTCCTGCATGGAATTTGCAAGGAAAATAAAGGAATATTATTGTCCCTCTGTAGTTCAAATGGATGATACACAAAAGTTAGCACAGAGGTACTGAAAGTGTAGTTAAATTACATAAAACTCAGGAAAATCCAGATTCATGTTTTGTTTCAAGCTTTTAAAAAAGATTAGGTGCCCGAGTTTAATGGGTTATGGGGGTCAGGTAAGAACCATGACAATACTGCAAATGTCCTGAACAGCAGAGGTCATAGTTATTATTTCAAGGTCCTGGCTTCGTAAGTAGTTCAATATCAAAAACTAAGTGGTTAATGGTCTGGTTAACACAGCAAGCCATCCTATTGTTCAGGGGGCCCCACTTTCATAACAAGGAATGTGAAAATTCACGACACATGTAAATAAGGAATTTTGAAGTTACATTTGAAGGTGTCGAAAGTGATTGGATTCAAATATTTAAAATAAATTTAACGCGCAGGATCTATTTTAAAAGGCATTGAAATAAAATGCATTGGAGGTGTCAATACAAATAATACAATGGAGCAATGGACACTGCTAGAGTTGTACTTTAATATTTTAATTCTGTATTCCAACTGAGCTTTTCATTCTTTATTTTTTTCCTCTAAAAGTTAGCAATAAATCTGTCATCCTAAAAGAAAATCAAATAGGTTGTGGCCTAAAGGAAGGCACAAATTGCAGCTTTAGGTAGAAAAGAACAATCTGTCAAGGAAGGGCTATTCATCATCAAAACAAAACTGCTTTAACTGTTTTCAGCTGACCTGATGGAATATCCCTTGTAAGCAACTTCAGTGATGCAAGCCTCCAAATATTGTTCAGTGATCAATATTTGCTAGTTGTGCAATTGCAAGTCAGCATAAAATTGTTAGTCTTTAATGTGGTCATCTTTTTGTGATTGACCCTACACAAGCCTACTACTCTTGGGGATTTAATGGTAACGTTATTAAAAGTTCCATTTTGTGGAATTTTGGCTTCAGTCTTGTACAGTATAAAAGCCAAGTAATGTGCCATCCAAAACCTAACAAAACAATAAAATCTTTAGTTTGCATGCTAATGTGAAACACAGGATAAGTAGAAAAAAAATTACACTGTCCTTATCAACTTACCTGATCACTAGAAATGAAGAGGATCGTACAAATTGCCATGAAGAAGCCTTTGTTCTTCACATTTCATTCAATAGATCATTATATAATTGTTTTGTTCAGTAGAAATAACATTGTGACAGAGACCTTAAGAGTTTTTAAATGAGGCTTTACAAAAAAATGTACCACAATAAATCTGTCATCCTAAAAGAAAGTGAATGTGTGATCCACTTGATTATTTCAAAAGTGTTGCCTTCAGTCAAGTCTACTCTTTGTTTCAAATTTACTCAAAATGAGTTAAAATGTTGTTTTATTTGTATTGAAATGTAATTGATGTTCTTTTCCATCACTTATTGGGGCACACAGATTTAAGCCTGATATTAGAAGGGCAGGTTGTTCAAGTTAAACTAACGATAAAAGTCCAAGGATAATTCAATGAACTGGAAAATCAACTGAAAGCGAATGTCAAAGTTTGAATTTTGGACACCTCCAAATAATGCTATTTGTTTTTAACTCCTATTTGATGGATGTAAGGCATATTTAAATACAATAAAATGAAATAAAAAACCTCTATTACCAACTACTGCAAGAAATTAATGATTGCAGCTTGGAGGTCAAGTGTAACCAGGTCAAATCAGCAATGCACTTCTAAACTATCTCTAAATGAAATATTTGAGCTCCTGAAATGGTGTTTCTTTTCTCCATATAAACACACAAAGTGAACGAAGTATTAACTAAATACAAACAACAGCTATTGTTACTCTTCCATCTTCCCAGACACTTGTTCCTTCTGTCATTGGTCAGTTCCTTGGCCAACAATCTGTCCATCAAAGCAAATATCACATGGCTCTTGGAAAGCTGAATCATGTGGAGGTACAGTGAAATAAGAACTAAGAATTTTTTGTATAAGACAGAGAAAGCCACAAGAATGGGGAAGCACATCTGATTAACATTTGAAGATTTTCACAAAGACAACACATGGATCTTGGCTCAGAGACTGGGCTTGGGCAGAATCAACTTGTGATCAGTTTTTCTAAATTATAGCTCAAGTTTCTGCTCAAATTAAATTTCATGATTCATAAGCATGAAATTTTCAATAAATAGCAAGACAAGGAAGTACTTCACAACATAATCATTAATTTTTCTGGAAAATGTTAATTGAAGAGTAATTATGTCATGCAGTTTTCTGAATACAGCTGGTTAAATTAATTGGAAAATTGATTTTGATCACAAGTGGCTCATTTTTAGATAATCGGTAAAGATTTAAAAAAAATTAAACAAGGCAACTTGATGCTTTTATTTGTGTAAAACAGTGGTTTTCAAACTTTTTCTTTACACTCATATGCCACCTCAAGTATTCTCTATGCCATAGGCACTCTATGATTAGTAAACAACTACTTAAGGTGTTATGTGGGTGGAAAGATAAAGTTTGAAACCACTGTTTTAATTCTACCTAATTGACTCGTTATGTGCACGGTTTCATAACTCCAAAGGAAATGGGCCAATGACAATTTTTCTCAAGAAAAGTATTTCAGTAACAATTGGGTCCAGAGCAGTGATTCTCAACCTTCCCTTCCTACTCACATCCCACCTTAAGCAATCCCTTACTAATCACAGAGCACCGATGGCATAGGGATTACTTAAGGTAGTATGTGAGTGGAAATAAAGCATTTGAAAATCACTGATGTAAAGGAACTAGTTTCTTGGTAAATGAAGAACTTAGTAAATTAACATGTGGCAGTGTTTGCCTCTTGTTTAAAAAGTACACGCACATAGACACATTTTTTTTAAGGTGCTTAAAAAACAAAATTATATGCAAGAATAAAAGATAAAAGTTAGTTAGGTGGCTTCTGACTCACTCAATTTGTCTCTGAATGTCAGCAAATATTTCAGAGTTATAAACATTTTATTTTTGGAAGGACTGCAACAGTGTAAAGTGGCTAAGTGGGGGAAATCCCACTTGGAAGCCAAGAAATGCAAGCTGACTTTGTTTTCTTTATGTGAAGAATGACAAACAGCCTGTAGCTCTTCTCAAGAAGTATTTTGATGGAGATGTAGAAATGTATAATACTGGAAGCACTCAGCAGCCCTGTCAGGTCCAATGGAAGGAAAAGTATAGTTAACATTTGAAGTCACAGAAATTTCACAAGATGTAGCAGGTATTAAGTAAGCAGAACAAATGAGTGGTAGAGTCAGTGAAGAGAGAGAGAAGTAAAGGACAAAAGAGATGTTTCCTGAAAGACTGGAAGTTGCTGGGGTCTTAGTACTGACAGTATGGAATGAAGCGACCAAGTGGACTGCAGCCAAACTCACTGATGATGCATAGATGGGTTAGAATGTTTCAAAGAGGATACAGGCTGTAAAGGGATAAAGATAGGTTAAGTGAGAGGACAAAATAAAGTTTGGGAAAGCATGAGGTAATCTATTTTGGAAGGAAGAGCGAGAAAGCAAATAATTAATTAAATGGAGTCACATCGCAAAATGTGTGAAATAAGTGATCTGGATGTCTTACTGTGGTGATGCAACAACTACACTGGCCTCACCTGCCTGCTGTCAATCACTGGCCCATATAAAGACTCGAGTTGGCCCCTTTGGGAGCAGTCGGGCACGTGGAGCAAGGAGGGTACAGAGATGAGGTGTGTACAAGTTTAAGCTGATTAAAGCCTGTTGTACAGTCTGTGGACTTAGTGCCTGACTTCTTCACACTTACTGCATGAACTACAAAGGGATGACATGCACATACAGGTTGTCAGAAAGGCTAATTGTTTGTCTTTATTGGACGTGCAAAGAGATAAGAAAATTCTTGTAAAGCTTTACAAGGCCTGTTAAGGCCACGAAAGGACTAGTATACATGATTTTGTCTCAGTTTTATAGAAAGAATACCATTGAATTGGAGACAATGCAGAGAAGGTTGACCAGGTTGATTCCTTGATGAAAATATTGATGTACTAAGAGAAGTTAAATATGTTGGCCTTGTACACCATAAAGCTTACATAAATAAAAGATGATCTTAGTGATAAATAAACAATTATCATAAGGGCTACTGAGAAGATGCTGTCTGAGCAGGCATAATTTCAGAATAAGGAGCCACCTAATTCAAATAAAAATCTTGTAGAGGCAGCACAAATCCAGGAGGGTAAATTTGACCTCAGAAGGTAGAATGTAAATTTACTAAAAGTCTTTGAAATGTTACCAAGCAGTGCCTGAGAATTTACATTCAAATGCTTGAAAGGGAGGAGTTTTAAATTTCATAATGGTATTCTAGCCATTATCCATCCCTCTCTCGAATGGCACCATCTAAATTAAATTGACATTTCATTTGCTTACTGTAGATCTACGAACATTCATTCACTTAGCTAAAATTCAAGCAATCTTATAATTTCACTTAACTTTATATGTATTGAGTGAGAAGCTACCCATTAGCAATCAATTTAAATGGAAATCAAAATAAAGATGCATGCAAATAAGACTGTTAATTTGCAAATCACACATTTTACACCCAAGTTCCACATCAAAATAGGCACTTTCAGATGGCCACAATACCTGACTGTAAAGCCACACATTATACTCCTGTGTGGCTGTCGGGTTGCCATCTGAAACGGGACAACCCAGCCAGGAGGTCTACTTACCTAACCCTTCTCCAGAAGGTGTAATATCCTGCTTTGAGTATCCTCCATTGCAGCTGAAAGCAGCCAGGCTGCCAGGGGGCGGGCTGATGACGTCGTGGTGATGTCGTCAGCTATCGACTCTTGACGTGATTTTTTGAAAATCCAGTCAGTGGTGACCGGTGCAGTTTAATATTATCATCAATTTGCAGCATAATATCCAGGTATGGCTTCCAACTGGTCAGATGCAGAGGTCAGACTGCTTCTGGACAATTTAACTCAGGAGGCACAGGGGAAGGAGCTGACGGGGACTGTGAGGGATGGTCACACATATGAAAGAGTGGCCACTGCACTCTCTCAGCCAGTGGCCATGCCAGCACAAAGACTCAGGTTGTGACCAAGCTTAAAAACCTAAGATCACAACCGCAGGAGTGGCAGTGGTAGAATGGACTGGCTGTACTTCCAGCAATGCCACAATATCTGGGGGTCCAGCTGCTCAGCAGAACCGTTAAGCATTGCCAGTGCCATGGAGAGCCCTTATTCACAGGATCGCATCGCAGAGGCATCTCAGGCTGCAAAGAGCTTTGCAGAAACACCGGAGGTGCAGGACTCCGTGGATGACTCAACTGGCATAACCCTGGATGGCCCCCAAGACAACAATTCACCACTCGCTGACCGTGAAAGTAGCGAGTTTGTACTCACACCAGGGGACACAGGTATAGTAGCATTAAAGAGGATTTGTTTATTGAGAACCACATTATTTAAACACTGATGCACTTTTCATGATTTGACCCTCAGTGCCCAGTCCAAAAAGCAGAGGAGGCCAACAAAGGTGCAGGTTATTGCCAAGGAGCTTCAGAACATGATGTCCATAATGAACCAGGAGGAAACTCAGAGGGACCGCCAGCATGCAGAGTTGGCTCTGGAGCAGCAGAGAGAACTGCTTGCAAATTTGAGGAGCTACGAGAACACTGTTCACCGGTCCGAGGGTGACAGGCAACTGCAGGCAGTAGCATTAGACAGGCAGTCCTCCACCTTCCAACAATTCTTTGCCCAAATGGCTGCCTGTCAATCCCAGTTCCCACACCCCTATAGATCACCGTCCATGTACCTTCACCCTCATGCTGGCCCACAATATCGTTCAAAACCATCAAGTAACAGTGGTAGCCACTTGGAGAGGTTGGAGATGCTGGGGTGCAGCAGCATTTCCCCACCCTCTCCTCCCCTCCCCCCCTCCTCCCCTCCCCCCCTCCTCCCCTCCCCCCCCTCCTCCCCTCCCCCCCTCCTCCCCTCCCCCCCTCCTCCCTTCCCCCCCTCCTCATTCAGCTCATTTTTGGAATGAGTTGTGTGTCTGCCTGTAATCATGTTAATGCTGACCCTAGTCACAAGCCACTTTTTATGGTAATTTGTGCAATACTCTATGTGAAATGTGAAGGATTAGTGGGTGCCGGGTGGTGAAGTTGTAGTTCTTTAAACGTTTTATGTTCCTTTTGTGTCATATCTGTGGACCTGCTGTATAGGGTGGATTTGCACTGTCTTTTTTCCATTCTATTCAACAAAGCAAGTCTTTTGCAATAAGTTTAATGCTTACTGCGTGTTATGTACCTCAGGTATATATGAAACTGTACAAGTGAAATTGAACAATTTTTAAAATTAAAGTTTCAGCTACTTTGTTACTGTTCTGATCAAGCAAGAATCAGAGTCTGTAATCTGGGGCCAGGCAGCTGGCTCCTGTCACAGCCTTTGGTCCAGGGTTGGGGGTGGGGGGGGGGAAGGCGATGGTGGGAGTTGGGTAGGTGGGTGTGAGGGACATACCTCTGTTGCAGGGGCAACCCCTCAGATCTACCCTCTTACAGGATGGACATAATCGCCAAATGTATGACCTGTACTCCAGTGGGTTGGAAATCATTACAGTTCTGGGTGCTGGGTGCAGAGTGATCTGCTCGAACCAATGCTCACTTGGGCAAAATTTCTCCCTGTTGACCTCACATATATTGTGCAGCACGCAGCAGGCAAACACAACATCTGGGACGAAAGCAGTCACAACATCAAGACACTTGGATAAGCATCACCAGCGGACTTTTAGACGGCCAAAGGCATGCTCCACCACTATCCTAGCAGAATTCAGCGCCTTGTTAAATTTTTGCTGGACTGCATCCCAGTACTCGAAGTTGTGTGAAGCCCTTCATCAGTCAGGTTCTAAGGGGGTATGCCGCATCGCCCACAAGATGAGCTGGGACCTCCACTCCATCAACATTTTTGGACACCTGTGGGGACAAAAGTTCAGAAATGCTGTTAGATCACCGACCTGCCCGCTTCGCCATGAGGCATGAACAACGTCACCATGAGGAGCGTGTAAGGATTATCACTCACATCACATGCAAAGAGGTATCCACCCTGCTCCTCTGCCTTTCTGTACAGAGGGGAATTGGCAAGCATGTGTGCATCATGCGTGCGGCCAGGCCAATCCACAAACACGTCTGAGAAGCTGAAACATAATGAATAAAGTAGCCTGTACTAGTGAACATGGGCAAGAGAGATGCAAAAAAAACCCAAAAAGTCAGGCTGCAACTCACCAGAAATTGTGGTCAACAACCGCTTGCAGAACCATGGAGTGCCACCCTTTGCGATTGTAGTAGGCCACGGGATCCACGCTGGGGGTGTTAATGGGAATATGCGACCCATCGATGGTGCCAGCACACATTGGGTAGCCCTTTTCCACAAAGCCGTCAATTGTGTCCTGGAGGCATGTTCCACTTGGCAGGGGGATGAAATGCTTACCGAAAACACCCTTCAAGACTCCTGTCACCTGCTGTACTACCATACGCACAGTGCTGATGCCTATCCCGAAGATGGCACTGATGGATCAATACTCAAAAGGGATTGCATACCACCACAGGGCTACAGCCAGTCGAATTCCCAGGACCAATGGATGCTGCGCATTTGGTCTTTGAAGCTGCAGGTGAGATTCAATGAGTTCTAGCACGAAGTTGAAGGTGCCTTGTATCATATGGAGGTGTCTCCTCCACTCGTCATCATCAAATTTGGTGAGGACATTACTCAAGATGCACCCCCTGGGATCTGTTCAACCTCCATAGAGACCAATTTGTGATCACGGCCAGTTGACTGAAATGCAGCATTTGCATCCACATCCTTCTGCGGCACCTACACTCCACAACCCATTCCACCTCCATCTGCTGCCTGCTGGCCAACAACCTTTGTAGGAATTGTCCTCTGATCTCACTTACGCGCTGTTCAGATCGCATGGAGCTGATAAGACCCTCAACAAATTTCATGATCTCACCAAGGATTTTGCATATCTCGTCCTGGATGCAGACACAGGCTGACAACATCTCCATAAGCACTTCCCTTCTCTTCTCCCTGCTCCCGATTCTGTGTTCTGCTTCAGCCCGAAGCGCTGCTATGACATCAAGGCAGCATGGGAGTGATTAGGCCACTGTCCTGAGGAGCCGGCGTTCGCTGGTAGACGGCTATCAGTCAGCTGGCACATTCAAGTGCCAGAAAGGCGTCCACTCCATGGCCACCTAAACCATATAACCATATAACCATATAACCACTTACAGCACAGAACAGGCCAGTTCAGCCCTACTAGTCTATGCTGTAACAAATCCCCACCCTCCTAATCCCACTGACCAGCACCCGGTCCATCCCCCTCCAGTCCTCTCCTCTCCATGTAACTATCCAGTTTATCCTTAAATGTAACCAATGATCCTGCCTCGACACGTCTGTCGGAAGCTCATTCCACATCCCTACCACCCTTTGCGTAAAGAAATTTCCCCTCATGTTCCCCTTATAATTTTCCCCCTTCAGTCTTAAACCATGCCCTCTAGTTTGAATCTCCCCCATTCTTAATTGAAAAAGCGTATCCACATTTACTCTCTGTCCCTTTTAAAATCTTAAACACCTCTATCAAGTCCCCCCTCAATCTTCTACGCTCCAGAGAAAAAAGCCCTAGTCTGCACAACCTTTCCCTGTAACTCAAACCTTGAAATCCTGTCAACATTCTCGTGAACCTTCTCTGCACTCTCTCTATTTTGTTTATATCTTTCCTATAATTTGGTGACCAAAACTGTACACAGTACTTCAAATTTGGCCTCACCAATGCCTTGTACAATTTCATCATAACCTCCCTACTCTTGAATTCAATACTCCGATTTATGAAGGTCAACATTCCAAATGCCTTCTTCACCACACCATCTACCTGAGTATCAGCCTTGAGGGTACTATTTACCATCACTCCTAAATCCCTTTGTTGCTCTGTACATCTCAATAGCCTACTATTTAATGCATATGACCTATTTAGATTTGCCTTTCCAAAATGTAACACCTCAGACTTATCTGTATTAAATTCCATCAGCCATTTCTCAGCCCACACCTCCAGCCTTCCTAAATCACCTTTTAATCTATGGTAATCTTCCTCACTGTCCACAACACCACCAATATTTGTATCATCCGCAAACTTGCTTATCCAATTCTCCACCCCTACTTTCAGATCGTTAATATATATAACAAACAATAGTGGACCCAGGACCGATCCCTGAGGAACTCCACTAGTCACCGGCCTCCAATTGGACAAACAATTTTCTACCACTACTCTCTGACACCTCCCATCCAACCATTGCTGAATCCATTTCACTACCTCCTTATTTATACTTAATGCCTCCACCTTTTTTCCTAACCTCCTGTGGGGAATTTTGTCAAAAGCTTTACTAAAGTCTAAATAGACAACATCCACAGCTTTCCCTTCATCAACCTTTTTAGTAACCCCCTCGAAAAACTCAATCAGGTTTGTCAAGCATGATCTACCCCTGACAAAACCATGCTGATTACTCCCTATCAATCCCTGTACCTCCAAATATTTGTAAATACCATCCCTCAGAACATTTTCCATCAACTTGCCCACCACAGACATCAGACTCACGGGCCTATAATTCCCAGGTTTACATTTGGAACCTTTCTTAATCAGCGGAACCACATGCCAACCCTCCAATCCTTTGGCACTACCCCCATGGCCAGTGACATCCTAAATATCTCTGTTAATGGCCCCACTATCTGTCCACAAGCCTCTCTGAGTGTCCTTGGGAATATTTTGTCCGGTCCCGGAGATTTATCCACCTTTATCTTTTTCAACACAGCCATCACTACCTCCTCGGTTATCCTTATATGCTTCATGACCTCCCCACTATTTTTCTTTACTTCAACTGGTTCAATAAACGTGCCAGCTGAACTCCCCTAGCCGTGACTACCAGCGCATGATCTTCGTGGGAGCACCTGAAAGCGGCTAATGATTCCCACTGTTAGCAATAATATTTGTGACAAGAGTAGAAAATATTGGTTTTGCCCTTAGGTCAAATTTTAACATTTCATTAAAGTCACATTCAACATTTACACATATTTCAGGCAAACTATTTTAAAGCAGTGCTGAGCATGAAACAGTCAAATATACTCTTCAGAGTTCAAAGGATATTTCCTCATGATGTTTTAAAAATTGTTACTTCAGTCATTCATATTTATATTTGTACATTGAACTAAAATAGTTAATTACACAATCCCAACACTTCTGTACCTTTTGGCATGTTCCTCAGCACACCTTAGTTAAACATTTGAGAATATTGGCCAATCACTCCGCAGCTGCTTTGTTTACCTAGAAGTTGCACACGTATTTAAAAGTCTCTTCAGCTGTTTAAACCTTTAATTGTAGGGCTGAGCAAGTTTGCACCATAAATTAACCAGAACAAAATACTCGCGTTTAGATTTCTTTATATTTTATTTACATCAGTTGATATATAGACAGAAGTAAATTAAACTCAAACTAAAGCTCAAGGAAAATGTGCATAAAAGCAGCATAAGTTAGATTATTTTCTATTAATCAGGCATGAAATTTAGCAGAGGGAAGAGTGATTAAGCCATTGATGATCTTGACTTTTGCCACAGACATTCGCCATTCTACGACAGAAAATTATGATAAAGTTCCCGAATTGAATTCTAACCAGAGAGATGGCAAAAAGTAAGGAATCAGTATTATTCAGTCAAAAAGCACCTTTTAACGGAATAATTAACAGATCATTTTTAAATTTGATAAACTGGGTTACTAAAAGTAAGAAGGAAAAAAGAAGCTTCCTCCTCGTGCTTTGTGATTTAATTTTAAATTGTTTATATTATCTGAATGATACTTTATAAGCGAAATATTTAATTTCTAGGTTTTGTCTTTCAAGGCACTGTCAGCACGATCAGGTTTAATATCTGGAGTTTTTACGAGCTCATGTGCAGCCTGAGTGAAGTGATTTAATTGATTAATTATAAGTAACGGGATTTACTCAAAGCCACTGACAGTCATCATATAGTGTATTGGTGGGCTCCTATATTTCATTTTAAATGTTCACAGTCAGGAACACCATGCAGTGACATTCAGTGATGGACCAGCACAATACCAATTCCTGTCAATAAATGAACAAAGAAGCCAAGTACCCTGCCCTCAATGGCCCACATCTACCATATAAATCTTAGTTAACATCCAATAACAAATGTATATAAACCACCTATGTTTTAGAACCGATGACAGCTGTATTGAATACTAAATCGTCAAGGGAAAAAACAAGCACTTATTGATCTGAAGGACCGGAAAGAATTCTTTAGGTGCTGGAAAATACTGCTATTCTAAGCTCAGTATATAGACACAACTCGAGAGGCCTCTTGTTTTTTTATGGGCATAAAAAGCAATTGATTTCAGTATGACAAGCTCACAACATGCCCTGTTATAGAGAGAGAGAGAGGCCTTGTAGATAAGAGCAGACTTTTTAATTGTGGTGGTGAGAATTTATAACAGTTTTAAACTGTGAGAGATGTTACAATTCTATTTCGATGATTTTATTTGGGTAATCAATTCATAAAAAGTAAAAAAAAATCATTAGGTGCTAATTGTGTCAAAATGCATAAACTGCCCTTTGTGAAAATGAGATCCAATTCTATAATCCAACAGAAAATGCTGGCAATATTTAGCATGTTAAATAGAATCAGTGTAGAGAAGAAAAAGTTGGTGTTTTAATTCATTAGTCTTTCATCTGGCCAATTTTCCAATAAACAAAAAACTGGTGATCTTAAATTGTCTTCTATGTTCTCTGTCACTAATCCGCAATTCCTCCATCTGGCTTCTCCATCATCCGTCTCTTACACTGTTGCACTAAGTCCAATGCACACTTAAAAAATTAGCATCTTATCCTCTCATCTAATGCATGAGAGCTTGACTGGTAACCGGCACTTTGTTTATATGCTAATTTCCTCCCTCTGTAGTGTTTTCCCAGTTTGAAATTTACAATTGCAGCACTTTTTAAAATCTCCTTTTCTCTCTTCTATGTTCATTCATGAATTTATATCTACTCCAAGAGGTCACTAATGATTAGTGAAACTTGTCCATTCTTTGCTAGCATCATTTGCCACCCTCCTCAATCTCAGTTATAACCTATCAATGATATTGACGAGTTTATTGTCATACACAATGTACATGGACATATATGCCAAAATTCTTACTTGCTGCAGCAGAACAAATAGTTGGAAAGAATAAATATAATAGTAAACCGATCAAATCAAATTAAAAAAGATAATAATTGTAGAAGCTGAAATATTCACAGAGACTCTAGTGCAAATCAGCTGAAATAGTGCAGACAGTCCCTGATTACTGTAGCAAGGGGAGGCTCAAGAGTATGAAAGCTGTTGGAAAGAAACTATTCTTGAACCAAGAGGTGCTGTTTTTCAGGCTTCTATATTTTCTACTTAAAGGTAGCAGTGAGGAGAGAGTGTGACCAGGGTGATGCTCGTCCTTTATGATGTTGGCTACCTTCTAGAGGCAGTGCCTCACATAGATGTTTGCAATGAATGGGAGGTCAAATTCTTCAATGGACCTGGCTATGTTTACTATCTTCTATATTTCTGGGTGGTAGAATTCCCAAACCAGTCTGTGATGCAACCAGCCAGTAAACTTTCTATAGTGCATCTGGGGAAGTTTAATAAAGTATCTGCCAAATCTCAGAAAGTAGAGGCATTGGTGTGCTATCTTCACAGTTGCCTCAATGTGCTGGCTCCAGGATATGTCTTCTGAAATATGGTCTCCCTGGAACTTGAAAGTTCTGTGTTAATCCACCTCCTCTCCTTCCCATCAATGCAGACAGGTGTGTGGTTCCTCACCCCATCAATGCAGACAGGTGTGTGGTTCCTCACCCTCTCCTTCCCATCAATGCAGACAGGTGTGTGGTTCCTCACCCTCTCCTTCCTGAAATCCACAATCAGCTCCTTGGTCTTGCTCTAGAAACAGAAACAGACACTAAAAATTCCAAAATTTTAATGTGCCAATTTCTTGATTGACATAATCTCAATCGATTATTTTATTTTCAATTATTCATTGGACTGACTGGAATTTGAGTTTGAGTTTGAGAAATAACATTTTATTTTATTGTTTCCAAAAATAAATATCACACGGAATTTGTTTGGTGTCTGAATCTATCTCGAAGCTAATAAGGTACAGTATAACTTTAATTATCCAAAATTGGATTATCCAAAATCCTTATTTATCCAAAATATTTTTTGACCCGGAAGTGATGTCTGTTTTGTCTCCGAAAAATTTCAGATAAATGAGGATATCCAAAACAATCAGAAATCCTCAGTTATCTGAAATTTCTTCGGAGCTGAACTGACCACACAGATTGAAAAAAATTTTACCCGCCATGAAATTAGAACAACGATTGTCCTCATTTCAGGTAACTCTCTCCCTTCTCTCTTTCCATTTCTTTTTTACCTACCCCTATTGACTTTTCTCTCCAACTCTCCCTTTCAAACTGCATGCCACTGTCTTTAAGCTGCAAGTGGTTGGAAGAATCTCTTGAGCCAGTGTCATCAAGGAGAGTGGCCTCCCGGGCAGGAGCAGGATGGGCATTAGCATTTTTCTGGTGCTGGCACTGGCATAGCAGTTCCACCTGCATGGGGATTATGGGTAACAAAGGGCCCATTGATCCCACATTGAGCTGCTGCCACCCTGAGCGGGCCCATGAAGTGTTAGAGTGGCATTGAAGTGGCCCAATGAGGTGCCGGAGTGGTGAACAAGAAGCCGGAACAGCTACTGCTGGAACAAGCCCACAGGAAGATAGGAGCAGGCCGACACCAGTGAGTGTTCCACCAGCTTGTGAAGTCTTCCTGGTGGGAATGTGTCAGACACTAGCGGTGGCAGTTGAGAGGTCTCGGTGATCAGCAGTGGCATTGGGGATGTGTTGGGGATTGGCAACGTCCAACATTTTTTTTGTTGAGAATTAAACATTATTTTACTGCTTAAAAATCACTTATATCAATGTTGTTTAAGCATTGAGGATTAAGAGATTTGCTTTTGCTACTGAGTTGTTTTTAAAAAAATGACCAGTTCTCTGAAAAATTCAGTCATCCGAAATAGGTCCAGTCTTGACCATTTTGGTTAATTGGAGTTGTACTTGCGCTGGATGGGTCACGTCTCCAGAATGGAGGACCATCGCCTTCCCAAGATCGTGTTATATGGCGAGCTCTCCACTGGCCACTGTGACAGAGGTGCACCAAAGAAAAGGTACAAGGACTGCCTAAAGAAATCTCTTGGTGCCTGCCACATTGACCACCGCCAGTGGGCTGATAACGCCTCAAACCGTGCATCTTGGCGCCTCACAGTTTGGCGGGCAGCAACCTCCTTTGAAGAAGACCGCAGAGCCCACCTCACTGACAAAAGGCAAAGGAGGAAAAACCCAACACCCAACCCCAACCAACCAATTTTCCCCTGCAACCGCTGCAACCGTGTCTGCCTGTCCCGCATCGGACTTGTCAAGCACAAACGAGCCTGCAGCTGACGTGGACTTTTTACCCCCTCCATAAATCTTCGTCCGCGAAGCCAAGCCAAAGAAAAAATAGCTTGAATTGTATTGGAGATTTGTAATAAGCTGATGGAGCTTTATTATGCACGTGGCACACTAAATTTCTGAAATTGGTAATTGCCTCTGTTTACAAAACCATTACTTTTTCACTGACAATACCTTGGCTAATAAGTATGGTGAAATTCTGAGACTTCATTCCACTTGCTTTATATATGAAGATAGAAAGCCCATGGACTAATATCTGCCACAGACAATCATTCCATAATTCCTCTGCATTTATATCTAAAAAATACAGCACTGTATATATTTGAGAAGTTTGAGGCTTGATTTCACTGATAATCATTGAGAATATTGAGCTTGAAGCTAAATTATTATAATGTTGTGAACTGGTTGTTAATATTACAGGATCAATAGGAAACTTATGACTGCTGCTAACAGCTGTAATTAAAGTCATGTCTGAGACTTGCCCAACCAAGGGAAAGAGAAACAGTTTACATAATCATATCTCAATGTACATCACTACACATAAAGATTAATCTTCCTTCAAAACTGTTTGACTACCAACTTTTTAATGCAGCATCCTCAATTTGTTGGAGTGAAAATGCATGAAAGTAATCCATAAATATATTTTGATGACAGGTTTTGCTCCTCGAGTGTTACCATTCCATAAGACGGAACATTTTGACTTAAGTTATGCAGGATTTGTATCCAATCAAAGCAGTCTTTGTTCTATTGCAATCTTATATAAGGTGCCCTCCATAATGTTTGGGACAAACACTTCTTTCCTTTATTTGCACATGTTCCACAGTTTTAAATTTGGGATCAAATGTTAACATGATTAAAGAGCACATTCCAGATTTTATTAAAAGTTATTTATATAGATTTTGATTTGACTATGAAGCAATTACAGCACTTTTTGTTCTATGTTCCTCTATCAGAATCAGGATTTAATGTTGTGAAATTTGTGGCAACATATCATAGTGCAAATATACATATTATAATCATCTATGACATTATATTAAAAAAAAATACAATAACAGTGCACGAAAAGTAAGGCAGTGTCTTTAGTTCATTGATTATTCAGAAATCTGATGGCAATGGAAAAGAAGCTGTCTATACAAGAAGCTGTCCTTGTGCTGCTGAGTGCTCGTCTTTAGGCTCCTGTACCTTTTCCCCAATGGTAGCAGAGTGAAGAGGGCATGGCCTGGGTGGTGGGGGTCTTGTAGGACAGAGGGATCTTTTTAAAGACACTGCCTCATGTAGATGTCCTCAATGAAGTGAAGTCTGGTGCCTGTGATGTCACAGGCCGAGTTAACAACCCTCTGGAGTTTATTCTTGTCCTGAGAGTTGGCGCCTCTATACCAGGCAGTGATGCAACCAGCCAGAATGCTCTCCACTGAAAACCTGATAAAATTTATGAGAGTCTTGGGTGACATACCAAATCTCCTCAGACACTTCACAAAGTATAGCCACTTGTGAGCCTTCTTTGTGATTGCATCAACATGGAAGCTCCAGCACAGACCCTCAGAGATGTTGACACCCAGGATTTAAAGTTCTTGACTCTCTCCGCTACTGAACCCTTGATGAGGACTGGGTCATGTTCCCCCAACTTCCTCCTGGTCCACAATAATCTCCTTGGCTTTGAGCAGAAGGTTGTTGTCGTTACACCATTCTATCTCCCTCCTGTATGTTTCCTCATTGCCATTTGTGTTTCTG
Source organism: Narcine bancroftii (assembly GCF_036971445.1). NCBI lineage: Eukaryota > Metazoa > Chordata > Chondrichthyes > Torpediniformes > Narcinidae > Narcine > Narcine bancroftii. Next base: position 78,102,241 of record NC_091473.1, on the reverse strand, counting down.
CTGACAACTGTGGTGTCCTCGACAGACTTGTAGATGTCATTGGAATTGTGCCTGGCCACAAAGTTGTGGGTGTACAACGAGTAGTACAGTGGGCTAAGCCCATATCCTTGGGGTGCACCGGTGTTGATGATCAGTGAGGAGGAGACATTGTTTCCAATTTGTATTGACTGTGGTCTTCCAATGAGAAAGTCAAGGATCTAGTTGCAGAAAGGATACAGAGATCTAGAGTTTGTAGCTTCTTGACCATCACTGAGGGAATAATGCTATTGAAGGCCAAGCTGAAGTCTGTGAAGTATGTATGAATTGCTGTTTTTGAGGTGATCCAGTGGAGAGCCAGCAATATTGCATCTACCGTGGAGTAGCGAGTCCATCAAATGTCCACCATAGCACCATATGTTTGGGACATTTGCCTTCACAAGTGTTTGTGAGTACTTATGTATATTTAATTGCTTCATTGGTGCAGGTATAAGAAAGCGAGGCTTGCTTCTAAGCTTTTGATCACCTTTGGGGTCTGTAGTTGCCATGTTTCATTGAAAGTCAAAGAAGCCATTATGAGTCTGAAAAACAAGAATAAAACAGTAAGAAACATTGTCCAAACCTTAGGATTACCAAAATCAAATATTAGGAGCATCATTAAAAAGAAAGAGTGTACTGGTGAGTTCAGTAATTCCAAAGGAAGGAAGACCAGAAGAATTCAAATCATAATGAAGAAAAATCCCCAAATGCCAACAGATCAGAAACACTCTTCAGCAGGCAGATGTGGATGTGTCAATGACTACTGTCCATAGAAGATTTGATGTACAGAAATACAGAGACTACATGACAAGATGGAAACCACTAGTTGGCCATAGAAACAGGATGGCCAGATTACAGTTTGCCAAGAGTATTTAAAAAAGTTGTAGAATTCTGGAAAAATGTCTATTGTACAGATGAGACCAAGATTAACCTGTATTAGAATGATGGCAAGAGCAAAGTATAGAGGGATTAAGAAACTCCCTAAGATAAAAGCATACCACCTCATCTATGAAACCTGATGGTGGGGATGTTATGGCCTGGGGATATATGGCTGCCACAGGTACTGGTGTACTTATGTTCATTGATGATGTAACTGCTGATGGCTGTAGCAAAATTAATTTTGAGGAGTATCTGCTCAGGTTCGAGGAACTGCCTCTAAACATATTGGATGGCTCTTCATCCTGTAGCAAGACAATGATCCCAAACATACAGGCTGAAAGGATAGCTAAGAGGGCCTATAGGATGCTGAACTTCATTAATATGAGAATTGAGTTCAAGAGTTGAGAGGTCATGTTACAACTCTACAAATCTTTGGTAAGATCACACTTAGAGTATTGTGTTCAATTCTGGTCACCTTATTATAGGAAGGATGTGTAAGTTATGGAGAGGGTGCAGAGGAGATCTACGATAATGTTGGCTGGATTGGAAAACAAGTCTTAGGAGGCACAGTTAGCAGAACTGGGACTTCTCTTTGGAGATTTGATATAGGTCTACTAGATTCTGAGAGACAAAGATAGGGTAGATATCCAGCGTCTTTTTTCCAGGACAGGAATAGCAAATACTTGAGGACATCTGTACAAAGTGAAGGGAGGGAAGTTTAGGGGAGATGTCAGGGATATGTTTTTTACACAGAGAGTTGTAGGTGACTGGAATGCCTTGCCTGGGATGGTGGTGGAGGCCTGAAACATTAGGGGCATTTAAGAAATTCTTAGACAGGCACATGGATGGATGAAAAATAGAGGGTTATGAGGTAGGGAGGATTTAGTACCTTTTTATGGAATATATGGACCAACATAACATCGAGGGCCAAAGGGCCTGTACTGTACTGTAGTGTTCTATGTTCTATACTGCTAAAGCAAGAAAGGAGTTTTTACAAAGCTAAAAACTGAAAAATTCTTGAAAGCCCTATCAGTTGCCTGATCTAAATCCAATTGAGCATGCCTTTCACATGGTGAAGAGAAAACCTAAGGGACAAACTCCCCAAAAAAACCCAGGAGCTGCAGATGGCTGCAGTAGAGGCCTGGCAGAGCATCAACAGATAAGATACTCAGCACCAGGTGATGTCTATGAATCACAGACTTCAAGCAGTCATTCCATGCAGGGGATATGCCACAAAATACAAAACGTGACTCCTTTAATATACATACTAAACGTGACTAAATAAATATACATACCATTGCTATTCCCAAATATTATAGTGCCCTGAAATGAGGGGTCTATATATAAAAAGCATTGCAATTTTGACGTGGTTAACCAAAATGTATACAAATAACATTGATTAGCCATGATCATATTGAATGGTGGTGTAGGCTTGAATGGCCAAATGGCCTACTCCTGCACCTATTTTTCTATGTTTCTATGAATAAAATCTGGAATGTACACTTTAATTCCATGTGAATTGTTTGATTAAAAATTTAAAGAGGTGAAAAATGCAAAATGATGTGAGACAAACAACCTGAGTCTCAACATGGACAAGATGAAGGAGATGATTGTGGACTCCAGGAGGTCCAAGAATGACCATCCTCCACTACATATCAACAACTCTGTAGTAGAGAGAGTGGAGAGCACCATTTCTTTGGAGTTCACTTAACTAGTGACCTATCATGGACACTCAACATCTCCTCACTTGTGACTGCACTTCCTGATGTGAGACAAAATGATATGAGACAAACAACCTGAGTCTCAACATGGACAAGATGAAGGAGATGATCGTGGACTCCAGGAGGTCCAAGAATGACCATCCTCCACTACATATCAACAACTCTGTAGTAGAGAGAGTGGAGAGCACCATTTCTTTGGAGTTCACTTAACTAGTGACCTATCATGGACACTCAACATCTCCTCACTTGTGACTGCTCTTCCTGAGGAGACTGAAACAGGCAAGGCTACCAGCCACTATTTATTAACCTTCAATAGGAGCTCTACTGAGTGTGTCCTGGCCGGCTGTATCACAGTGAGGTATAGTTGCTGCAGAGAAATGGATCAGAGGCCAATCCACAGGAGCATAAGAGTGGCAGATAGGATCACTGGACTCTCCCTCCGCCTACAACCTGCTGAACATTTAGACACAACATACATACAGACATACAGTACAATAGCAGGCCCTTTTGGCCCACAATCCTGTGCTGTACAATTACACTCCATTGTCCTTCAACCTCCGGTATGCTTTGAAGGGTGGGAAGAAACCAAAGCATCCAGAGGAAACCCTCACAGACAAGGGGAGAATGTACAAACTCCTTTCAGACAACACCAGATTCAAACCCGGGTCGTTGGCACAGAAACAGTGTTGGACTAACCCCTATTGTAACCGTGCCAACCAATGCAACTGCAGCTTCCTATAGCTTCCGAGTTTAAAAAAAATATGGTATCTCAGTTCAGGTACAGAAGTTGTATTCAACATACAGCACGGTTAATGTAGTGATTAGCGCCATGCTATTACGGTGCCTGTGAACCAGGGGTTCGAATTCTGAAAGGAGTTTATACATTGTCCCTGTGTCTGCGTGGGTTTCCTCCAGGTGCTCTGGTTTCCTCCCACTGTTTGAAACATACCGAGAGTTGTAGGTCAATTGGGTGTAATTGGGTGGTATGGACTTGTGGGGTGAAGGGACCTGTTACTGTGCTGAATGTCTATAATTTAAAAAATAAAAATTAAACCCCATTGAGAGAAATGAGGAAACTTTGATAAATAGTAAACATCACGCTGATAAAAGTTTTATTGGCACTGCCTAAATCGTTTTAATGTTATACCTCCATGTCTGGATCCAATTCCAAGCTTCTTTCTAACACAATCTTCTGCCAGACAGGACCCAATGCCTGGTGGACTATCACCTACCCGACCGACCCTTCCCACTTACACTGAGAGAATCAATGTTTTTTGGGTGATACAAGGTTGCACAATCACCTAGTAACAATGCTTTTCTGGAAAATTATTTCATAAAGTATAACAGCCACAACAAATTCCCCAAATTTGTGTACAGCTGGCTGCGATTAAGGCTCCATTCCTTTCTATAAAGATTCCCAACAGTGCGGAAGGGAAATGCCTATATACATCTGTTTGTTCATCACAAAAATAATGAATGTAATATCAAGGATACATTGACAGCAACATATTTCTCTGAAAATAATAAGGGAACATGCCCAGTATATTTGATGCAATGAAAATATGGAGTATAGAGTTGGATGTATTTGACTGCAATAAACCTGCAACTTAGCTGCAAAATTTCTCTTGTATGCATTTTTTAAACCAAGAAACTTAGCGTGATTAGAACATTTCTTAGAACTCTTCTTCTCTATGTGCAAAACATTCACTAATACAGTTTAAAGTTGTTCATAGAGCTCATATGTCTAAAGATAAACTCCATCGCTTTTATTCTCATATCGATCCTATATGTGATAAATGTCAATTGGAAATAGCTTCCCTTACACATATGTTTTGGTCCTGTCCCTCTTTACAGAATTATTGGAAGGAAATTTTTTCCATTATATCTACTGTTTTGAATATTGATTTACAACCACATCCCATTACTGCAATTTTTGGATTACCTATGATAGATTTGACTTATTTATCTCTTCCTGCGGATCGTATGATTGCTTTTCTTACACTAATGGCTAGAAGATCTATACTATTAAAATGGAAAGAGGTAAATCCTCCCACTGTTTTCCAATGGTTTACCCAAACTATACTATGTTTAAATTTAGAGAAAATTAGAAACTCTGTCTATGGATCCCCTTCTAAGTTTGAGTTAACCTGGCGACCATTTATTCAATATTTTCATTTGTGGTGAGTTGATCTGGCTCTGTTTTCTTTCTATGATTATGTATGATAATTGGGCTGTAAGATGAGATCGGAGTGATTGGCGTGGTTTAGCTATATCTGTAGGTTTTTTTTAAGTTTTTTTAAAATTCAGATTTGTTTTTTCTTCTTTTTTGGGGTTTTTTTTTCTCTCTTTTTTCATATATTGTTATTAATTATATCTTTTTTTTTAGAGATAGTTCACACCCTAAACTGATCAAAAATTTTTTTTTATGATATATTTTTATTCTGTAATATTATTGTTTAATATCTCTGTATTAATTCATTATTTACTATGTTTTTTTTATATCTCTTTGAACTGTATGTGTTTATAAATTATAATAATAATAAAAAGATTGAAAAAGAAAAGAACATTTGGAAATCTCATTGTCTTTTCATTTTCCAGTGACATTACAACTGGAAAACTCTATCCCTCCCACCCTCACTCTCCAGTTTCCTCCCGTTCATTGCCTGTGACATGAGGTGTTACTTGTGAGCAACACAACCGACCACATTGGCTGAGATTGCTCAATGGGCATGCTCACCAAAAGATTATTTTTGCCATCTTATTGCTCAAATCCAGTTTGCAAAGGATTCCTAGTGAATGGAACTGGTCTAGATGTCTTGTTTATTTTGATCAACAGCAGCTATTATTGAATTGCTGAAATCCCCAACTTCACACCTTTGAAGATGGGATGCTTAGATATATGCATTCAGAAAATAAAGATGGTTTACAGTGTGGCAGTGTACATAAGTGGAATTTAAAAGGATAAAAATGTCAATCCTTGTTGAAATAATCCCAATGCATGAGAGTGATGTGATATATTTTACCACATGCATGGTATGCATCAACTAAAATTTACAAATTATTTTTTGGATTTGGGAAAGAATTGTAAGGTACAACTATTACCCATCATGATCGACCTAACAATAGTGAATGGCCAATGCTTGTGGGTATGTTCAAATATAAACTTGCAAAGCTATGCCTTTCCATTTAAATGGCAGTATGGAAAGGCAATATAATTAATACACCTCAATCACATTGTTTTTTAAATATCAATGCTGTAAGCATGGAAATCAATACATTTCATAATTTTTTTACTCTAAAATTTTGCAGTGAGTATGAAGTTCATGATGAGCTATCTGAGATACATTGGACAAAGTATATGCGCTGCAATGAAAATGAAATTGAAGCTGTTCCTAAATGGTCAAGTTTATTGACTTCTGATTGTACAGTCTTTCTTTGGCTTGGCTTCGCGGACAAAGATTTATAGAGGGGTATGTCCACGTCTGCTGCAGGCTCGTTGGTGACTGACAAGTCCGATTCAGGACAGGCAGGCACGGTTGCAGCGGTTGCAAGGGAAAATTGGTGGGTTGGGGTTGGGTGTTGGGTTTTTCCTCCTTTGTCTTTTGTCAGTGAGGTGGGCTCTGCGGTCTTCTTCAAAGGAGGTTGCTGCTTGCCGAACTGTGAGGCGCCAAGAGGCACGGTTGGAGGCAATATCAGCCCACTGGCAGTGGTCAATGTGGCAGGCACCAAGAGATTTGTTTAAGCAGTCCTTGTACCTCTTCTTTGGTGAACCTCTGTCTCAGTGGCCAGTGGAGAGCTCGCCATAGAACACGATCTTGGAAAGGTGATGGTCCTCCATTCTGGAGATGTGACCCACCCAGCGCAGTTGGATCTTCAGCAGCGTGGATTTGATGCTTGCGGACTCTGCCAGCTTGAGTACTTCGATGTTGGTGATGAAGTCATTCCAATGAATGTTGAGGATGGAGCGGAGACAGCGCTGATGGAAGAGTTCTAGGAGCCGTAGGTGTTGCTGGTAGAGGATCCATGATTTGGAGCCGAACAGGAGCGTGGGTATGACAACGGCTCTGTACACGCTGATCTTTGTGTGTTTCTTCAGGTGGTTGTTTTTCCAGACACTTTTGTGCAGTCTTCCAAAGGCGCTATTTGCCTTGGCGAGTCTGTTGTCTATCTCTTTGTCGATCCTTGCATCAGATGAAATGGTGCAGCTGAGGTAGGTAAACTGGTTGATCGTTTTGAGTTCAGTGTGCCTGATGGAGATGTGGGGGGGGGCTGGTGGTCATGGTGGGGAGCTGGCTGATGGAGGACCTCAGTTTTCTTCAGGCTGACTTCCAGGCCAAACATTTTGGCAGTTTCCGCAAAACAGGACGTCATGCGCTGGAGAGCTGGCTCTGAATGGGCAACTAAAGTGGCATCGTCTGCAAAGAGTAGTTCACGGACAAGTTGCTCTTGTGTCTTGGTGTGAACTTGCAGGCTCCTCAGATTGAAGAGACTGCCATCCGTGCGGTACCGGATGTAAACACCGTCTTCATGTACAACCCGACAAAACACCGTTCTCCCGTCCTTCGGGCAAAAACATGCAGACATGCACCAGATGTAACATACGTACTGATGGTGACTAGCATCAAATCAAACAAAGCAGAGTGCAGGTAAAATGCTAGTTTTAATAGACTAATATATACAGCTAGGCCTTGAGGTCTTGCCTCTGTGCAAGCCTAGGCCAGAATAAGGGGGGATGGGTCTCCACCGGTTTATATATGCAAGGTCACCAGGTGTAATAACGTACCACCACATTCACCTCCCCCTTAAAAAAATTGGGACTTCCCCCACCCCTGTCTCTTTCCACACATTTATAAGTCCAATATCTGACAAGCTTTCCTCTTCCTTCTGGACCTTCGGGGTGCTGGGGCAAGGAAGGTGGGGGGTATCGGAGCCTGGGGTTCCTGGCTCTGGGCAAGGATATATTGTGGGGGTGTAGGGCTTTCCATCCGCGTGCTGGTCGTTGAAGGTGTGCTTGTCCGTCACTCGTCGTGTTGATCCATAGAGGTCTGTGACCCTCCCGCGACGTCCGTGGTGCATTCCTGCTGTTCTGCCGGAGACTGTGGCTCTCCTGCATCATCCGCTGTACCATCCTGCTGGTCCGTAGAGGTCTGCAGCTCTCCTGTGCTGCCCACGCTTCCTGCAAGTCCGAGGTCCCTGGTGACCACCAAGCCTTCCCGTCCATCCCTGAATGCGACGTAGGCGTTGTGAGGGTTCACATGCCTCACTTCCACGGGCTCCACCAGAGGAACCGTCCTGTGGCATCTGCAGTGCTTCTGGAGGAGCGCTGGTCCTCGTGTCATCAGCCATCTAGGTAGCATCGTGCCTGTTGTGGCTTTCCTTGAGAAAGAAAACATACTGTTATGGGGTGTCATGTTAGTGGCAGTACACAATAGCGAGCGTATGGAGTGCAGGGCCTCCGATAACACATCTTGCCACCTTGCCACTGGTAGGTCCTTTGCTTTTAGGGTCAACAGGACCGTTTTCCAGATGCTGGTGTTCTCCCTTTCTACCTGTCCGTTCCGCCTGGGGTTATAGATTGTAGAGCGGCTGGTCACAATGCCCATATCTCTCAGATACTGCTGGACCTCGGTGCTCATAAAGGCAGTACCCCTATCCGTGTGTAGCTGGGGGACCCGCACAAGCTGAAGATGGATTGCAGACACTTTATTACCGTGGCCGCAGAGACGTCGGGACGCAGGATAGCAATGGGGAAGCATGAGTATTCGTCAATGGCATTGAAGAAATAAACGTTCCTATTGAAGGAAGGGAGGGGCTTTTAAAGTTGAGGCTGAGATGCTCAAAAGGCCTGGTAGCTTTTATGAGTGTGGCTTTTTTTGGAACTGTGGTTTGCACTCCGCACAAATGGGACAGCCCCTGCTTACCTTCCGTACCTCCTCTACTGAGAATGGGAGGTTTTAGGCCCTTATAAAGTGGAAAAGCCTAGCAACTCCTGGGTGGCTCAGCTCATTGTGCAAGCTTTGCAGCTGGGACACATGGTTAAGGGCCACACAGGTGCCTCTGGGCAGTGCGTCTGAGGGCTCATTGGGCCTCCTTGGGCGGTATAGAATGTCATAGCTATACGTAGACAATTCTATCCTCCAGCGCAAGATCTTATGATTTTTTATCCTCCCCCGGTTCTGGTTATTGAACATGAACACCACGGATCGTTGGTCCGTGACGAGGGTGAAGCGTTTACAGGCCAGAAAGTATCTCCAGTGCCTCACTGGTTCCACTATGACTTGGGCCACCTTCTCCACTGCCAAGTATCTTACCTTGGACCCCTGTAGGGTCCACGAGAAAAAGGCCACTGGTTGCCCCTCCTGGTTCAGGGTGGCAGCCAATGCCACATCTGAGGCATCGGTCTCCACCTGAAAATGGACCAAGTAATCTATGGATCACAGGGTTGCTTTCACAATCTCCTTAAAGGCTTCAGTAGCTGCTGGGCTGAGAGGAAAAGTTGAAGGTTTTATAAGTGGGTGGGCCCTGTCGGCGTAGTTGGGGACCCACTGTGCGTAATATGCGAAAAGCCCCAAACATCTCTTTAATGTCTTCTGTGAATGTGGAATTGGGAGGTCTAGGAGCAGGCACATGCGGGCAGGGTCCGAGCTGATTTCCCCGTTCTGCACCACATAGCCCAGGATGGCCAGCTTCCTAGTGCTGAAGACGCATTTATCCTTATTATACGTTAGATTGCGGTCCTCTGCTGCCTGAAAAAAACGTTGGAGGTTAGTGTCATGGTCAGCTTGCGAGTGGCCGCATATCGTAACATTGTCCAGGTATGGGAACACCGCCTGTAAGTGGTACTCATCCACTATGCGGTCCATCTCCCGCTGGAGCTGGGATACCCCATTGGTGATGCCAAAGGGGAGGTGGAGGAACTGGCACAGCCTGCTGTCCGTCTCAAACGCTGTGTATTTCCGGTCACTCTCCCTAATGGGCAACTGGTGGTACGCTGCCTTGAGATCAATGGTGGAGGACACTTTGTACTGGGCAATGCTGTTTACCATGTCTGCAATATGTGGAAGTGGGTAGGGATCCAGCTGCGTAAATTTATTGATCGTCTGGCTTTAGTCCACAACCATGTGCCTCTTTTCCCCAGACTTCACTACAACAATATGTGCTCTCCAGGGGCTGGAGCTCTTCTCTATAATGCTTTCCTGCAGGTGTCTGCAGACTTCTGCTCTAATGAACTCCCTATCTTTTGGGCTGTACCTCCTGCTCTTGGTGGCCACTGGGGTGCAGTCGGGAGTGAGGTATGTTAATAACCGGGGTGGTTCTATATTCAGGGCTGTAAGGTTACAGTGTCGTCTATTTCTAAGGAGTAGTGGGGGGAACGGCCCATCATGCACTATTATGATGCTTTTCAGCTGGCACTGAAAGTCCAGCCCCAGCTGTACTGGCGCGCAGAGGCACCTGCAACTTAAACCCCTCATACTCCGTACCCTGTATCTCCAGTATGACCCTGCAGAAATGTTTGACCTTAGCTACATGTTTGTTAGACGCCAATAAAATTTGGCCAATAAAAGGGCGTTTTACTAGCCCTTGGTCTATGAAACTCTCTGTACTTCCACTATCCACTAAATAATTTAGAGTGGACCCATTAATCTTAATACTAATGGTTGCGTCCGATAAATCGTGTGAACTCGCCTGATTCAATCGCAGTGAGGCCAGCATAGCACGTTCTCCGTTCTGGTAGGAGTCTGCATCTTGGTCATAGTAGCATTCGGCATTGTATTCTTCACCCAGTCACAATGTCCTCTGTCCAGCGTCCCTTTCCCAAGATGGCCAACAGCACATGGCACTCTGCTTCTGCTTGCCTGTGGGGGAAGGAGAAGAGCTTTCCCACCTCTCATTTGCATGAGAGAGGGCTTTGGCGGGAGCCTTGAGGCTTCTGCAGACTTTTGCATAATGCCCCTTATTTTCACACCTCAAACAGTCCTTCTCCCTCGCCGGGCAGTGAGCTCTGGAGTGCTTTAGCTGCCTCCGGAAAGGGCACTTGGGGTGATCCATTGGGGTGCTGCTGTTATATGCTGCCCTTTATCACCCATGTATCTCTCCCTGTGAGGGGCTAACGAGTCCAGTCCCTCCTAGTCCTCCAGAATCTCTGCAATAATTTCTGCATCTTCAAGCCTAACTATCCCCTTTTCCAGCAGCCTTTGTCTTATTTCTGTCGATCTGACACTGGCTACAATTCTGTCCCTTACCAGGTCATTCGCATACTCTTGGACTGATACTGCTTTAAAAGTACAAGCCTTCACTAAATCTTTCAGCGTGAGTATAAAGTCTCTAACAGACTCCCTTGCGTGCTGCGACCTGATCATAAGCCAATGCCTGGAGTGCAGCTCACTGTGCCCTCTATTATAGTATCTCTGCAGAGTGTTCATTGCTTCTTGATATGACTTAGAGTCCTGTATTAACGAGTATGGGTGATCCCCCAGCTGAGCTAACAGTAGAATCAGCATCTCCTCCTCTGATGCTCCCTCCACCCCTGCATAATTTAAAAAGCATCTCTGCCATCGGCCAAAGTGCATGCTTGCTCCGGGGGTTCTGGGATCCTGCTCTAGCCTGTGTGGCCTCAGTACCTGGCTGAACCTCAGCCTGTGGTTTGGTAGCTGGGGGGAGGGGGGGGTGGAACACGTACTGGTCCTGATCCCTCTCCCACGTGGTCACCCAGTCCTGTGGAAACGCGAGCCTTCTTTGGGGAATCGGGGATGGTTGGGGGTGGCTCTGGGGTAGTAGTCAATCCCCACACCCGCGCTTGGCGCAACTCTTGGTCGTACACCAGGAACCTCATAGGCTGCTCAGCTGGTCCTGGTCCTGGCAAGTTAGTTAACAGACAGGGCTCTTGGCCACTCATTACCTGCTCTGGGATGCTTCTGCCCCTTCCGTAGTCCACCACTACCACTGGGTGAGTCCCTCTCTCTCTCTCTCTCTCTCTCTCTCTCTCTCTCTCTCTCTCTTTCTCTCTCTCTCTCTCTCTCTCTTTCGATCCCGATCTTGCAGCTCTCCATCTGATCTGTTTCTGGCTGCAAGTGCACGGGGCCCATCTCTGTTCCTGGGTCCCTGAGTCAGGACTCGGCTGATTCTGGATATATATTAGTCTATTAAATTGATGGCGACTAGCAGCAAATCACACAAAGCAGAGTGCAGGTAAAATGCTAGTTTTAATAGACTAATATTTTCAGCTAGGTCTTGAGGTCTGCCCTTGGCCAGATTAAGGGGGGATTGGTCTCCACCAGTTTATATATGCAAAGTCACCAGGTGAGCCACCTGGTGATCTAGTAGTGTAATAACATACCACCACACATACAAACAAATAATACATATGCAGGACAAATATTGTATCTATAAAAATAAATAAATAAATACTTTCTGTTTTGTACAAATGAGAGTCTCGGGTAGTTAGTGTGAGCAGTTCCTTTGGAGGTTCAGCTTTCTCACTGCCTGTGGGAAGAAGCTGTTCCTCAGCCTGTTGGTGCTGGCTCTGATACTCCTGTTTCTCTTCCCTGATGGGAGCAGCTGAAAGATGCTGTATGCAGGTTGAAAGTGGTCTTCATTGACTTTGGATAATAATCCCAGTAGATCATGTTGATGGTGGGTTGGGGGGAGGGGAAAGGGAGACTCCAGCGATCCTCTCTGCCACTATTATAGCCCTGTGGATTGACCTCCAATCCATTTCTCTGCAGCAACTGTTCCACACTGTGAAGTAGCTGGTCAGGATGCTCTCAATAGAGCTCCTATAGAAGGCTGATATAGTGGTGTCCAGGAGCCTTGCCCGCTACAGTCTTCTCAAGAAGTGGAGTCGCTGTTGTACCTTCCTGACAAGTGAGGAGATGTTGAGTGACCACGATAGTTTAGTGAACTCTAAGGAACTTAGTACTCTCCACTCTCTCTACTACAGATTTGGTCCTCCTGAAGGCCACGATCATCTCCTTTGTCTTGTCCGCGTTGAGTCTTTGGTTGTAACTCTTGCACCATTTCATGAGATTTTCCACCTTTTCTCTATAGTGCGACTCATTGTTGTTGCTGATGAGGCCAACTACTGTTGCATCATCTGCAAACTTGATGACACTGATGGAGCTGGATCTGGTGTTACAGTTGTGGGTCATTGGCGTGAACAAGAGTGGCTGAGTACACAGGCCCATGGTGCACCAGTGCTCAACATGACAGTGCTAGTTATTACAACGAGCTTTTAATTGTCAAGTTGGACATTGCAAAAGGCACTAAATACTATCTGCATACCGTTAAATTAAGGTGCACATTGAAGTCTAAAATATATTATTTATTTGGCTGAATGATCTTTGACACATTCCATGAATTCAACCACTGAAGGATTTTTCATTCCATTTTGATTATTTCTGACTGTGGGTATTATGTGTGAAATGATGGATAATCAGGAAAATTGCAAATATGCGAGTTACAACAAAGCTCTATGCAGCCAAATCTCCTTCTCAGAAAATACAGAGGAGATAAAATACTTTATTTACTTTATGTACAGGCTATTAGATAGAGGACAGCAAGTGTGAGAGCAGTAAGTCAGTTGAATGGCTCTGGTGTCATAAACTGCAGAACCAGGCCTGAGTGGTTTATGAACCTTAGTCAAATCCTTGAATTGAATTACTGCTTTAAATATAGTGCCAGATATTTTCTGTACCAGGTCATGTACACACACAGTTGAAACCAATCCGAAAGCAGAGAGAATTGCACAGATATTGTTTCTTAGATGAGCAACATTATATTAATGCTGAGCATTTGTCTAGCTCTCCCATTTTTCTTTTTCAGAACAGTGCCTGTATTTGAGAACAATTTGAATTGTAAGAATGGTCGAATTTACTGTTGTCTGTTGGAGACAGTGATAGGTACTGGGTTTCCTTTTTATATTCAGGTCCTATTACCCCTAAATGTGCACATTTGGATCTACAGTTTCAGAGAAATGATGCAGGACAGTTGAAATTGAGGGATGAAAAAGGAAACAAGAAATGTTGGAACAAATGAGAGAGAAAAAAAACCATACAATTTTAAAGAGAGGTGGGTGTGGTTTTCAACTGTCACATGCCCTTTTCACACTGGGAAGAGTTATCCCATCCTGAGGTCAATTTCAGACTAACCCCAAAATATGTGTCAAATTCTCTTGCCCAAATCTTTGACATAACTTTGGGGCTGCTTGTTATCCAGGATTGGAGTCACCAAGCATTAAAACTTCATCTCCAGGATATTGACTCAGTGAAGCTTGAATTTATCAACATTAAATGTTTTATTTTTAAATTTCCCTTGAACCATTATTAGCTGCAAAAAGTATTACAGAGGGCTTAAAAAGGCTTTGATTACTACACAAGCATCATCCAATCAGGTATTAAGACCCTAACATCTTCTAATTGCTGAGGGAGGAGATCAATGTGTGTCTTGAAGACACACTGTGTGACAGTGTGTGCCTCTAGACTGCACCGATATGTAATCTGATTACAGGTTTTTCTCCAGTGACTCTTCCATTATCTCCCATAACCACAAAGAAAATAATAGTTCATTCCTTTATGCAATGTTCTTCATGGTCTCAAAGTGACTTTATTGTAGCCACATAAATGTTGGTTCCACCCCTACCACCACCCCTATACAATGTTAGTTGAAACTGCGAAATTCTTTCTTTCTATAAAGGATTACACCATCTAATCTTTAATCTTTAATTGGAATTTCCCATCCAATAACACTCCACAATACAATCATTACACATACTGATTACACTGGACAAAGAAGATTTTGTTTCCTTTTTTTGAATATTTTATTTAAAATTTTCCATTCATATAATTAATATATTTTTACATAAGGAAAATGTGGATAGATTAAAAATGACAATGATTACATGGTAATTTTAGCCCCCTTGCCCTCCCTCCCTTCTCACATATAGCCCCTCCCACTAAAAACATATAATCATATAATTAGATATAATATATACTTATATATAAAAAATATAGAAAAAAGAAAAAGGGAAAGGAAAAATATATTCTGGATTGCACAAAGGATCAGCTCACACAATGGGATCTTACAGTATTTATATAAGAGGTCAGAAATATATTTTTAGATATTCATCCATAAACTTTGGATATACGGGCTACAAATTTGTAAGAAAATAGGACATTTATTTCTTAAATTACATGTAATTTTCTCCAAAAGTATTCAACTTTGCATTTCTGTCTTTCTATATCTAAATGTGCATCTGATTTCCAAGTCACTGCAATACACTTCCTTGCCACCACTAAGGCTATTTTAATAAATTTCACTTGATAAAATTATAATTTTAATTTAGGTCTTGTTCCTTCTATGTTCCCCAATAAAATAAATCTGGATTTTGTGGTAAAATAATACCAGTAATCTATTCTAGAAACTTGCCTAAATCCACCCAGAAGATTCTAACTTTACCACATGACCAAGTAGAATGTAAAATTGTTCCTATTTCTTCACCACATCTAAACCATTTATCTGATAAATCCAATTTCATTTTATGCAATTTTTGCAGTGTTAAATATAATTGATGTAAGTAATTGTATTGAACTAAATTATACCTAACATTTATAATATTCACTATACAACCTTGACGAAGATCTGCCCATCTTTTCTCATCAACTAAAATATTTAAATCTGCCTCTCATTTCTGTCTAGATTTATGAACTTCCTTTTTAATAGAATCTGATTGTAATAAAAGATACATTTCTTAGTGTAACCTCTTCTAATAAGAACTTCCTACTCACTCCAAGCCAGTAAGTACATCAATGGGCCTAATTTTTTCCCCCAGACATCCTCTCAATTGGAGATAACAAAAAAGTGTATACCGTTATTCCATATTTATCTCTTAATTGTTGAAATGGCATCAATTGACCTTGTTCATAATAATCTTCTACATTTTTAATACCATTATAAGACTAAATATTTAAAAATTGATTATCTTTAGTAAAAGGTATAAGATTATTTTGAATCAGAGGCATCTTGGGTGATTTACTTCCTTTCATTCCAATTTCATTATTAACCTTATTCCAAATGGTAATCAAATGCTTCAGCAAAGCTGCTTCTTTCACACCAGTTATTAACTTTGAATCCCATTTATATATAAATTCCTCTGCTAATTTCTCTCCTATTTTATCCATCTCTACATTGACCCATGCCAGTTTTCCTGATCTCTCAAATAAAGAAGTAAAGAATATCAATTGAGTCACTTGGTAATAATTCTTAAAGTTAGGAAGTTGCAAACCTCTCAGTTCATATTTTCATAGATACTCATGATTTTGCTTCCTGAACACTTTTTGGTGCATTTTATGGACTGTGGGCATAAACATTTTCCTATCGGATACCTTTTTTTTAGATGTAACTGTGACAGAGTATATTGAGTATATAGATATGTTTTTGGGAGATAAATTGGGAAAGGTTCATTAGAGTAGGTCACATACAAACATTTTAAAACAGATCTTATTTAAAATACTGGAGCTCTTCCCCATGCTAGACATATTGGGGCCTCGGGCCTTTTGCAAGAGCTTTGAGGTGTGCTCAAGAGACTTCACTAATGGATTGTTGTTTATAAAAGGTAACAGATGAAAGATCTTGTCAGAACTGCTGGCAGTCTGAAGGAGAACTTGCTGTTCTAAGGGGGCCAAGTGGTTTTGCAAGCAGGGAGAGTCAAACAGGCTTTCTCTGAGAGAGAGAGAGAGAGAGAGAGAGAGAGAGAGAGAGAGAGAGAGAGAGAGAGAGAGAGAGAGAGAGAGAGAGAGAGAGAGAGAGAGATCACTTACTTGACAGTGTTACAGCCAGCAGAAGTAGCTGGGACTGGAACAGGTGGAACAGGATAAACTGGCAAGCCTGTTTGGAAGATGGCCTGGTCAAAGCCCTTGTGATTCATGCAAAAGGAGAGGACTGCTTGTCCAATGTTTCACTTGGAATAAGAGATACTGAAAGGAACTCTGTGATGACATGAAAGGAAGAGGTTATCATCTGGAGAACCCTGAAGGGGCAAGTTTCGTCAGCAAGACACTGGAGTGGCTGATGGAAGTACATCAGTTGTGGATGTCCTGGAACAACAAATCTCTCTTTCTGAAAACCGACAAGAACCTTTCTGAGCGGTAACCATTTACCTTTCAAGCGCCAAAGCCTGGTGAACTTTATAAAGGTTAAATTTTGTGCACAATATAAGAATTGCCTGCAACCAGTGGACATGGAGGAATGAGAAGTGAGATTGGACTGTGAACCAAAGAACTTTTCTGAACTTACACACACATTACATACATGTGCACTTAGAATTAGAAGGGGGTTAAGTAAGTTAGTGATAAGTTAAAGTTTGATTCTATTTTCATGTTTAAAGATAATTAAAAGCAACTTGTTTAAGTAACCATTTGTTTTGGTGAATATCTATTGCTGCTTGGTTTTGGGGTCCTCTGGGCTCGTTACATAACTATTTTTGTGATTTTCCGCCATATTTTCAGTCTACTGGAATATTGTCCACAAAGAAAGCTGTTTTGCTCACTCCAAGCATGCTTGGGGATGCACTCAGTGGAGGTGCTCTGTAAATGTTGTCTTCGGCCTGGGCATGTTTGGAAGGCATTTAAAGATGTTGAGAATTTTCTTGGCAACTGCAGAGCACCAAACTGATTGATAACATGCTTCAAACAGACAAAACCATGAAGTGCAACATGTTATTGAAAATTAATATTCTGCATTCGCATTTGGACGTCTTCCCTACTGATCTTGGTGCAGTCAGTGACGAACATAGTGAAAGGTTTCACCGGGACATTTGAGAGTGTTCTGGCTAGCTGCATTACAGTGTGGTATTGTTATTGCAGAGAAATGGATTGAGGTCAATCCACAGGACTATAAGAGTGGCAGAGAGGATTATTGGAAATCCTTCCCCCCATCGATGTGATCTACTGGGATTGTTATCTGAAGAGAGTGTGCAAAATCATGGAGGACCCTTCCACCTTGCACACAGCATCTTCCAACTTCTCCTGTTGGAAATGAGATACAGAAGTATCAGAATCAGCACCTCTTGGCTGAGGGGCAATTGCTTATGGATAGTAAGAATGCTGAATGACTAAAAGAGCTGCTCACACTTACCATCTGAGACTTTCATGTTCATGAAACGGTGTTGGTTTATTTGTATATATGAATGCTTGTCCTGCATATGTATTGTTTGTCTGTATGTGTGTTATGTCTGGGTGTGTGTCTGAAGGTTTTGCAGTGAGGGCCGTTTTTCAGGTTGTTCTTGTGCAATCAAATGACAAGAATCCTCACTTGACTTGAATATTTAATCAACGATGTACAGGCAATACTGACATGGCATTTTCTTACATGTCGAATAATATTAATTACATTGAACAGAAATACTTGGCCAAATAATTTCATCCATTATTCCAGTTTTGTGACAATATTCAGTTTAAAATGAATAAAAACTGGGGTGCAATTATGTAGATTTTGTCAAATTTCCTTGTAATTTAATTTCTGATACATCAATATGATGTAATCAATAATTAGATTTCATAAGACATAGGAGCATATATAGGCTATTCAGCCCATTGAGTCTGCCCCACTATTCAATCATGAGCTGATCCATTTTCCCAATCAGCCTCAGTGTGTGGCATTTTCCCCATAACCTTAGATGGCCTGACATCAGTTGATAAGTTCATTAGACTGCAGTTGAAACTTCAGCTTCTTCTACTGAAATTAGTTGAATATTCAAAAGATATTGCACATTTGTTATAGACAGGTTTCCCTTTCTTGACCTCATCTCATGTCTTATCTTAATCACATATCGTCTGTCTTCAAGAAGAGCAGATGAACAAGGCACATGTTCTCTGTGCTGACACAGCAGGAGGTGCTCTCATTGCTCTATGTTTAAAGAGATCTTGTAGTGGTGTTTACAGCAAACATGGTTTAGAAACTTCCTCCTGTATTTTTTGAGCAATTGAAAGATGGACTGTTCCTAGAGGTCGTCACAAAGAGTATAAGTATGGTCTGCTAAGTTTTGGGGTATTACATTAAGTGGCCTGAGATAATAGATAATCAAATAAAGTGAAGACATTGGATATTTGAAAAAAAATGCTGGATTATTCAGCAGATCAGGGTGCATCTATGGAAAGAAAAACAGTCAATATTTTAAGTTTGAGAAATTAGGCATCCAGTCTGAATGCAGGTCCCAGGTTAAATTGTTAATGGTATCGCTTTCAATGGATGCTGACTGCTCCCATCATTTTGTGAGAATCAGTTTTCTGACCGTCACCAAAGTCAGCCAGATTTATAAGTATGACTACTAGTCAAGTGGGAACATTCCATAAAATGCCACAGGGCGAGGTAAATTTGATCCTTCATCCTAGAGGGAGGGGTTCAGATTCTTCACATGAACAAGGGACAGTTCTCAGGTCATGGTGTGTATTATGGTTTGAAGGTTTTGCAGCTTGGAGAAATTGGTAGTCTTGCTTCTCCTGGCTCATGACCAGCATCATCTATGCTGACTTTCCCCCTGAAGCTGTTCTAATTGTTGTGCTTCATAAGGCATCCCAAATTCAAAAGAAAACCTGCAAACCAGCATCAATCAGATAATTCCAAACTAGCTGCTGGTTGTCTTCTTGGTAATTGACTTGATCTCATTAAAACCTGGATCTGCCTCTTGTCAAAAATTCCTCTTTTTGATTTCAATTAAAAAAAAAATGAAATTTAGAGATACAGCACAACTTTTCTAGCCCACAAGTTCGCGCCACCCAAGTACATCATGTGGCCAATTAACCGATGTAGCCTGTTCATCTTTGGATTGTGGATGGAAACTAAAGTAACCAAAGGAAAAGCATGCAGCCACAGGGAGAACATACAAACTCCTTACAGAAAGCACCAGATTAGTTTGGGGCAGCATGGTTAGTGTAGCGGTTAGTACAATGTTGGTACAGCACCAGCAATTTTAGCAATGCACCAGCGATCGGGTCTGGGGTTTGAATGTCTGTCAGGAGTTTGAATGTTCTCCCTGTGTCTGCATGGGTTCTCCCCAGGGGCTCTGGTTTCCTCCCACTGTTCAAAAACGTACTGGGAGTTTTAAGTTAATTGAGTGTAATTGGCGGCATGTGCTTGTGTTCTGAAAGGGCCTGTTATTTAAATTAATAAAAAAGAACTAGTGGTGCTGGCACAGTGGCAGTGTTTTGCTAACCTCTACATAAACCATGCCACCCTTAAATATCTCAGTATCAAGTAAAATGAAAATTGTGTGAATGTTGTGCAAGAACATTTAATTTGTGGCTATAAATTACTTAAAAATTGATTCCTTATATGGAAAAAACTGAACATCCCATTGCTTTGGAAACTTACAATGTTGCTACAAGCACCGTCCAGTGCATTACTGTACATCATTTTGTGCATTTCACTTGGCTGTAATTGAATATTATTATTTTAATGAATAATTATAAAGATCAAAACATTACCTTACCCCATACACACAATGTTATATCCCGGTGTGTGATCTTTGTTCCAACAATAGACCTTTTGTTTGCACAGGAACAATTTAATCTGAAAGAAAAGCAGGACAAATGTTTAGCACATTCCACACTTATTTGGTGCAATTGGTCCACGCCTCACTCATACAGAGGTGGAGAAAGTCATGAGCTGAAGGCTATCTGAGGAAATCAGTGGATTGAAAAACTGGGTCAGGGAAAAGTCTAAATAAGGATGTCCTGCTACGAGTGTATCAGATTAATCTCATTACCTGGTTTCAGTCTTCCTGCACTGTATACAACCCATTTCCTTCCTCTCCCACACAAAATGTGACTCAATAATACCTCTCAACAGACCAGACAAACAATTTATCCTCCTCCTTTTCATGGTCCCCACATTGTTAGGACCAGTAAATCATATCCCTAAAGAATATGCTGGAAACACTATATTCTTTTTTGGGAAATACTGCTCAAATTTTCATGCATCCCTTTCAGGGCCACAGCTGTATATTTCACAATGATAAATAAAGATACATTGTAATCCAGGCAAACACGAAGATTTATAATTGGGTTTTTTTTAGGGTCGTACAGATGATTTCCTCAGTTACTCTCAATTGTCTGCTGTGACCACATTCAAAGTGCAGCAAAAGTCTTGGCTAGTTCACAGAAGTAGAGCAGAATAAGACTGAGGGAATTTCAGGATTTAATCAGCATTGCACTGTTGAATAAACTTCATTGCAATTAACATGTGCTCTATGTATTAATCTATTCCCAGAGAAGTTCTCTTTTATTAAAGAGTCAGACAAGTTCCAGTGGTAACCAAATTATACCAAAGCTCATTCAGTGGCAAAACACCAAACTGATCCTTGCATGTTATTTCATCTGGGTGAGGATAATGTATTGTATTTCCATTATGTCCTTTCCTGCATCACCATGGTCAAGAAAATTACTCTTTAGCATAAGAGAGCAGTCATGGTATAAATCAATGACAAAATATTTGCATGGGACTGGTTATGATTTAGAAGTATGGAAAAATATTGAGAGAAAAAACAAAACCAAAGATGATTCTACTTTGATCAACAAATCACATTTTCATTTCTGAGAAGGAATTTTCTTTGTTAGGTCATTCATTAAAAATTATAAATTCCTAAACATTTAAAAATGGATCAGGAATCTTTTTATGATGCTGGAATGATCTTGTCAGGTGGTAATTTCATCCAAGAGTAGAATCAAACAATAGGTGACATTATTGTTCCATTTTGGGGATTACAATTATGGTTATGACTGTAGTGTTTTGCTTACCATGAAGTAGATGTATAAGCTGTGGTGTATATTTATTGTATTATATTAATCATTTCACATTTACTCCATGTGGATATTCGTTGATGATGACTAGAATGTGCAAATAGTGACGCTGAAATCTTCATAAAGATTTGGGTTATATATTAATCATACAGTAGAATTCAAATCACTTATGGTGAAAAATTACAGACTTCAATCTACAGAAATATTTACTTCAGTACATTAAATAATTATTGGTGTCTAGAATGAGTGCACTTGATCCATTCATGAACAACATGATCAGTGAAGCATGGAAGTAACTTGAATGCATAACCAAGAAATGAACCAAAACAATTGAGAGTTCTGGGAAATGTATTGAAATCAAATCAAAGCTAAGTGGCAAGGTTAAAAAAAGCCATGGAAATTCACATTTTAAAAATGCTTTGTTTCCTGTTTGAAAATTTTATTAGCATTTTCGAGGTAGATAGTTTGCATGCAACTATAATAACTATAATTTTCCAAATAGCTCATTGAATGAGGGATGTTACCAGTACTGTTTTAGAACTAGTGGTAAAAAATACTGGAAAAACATTTTAAAGTACTCTTTACAACCTTTCTCAGGGCACTGTCTAACATTGAAAACTTTATTCATTCCTATCTTTTTATTCCAGGTTGATTCAGCTTCTTAAATATTAAATGACACATCTAACAGATGTGATCAAATGTTTCTTTTTATCCAAGTTTTTGTCACATAAAAACAGCAATTCACAAACAGCCCATGAATATTGTCAATGTTAGCAATGAGTCAGTCAGTGGTGACACTCTTGTCCGTGAATTAGAAAACTCTATCTTCAAGCAGACAAAAATTTGCTGGAGGTACTTTGACGGCATTCATGAGAAAAAATGGTCAGTCAACATTTCAGATATGAACCCCTTATGTCTCTTTGTCGTTGCCTACTCAACGTTGCAGCATCGGCAGTTTTTATGTGACAATCCTCAAGTCTCAATACAGAGACTTCAGAAAACAAGAGAAAACAGTAGACTAGTACTGCAGCACCACACTGAGGGAGTGCGACATTGTGGGCATGCTTCCATTCAGACACTATGTTAAAAGCCCCACCGACTCTCACAGGGAGATGCAAACAATTCTTTTGCAGAATTTGGAATATTTATTCTCAATATCATGGAGAATTCTTATTGTTCAATCAACATTACATCAAGTGTATCTATCAATTGTCATCTTGTGGTTTATGGGATTTTGGTGTGCATAAATTGGCTGCTACGTTGTCAAAGTACCACATTATAAATAACAGCATTACCTGAAAAATTAGTCATTTGCCAAAGTCTTGCACCACTCAAACAAAATAGAATCAGTTTCCCAATAATGTCTGATAAACTGCTCATCCTCTCCTTTGATTACATGAAATGCTAGACTGCCATTGGGAACTGCTAATGCATTGGTAAAATTAAAAAGAATGATAACAGATGTTCAAAATTACGCTTGTATCAAGCATTTTTCTTCTATGTTTTTAATTTAAATTTAATTTAGAGGTATGGCATGGTAACAGGGCCTTCTAGACCACGAGCCTGTTTTGCCTGAGTAAACCCGTGGTGACCAATTAACCTACTATGTTTTTGGAATGTGGGAGGAAACCTACACAGGGAGTACAGACATATTCCTTACAGACAGTGTCAAATTCAAACCCGTGTTGCTGGAACAATGGCGTTGTGCTAAACACTGCACTAACGGTTGTATTTTAAATTGTATCAAACAAATGACAAATATAAATCCACAAACTTAATGAAACAAAAAACTCAGGTCTTGTCATCTGTGAAAATTGCATGGCTTTGCACCTGTGTATCAGTTTTCCATTCAACAAGTTCTTATCTTCTGTATCATTACCGAAATAGTTAATCATAAATCAGGTGACATTTATATATGGCCCGTTATCCAACCACCCTGACTTATAGAATTATTAATTATTTTTCAGTTCCCTTCATACAGGGTTGCTTTATGGGAGTCTTTTGGAGGTACTGTAAAGTGTCAGGATTATTCAGTGCTGGATTTCTCTCCATTATTTGCAATATTAATTGATCATTTCAGAATTCAGCACCAAGCTACATCATCAACTGTAGTCTCAAGGTTACATAGTAACTGATTGATGAATACAGTACTATTTTAAGACTTAGAAGGCACCATAGTCTTATGATGATTTTGTTTGTCATACACATTGTACGATGCAGATATTTGCCGACATTCTTACTTGCTGCAGTTGAACAAGTACTTGTAAAGAAAAACCATTATATTAAACTAGTTAAATTAAATTTAAAAAAGACAATAAATACATCAGATAGACATAAATATTCACAGTATGGAACAAAAAATATATACTTGCAAAGAGTCCTTCTGTGATGGCAAAACAGACCATGGTTTGTGTACCACTGGGAGTTTTGATACTCTGATAACGGTTTGATAGAAACTGCTCTTTAACCAAAAAGTGCTGCTTTTCAGGTTTCTGTACCTTCTGCCTGAATGTAGCAGTTAGAAAAGGTACCAGGGTGGTGGGGTTCCTTCATGATGTTGGCTATCTCCTTCAGGCAGTGCCTGACCTAGATGTCTGCAAGAGTTGGGAAGCCAGAGCGAATGCATTAGCTCTAATTGCTGCCTTCTGCAACCTTCTATGTTCCTGGGCAATGGAATATCCAAACCAGTTAATGTGGAACCCGCCAGTATATTTTCCCTCAGTGCTTCTGTGCCAAATCTCCTCAGACTCCTCAGGAAGTAAAGGCATTGGTGGGCGATGTCCAGGAAAGATCTAAATTATGAACTCTCAGGAACTTGGTTCTGACTTGGTCTACTTCCTTCCCATCAATGTAGTCGGGTGACTGATTCCTCATCCTTCTGATCCTTTTTTTGAATATTTTATTTTTGATTTTTTAAATAAATATACCTAATAAAATCTTCAATATCACAATATATTAATTTTTTTCTTACAAATAACAACAAACAAAAACAAAAAAGTCCCCCCTCCCCCATACATACAGATCCGCACACCGTCAGAGCTTAAATATCTTTGAAATGTATAGAATACAATTGGGGAAATCATGTTTGTATATGTATATTAGCAACATTCATAGTCCCTTTTTTATTATTTGGTCCCCTATATTCTAAGGGTATGGATGCCTGATCTCTACAAAAGTGTCATATTTAGTCATTAAATTATTTGTGATCTTTTTTCCATAGGTATACATTTCTGTTCATTTCTGCAGTCCATTGTGCTATAAGTAAGGGGAGTTAGACTTAAAAGTAATTCCAATACAATTTTTTGCTGCCGCCAGTGCTATTTTTATAAATGGAATTTGATATTTATTCAATTTGTTGCTTATTTCCATGAAATTACCTAGTAGATATAGCTCCGGGTCACTCATGAAGGCCACTCTTGTTATCCTGGTTAATTTTTCTGCGATTTCTTGGTAAAATGGCCTCACCTTCATGAGCAACCATGTAGCATGACTCAGTCCCACATTGGAAACTCATCTCTGATATTTCTGCTTTTGATCTATGTAACTTCTGTGGTGTACAATATTAATTGGTGTAAAAATAACATTGAATCAATCCATATCTTGCATTTATAATTGAATGTCATGCTGTCCTTACACCAACCTGACCAGCTTCTTTCTGAAATCACCACACCCAAGTCTGACTCCCATCTTTCCCTTGACCTCTGCAACCCTGGCTTTGCACTTTCACTCTGGAGAGCATAGTACATCTTTGTTATAAATTTGAGTGTATTCCACATCCCGACCATTCATTCAGTTTCACTAATTACAGGTGGGATCAATGTCCACCTCATCTTTCTCTTAAGAACAATCTAAGCTGGAGAAAACGGAAGAAGGTCCCTTTGGCCACTCCGTATTTGTGCTTTACTTGTTCAAACGACACAAGAGTTCCTTTCATGTAGCAGCCTTTAATATACCTCACGCCTTTGTCATATCATGAATAAAAGTTTCTATTGCCTATATTAATAGACAATAACATTTTTACATAATGATGGTTTTATTGATTTCCCTACTTTTTTTTCCTATGCATTCATTAATTTATTGCCACGTTCTGATCATACGTATTAGTATGGGATTACCTGTTTTTTTTCTAGGGTTTTGACATTCCATTTATAGATGAAATCATTTGCTTTCCCCTCCACCATTGAATGCATTCCCGTCTGAATCTAAAAGTGGTGGGGGGATGGCTGTCTTCCACGAAGAAGGCTACGAGAAATCTAGCCTGTGCAACTAGGTAGTATTTTTTAAAAAATTTAGGTGATGGAAAAGGCAGCGATTAAAAAGATAGTGCAGTCTTGGCATTACTTTCATTTTGATGCAATTAACCCTTCCCATAGAGAAATTGGTAAGTCTCTCCATTTCTGCAGGTCTTCTTCTATCTTCCCCAAAAGAGGAACATAACTTAGTTTATACAGATTTTGTAAATTGTTAGTTGCTATTCCAAGATATTTTATTCCATTCATCTTGCATTTCAATTTACTTCCTTTTTGATATCTTCTGTATTCAAAATGTGTCAATGGCATTATCTCATTTTGTTCATATTTATTTTATAACCAAGATACTCTTCAGTATTTTTCTAGTGTTCCTTGTTATTTTTCCAAAGATTTAGCCTGGTCTGATAGGTATAGTAGCACATCATCAGCAAATAGATTAATTTTGTGTTCTTGTTCAACTTTGAAGCCTTTTATATCTGGATCCCTTCTTATAATCTCTGCCAACAGTTCAATTGCTAAAATAAAAAGTGCTGAGGACAGGGGGCATCTCTGTCTACTCGATCTACTCAAGGGGAACACTGCTGACATCTGATTATTGGTTATAATTTTAGCCCACCCTGCCCACATACACCAATTAACCTAAAACCCCCATACATTTTGGAGGGTGGGAGAAATGGTCATGGGGAGAACATACAAACCCTTTACACACAGCGCTGGATTCAAATCTGGGCTGCTGGTGCTATAATTGTGCTGTGCTAACCATAATGTTAACTGAGTCAACCTACTCCAGCACTTTTGGGTACTGCATGAGTTTATTGTCATATACATTGTACGTATGTATTGAAATTCTTAGATGCTTCGCCAAACAGGTACTTCGTCTTTTTCAATATTTTTATTGGTTTTATTAAATAAATGTTACAAAGGTACATAACAATAAAATAAAATATTGAGTAATCTTATATAGTAATAAAATGGTATTGAAACCTATATTAAATTGAAAAAAGTTTTTAAAAAAAGAAAAAAAACACTATACTAATTATCTAATTATTGGTCCTCTCCCTTAGGAGGCTACAGGCTTAACACAAACAGTCCACAACTAAAATAAAAAAAGGTGAACAATGGGGTCAAAAACCAGAAAATGATCAATCTTACAAATTTTGAAAATAATTATGAATGGAACCCCATAAAGAAACAAAGTTAAGATTCATTTCAGTAGTGGAACATCTAATTTTTTCCAAAGTCAAACCTGCCATCATATCAGACAACCATTGAGTGTGAGTGGGAGGGGCAGCATCTTTCCATCTCATTAAAGTGGCCCTTCTTGTGATAAGGGAGATGAGGGCAAGTACATGGGATTGTGAAGCAGTCAAAATTAAACCAGATGTCCCACTTATTCTAAAGAGAACAATAAAAGGATTTGGAATCAAAGTAATATTAAGAACTAAAGACAAGGTACAAAATACCTCTTCCCAAAATCTGGGACATAACCAGAACATATGATATAATATACTTTCTTCAGTTATACATTGATCATATTTAGAAGAGAGATTAGAATAGAATTTAGCCAATTGGACTTTGGAATAGTAGTGTACGACCTTAGATTGAAATAATGAGTATCTAGTACAAAGAAAGGACAAATGCACTCACTTCAAAATAGAATTCCACATAGTTTCAGAAAATAGCTGCTGAAATCTTGATGCCATAGTTTGTTTAAATTCTGTCCAGGGAACTGTCCTTTATTTTGGAATTATAAATCATCTCTATAATGTTAGGTTACAGCTATTCAGGGAGATTCAAAATTAAAGAATTCAAAAAGGTCCTAACCTGTAAGTAATGAAAAATATGATTTGTTATTATAAATTTGGTGGATAATTGTTCAAAAGAGGTAAGATTTTGGTCAGTAAAAATATCTAAAAACGATTGGATATCTACATTTGACCAATGATGGTAACCAATATGTTGAACCAAAGGTAAAAAGAAGGAATTACCTAAAATAAGACAAATTAATAAAAATCTACAGAATCCAAAAGGTTTCCTAAACTGAAACCAGATTCTCAGTGTATATCTAACAACAAAATTATCAGTGAATTTAGAGGCCAGAAAAGGCAAAGGTGCTCCAAGTATCAAAAGAAGAGAATACATTTTGGTGGATTTAATTTCTAAATTAATCCATCTTGAAGCACCTAAATTTTCCTTGTGATGAATCAAAGAAAAATCTAATATTAATTGTCAAATAATAAAACCTAAAGTTAGGTCATGCCAAGCTCCCGTTCTTTTTAATATTTTGAAGGAAATCTTTTTTAAGATGAGGGTGGTACTTCATAAAAAACTACAATCGTACATATTAAATTAAAAAAGATAAATGCAAATGATAGATGAATAGATAATATTTAGTTACCATAGTGCAAGAAAGAAAGGGTTACAATACAGTAGACAGTCCTATTTGTGGTGATGGAGCAGAATATGATTAGCGTAAATAGCAGTTAGCAATTGTGTTTTGTTCTTGAAAGTGAAGATTCCACTTATTTGATACTTTTGTGGCTCAACTTACATTTTTCAACCAAAGAGTGTCGTGTCATCCAGTCATCAATGAATACAGAACCAGAAAGCTGTATCTCAGAAAGCTGAAGCTTTCCCTTGGTGAGAGATTGATAAAAGGAGGTTAACAATAGTGTGATGCTGAGACTGCTTCGAGGCAAAAATCATTGCAGAAACTTGGACAAAGACCTTAGATGCCATTCCTCGATTGTCCCGAGTTACTCTCTTTCGGATGTTTTATTAAACATGTCATGTCATGAGTTGGGTTGAGTTGGATTGGCCTGTGCATCTTTAACATGTCAGGGCAGCAATTCATCAGTCCCATGTGTTTCAAGACAATACCAAAGAGGGCGTCACAGAATTTTACACAGTTGCTTCATTCTAAGATATTTGACAGCGAGTAGTTCACTTGGGAATGCCTGACCAGCAGGCACTTGGGGTTTAGCCCATCTCAGTTGTCTATGCTCCCATAAATGCAGAAGTCTGAAATGAGCTGGAGATGAAATAGTGATGTGAGTGGGAGCATGACTCATCATTTCATTAGGTGGGTGAAGCATTGATGTGTTGCTTGGAGGAGAGTGAGAGATGATTTACTTTATAAGTACATAATTCATGGTTTTAACTGGACAGATGTGAGGTGGCTGTTGGTCTTTCAAAATAGGGTTTGATCATTCATGAATAAGGTAACAAGTATGCATCAAAGGGTATTGAATCTGGAAAAGTGAAAGGTAAAGGTTCCATTATTGTCATATAACGCTACATTTAAAATGTAATATACATGAAATTCTTTAACTTTGTCTACTGTAAAGAAGACAGAGAGTCACCATTTTGTCCAGCCCAGCAAAAAATGAACTCACAACTCTTGGTTTACAAGACCAGTGCTCTAACTACTGAGCTATCGGAACCTTTGAACACTGAGCTATTGGAGCACTACAGAAGGAGGGCATGAATGCTCAGTTATTGAATATATTCAAGATAGTCACTGACAGACCTTCAGATATTAAGGGAGAGAAGATTATTATTGGGGAGTGGCATTGTGATAAAAAAAAACAGCTCCACACTGATCTCTCTGCCACGATTGACTCATTATGTGCACGGTTTCATAACTCCAAAGGAAATGGGCCAATGACAAATTTTCTCAAGCAAACCATTTCAGTAACAATTGGGTCTAGAGCAGTGGTTCTCAATCTTTTCTCCCACTCACATACCACCTTAAGTAATCCCTTACTAATCACAGAGTACCTATGGCATAGGGATTATTTAAGCTGGTATTTGAGTGGAAAGAAAAAAGTTTGAAATCCACTGCTATAGATCAATACTTGCAGATTTTCCCATGCTCTTTTATAAATGTTGCTTGTATGTTTTATTAAATTGTGCATGTACTTTCCCACATTCTTTTATAAATTGTGTATGTTTTATTAAATTGTGCGCACATGTGTTTTATACCCGCTCGATTTTCCCATGTTCTTCTATTAATTGTTGTATGTTAATAAAAATGACATTTGATTGTAAACCCTTGTGTCCAGACTAATCTCTCACAAACTTGACACTTCCTCAACACAACAATGACCTGTGCAGGGACCAATAGCAATGATGCTAGTGAGCCACACAGTGAAAATGATCACTATTGGCATTACTCACCATTATCACCTAATTTCAACTTTGCATATAAGACCGGGGGAATATTTTTGTGCCATTTTTTGGGAAAAAAAGTGGGTCTAACATCCCGTCAAATACGATATGTTATACATGACACCAGAAGCCAAGGCCGACATTGTTGTGTTATACATCCTGTCTCTTTTTGCTCCAGAATGCTGGCTTGCTGTGTAAATAGACACACTGACCTGGCATTATGCTAGCTTTGTTCAGTTCAGTGTAAATGACCAAAGCCAGATTAATGCCGGGCAATATCATGGGATTTCTGTGTAAAAATTTCTAATGACTACCACTCAATAGGACTAACCTCCACCTCTATGAAAAACTTAAATCCTCTGGTGATGGAATGTATCAAAGCACACCTCTAAGAGACACTGGACCCATTTCATATACCAATTAACCTGATGATGTCATAACCTTGACCCTCCACTTCATCCTGTCCCACCTGGAGAATAATACCTCATACACCAGGCTGCAGTTCATTGACTTCAGCTCTGCATTTAATACTATTATACCCCAGAGGGTCATGGGATATGAGTCCCTTATCAAGGTATAGTCTTAAAACATTTTTCCAAGCCTTGATAAAGGACTCAAGCCTGAAATGTCAGTTATGTATTTTTACTTTTGCTATATAAAGGAAACTGTTTGATTTGCTGAGTTTCTCCACCATTGTGTTTTTACTTCAACCCAGGTATCTACAGATTTTCATGTTTTACTCCTAGTTCCTTGGGGTCCACTTAAGGACCCTAGACACAAAACATCTCCTCACTTGTCAGGAAGGTGCACTAGGTGGGACTAGAAAGGGGTGTTTGGTTCGGTGCGGACTAGAAGGGCCTAATGGCCTGTTTCCGTGTTGTAATGTTATGTTATTTATTATTATTAACAATGACTGTACTTTATTAGAAGACTGTGGCAGACAAGGGTACTGGCCACCATCCAGTCAACTTTCTCTAGGAGCTCTATCTAGGTTATCCTAGCCAGTTGCATCACATTACAGTTGCCGTACAGCAATAGATCAGAGGTCAATTCACAGGATGATAAGGGGTGCCCAGAGGATCCCTGGGGTTTTCCTCTCCCCCACTGCCCCTACATCAACATTATTTACCAGGATCATTGACTAAAGAGGGCTTGTAAAATCAGTAAGGACCCCTACCACCCTGCATGCAGCATCTTCAAGCTATTCCCATCAGGAAACAGATACAGGAGTAATAGAGTCAGAACCTCCTGGGTGAGAAACAGTTTCTTCCCATGGGCAATGAAACTGATGAACGCACAATGAACTACTCATACAAATCCTTCATGACTCTACTATTTATTTAAGAGTAATATTTATTTATTTTAATATTTGTATCTACATACTGTGCATATATATTGTTTGTGTGTTATGTCTGTATGTGTGTTTGCTGTGTTTTTCACCAATAACCAGAGAACAATGCTTCGTCTGGTTCTTCTTGCACATTCGGATGACAAATAAACTTGAACTTAATGTAAAAAAGTCCACACTGTTCTGAAGAAAACCAGTCAATGTACTCTGGCATCCACCCCAACACTTTCCCTCAATCCATATGTAAAATAGATTTTCCAGGTCACTATTTCATTGCATTTGAGGGAATTTACAGGGTGTAAATTGACATTATATGTGACGTGGATTCTCAAGGGGAAAAGTCTGAGGGAGGAGGATAGATAAAGTTGTATCAGGTTGGAAAGGAGGGAGGAATGTTGAAGTAAGAGGAGGCTGATGGGAAAGATGATTAGCAATGGGAGAGTAGCTGGGAAAGAGGGAAGGCATGTGTGTGTGCAGATGGTAAGATTACATCTGCATGTAGTTACACTGTTGTGTGCACACAGTCTCTGCCCATGTTCTTAATTTGTCCAGAAGAACATGGTCGCCAATCATCTTGGATCTTCCTGTTAATGGGCACCCAAATGTTAAAAAAATATCTGTGCATGCATCTTTCACTGCTTAAAATGCTGTTGGGAGCAAGTTAATCTTAACCCCAAGGACCTATTGAGGAGAATGAAACAGTGAAATGGCATAATTGGCTGAAAATTTCATTTTGTCATTTGAGAATTGCTATATAAAGTTATTTCTTGTACCTCATTTTCCCTAACAGTGATATTATACTGTATCTCTACTAAATAGATACTAATCTATGGAATTTGGACTGACTGAAGACCAGAAAATCAGAAGATGTCGATAGCCTTTTGAAAAAAAATCTTTACAACATAGTAAATAACAGCAGTGGAACAAGAACATGGAATTGAAATGTTGCAATTCTGTTTTTCAGTATAAAAATTAAGTCTCCAATTATGAACACAAAGCATCAATCTTCTTTTTATGGATTAGATCCAATCTTGATACCATGAACCTTCAACAATAACTATTTCAGCTAGTTACAAAGAGTTCCAAGCATTGAGGTTGCTCACTGAACAAAACTCTAAAACTGCCAAAATGAAAGAAGTTTATTTTTCTAAAATATTTTTAGCAAAAATTGAAACTTTGTTGTACTGGAAAATCAAAATGTATTTTGAAAATATTTCTACTGCTGTGATACAAGAACTTGTGTTTTGTAAGATTCCACACACAGCAGCAAGACAAAGATCTGATATCTGGTTTAGATGATAATAAATGGAGAAATATTGCCCAGGACATTGAGATGGGCACTCTGCTTTTCTTTGAAACATTTACACGAGCTCTATCTCACAGAGCCTTGTTTTATCATCTCAACTGAAAGACATAGTTCAGTGCAAACCAGAGTGCTATCTTAGAATTTGCATCTGACTCTCCATGAAGGTTATTTTCTCCTACCTTTGAATATCAGGATTAATAGTTAATGCTTTGAGAATTGTGGTAATGGTTTTGGACAATACAAAAGTATTCTATGTCAATTCCACAACATGGGTATTTACAAATGTAGTTTTAATTGCACAATCCTTAGGTTTTGTAATGGTCACAATTATGTTTGGCAGAATGAGATTTATTTTCTTTTCAATCTTTTTTATTTGTTTTTAGAATAAATATAGTACAATGAAGAAAAAGAAAATATGATATCAAATATGTATAAATATCAAAATAAAACTTCAAACAGTATAAACTCGGTCTCCCCTCCACTGCCCTGGATGAAGACAGAAAATACATCTAAAATATTTTATATACACACATTTAATTTTATATGTGATATATATGTAAAATTTAAAAAAAAGCCCACCTAATCTACTTATTAAAAAAAGAAAACTAACCAAAAAAAAAACCACATCTGAGCAGCTTATCCTGAGGTTTACATATATTTTGTAGTTTTTGATTCATATTGTGAATCAAAAAACAAAGCTAAGACTATATCTCATCTGGAAGAATGAGCACATCTAATTACATGAAAAAAATATTTATCTCAAATGAAAATAAGACATAAAAGGTATCTTCAAATTTCATCGATGAATCAAATGCATGACATCTAATTTTTTTCTAAACTTAAATAGGACATAATATGAGAGAACCGTTGAAACACTGTTGGACATCTAGAGTCTTTCAATTTGAATAAGATGGCTTTTCTAGCCAACAAGTTTCTTTTCTTTTCATATCATCCTTAAATCAGATTTTATAATGATGGGCTGAAAGGAAGATCTTTTACTGGTTAGCTGTATCACTGGTTAGCTGTGTTAGCAGGTTGTGGATTCAAGTCATTCTCCAGACTTGTGATCTCCAAATCTAGACTGGGACTTTATGAATCTTAGATACTGTCACATTTTTAGATATATATTTTTTCCCCAGAAGAATGGTAGATTTCCAGCCTACCATGAAAATGTCATGTCTATCAGCAAAGTACGATGAGATACCAACAACTCTTGCAAAAGCCAAAGCACCGTGAACACTGGAAATCCAAAACAAAAGCAAAACTGCAGGCATGTTCAACAGATGAGGCAGCTTGGGTTGAGAGTGAAATAGGTCATGTACCTTTTATTGACCTGGCACAATGTGGAGGGAAATATGGAATACCGAGGATTGTACATCACTTGTACAACTCACTGGAATTTTCCTTTCACCAATTCTCTGAGATAAATCTGTTCCTGACCATAATTTTTCTGAAAGATTTCCATTTCTGCAACATATCCAGAGAGTGCTTAGTTCCCAGGAGGTAAAGAGAAAACTTCTTACATCTTTAGTTCATCATTTACACATATATCCAAGCAAAGTACACAACCTATTATTTTTGTTTTATTACAGACTTCACTGTAAAATTCTTACACATCTTTTGTCAGAAGTCTCAATCCACACATGGCTTCCATGCTATTCATATTTTAATATTCCGGTAGACTGTCACAACAGTCAGGAATTTGTTTGTATCTCACCAGGTGCCATCACTGCTTTCGATTTTGAATCATGAAAAATTAAAAGTTAAGATTTTTACCTCAGCTGCCTGAAAACCAATTCTGACTAATGGCCATCCTGTTAATTTGTGCTGGTCATTGAAACTGAATTGAATAGAATATTTGGATCAGTGATAGAATCATGACCTCTGAATATAGAGATGCAGCATACAATCCCTATCCAGAGTCCTGGCTGTAGGAATAGAGATTGAAGCCTTACCTAGCTCCAGATTGACAAAACCTGTATTTATCTTGACTCTTTAATGCAATATAAGATTCTAAGCGACATTAAAGTCGTGAAATTCATATTTTGCTATGTAAGATTTTGAGATGGATGACCAACAGCTTGGCTCACGAGATGAGCTTAAGTGAATTGTAAAGAAGGTGGAGACAGGTTTAAGATAGGAATTAGAAAAGTCTTAGGACCTTGGCAGCTGAAGATGCAACCACCAGTGACATGATTACATGAGTATAATCAAGAGACAAATTAGTTTAACACAACAATTGCAGAGATGTGACTGTAGATGCCAACAAATAATGGAGTGCAATGAAGCAATGAAAGAACAAACACAATTTTGAAGTAAAGGCTTTGCTTAACAAGGAATAATGCAGTAGTAGGCATATATCTTATGGGAATGCGTGACACCCATCTCAGGCATATTGATGATAGAAGCTCAGGCATTTCTTCCAGCATTTGGAACTAATCACCCTTTTGGCTGGCATTAACTTAGTCATTCTATTAAATTTACTACCAAGAGAATGTTTAGACAATTGAAGGCGTATTTCTCATTCTCCGAATATCTTAAAAAGCATTATGAATTGTAATCACTTTACTTGCAATATTAGGAGATGTGCCCACAAATTATATGTCACAAATTCAATACAATGAGAATGAACAAATAATGTGCTCATGTGCTGTTGGCCAATAGGTAAATAATATTCAGGATGAAAGGGAGAACTCTTTGGATTTACAACAAAATAATCTGATGGAATCTATGCAAACTGACCTCACTTTGATGTCACAATTGAAAGATAGCACATCCAACAGTAGAACATTGCCTCAGTACTCCACTGAAGGCGATCTGCTCCCCCTGATTCTGTGCTCAACCAAGATGCAAAGTTTTCAATGATTGGAAGATCTGACTATATAAAAAAATCCAATTTATGCGAACTGCCTAACATGAATGGAAAAGCATCTCCCACACTTTCCCTGTGTGTTTAAGAATAAAAACTCAAAATAGGATGAGTAGATAGTATTTTGAATTGCATCTCAAATAGTGAAAGCAGATGCTACTACAGGTGTTGGCACATGTCCTTGCTGTGCAATGCCAACCTGAGGGTTTCTTTGATAATCAGATGACTAGGTCTCATGTGGCAAAATAGTGGCTTCACTGTCAGAAATGGAAAGAGAGCTGGATAGGGAAAGGTGTTGCAGGAGTTTTGGTTGTCAGCAATCATTACAATTATTGCCGATTACCTGTTCATCCTTGTCAGGATATTCAGGATTGGGCAAAGAATGACAAACAAAGAGAAAAGCCATTTTTATTTTGTTCAAACAGAAATGTGGCTTATTGATTGGCAATGCCCAATTCCAATTGCAGCAATGCCAATTTCCAGTGGCAATACCCAATTGCTACTCAGGCGATCCAGATGTATGACAGAGAAACTCCCAATTTAAATTGCCTCTCTCACAGCCTTAAATGGGACCCAATCTTAGCTCAGTCCCTCAGTGGGCACAATACCAGAAAATCATGTTATTACATTGCAGATCAAATCCAGTAGTACAGTGGACTTCAACAGTATGTGCATTCTGCTTGATGACTCCTGAAGGCCTCGAATAAGCAAAAGTATTTCATGACTTATTTTGTCAGAGGATTTCTGGACTTCATACACCAAGATTCCATTTTTCCATAAGAACAAATCCGCATTTTGTTCATGTTAGAATATATTTTATTTATTTCTTCACTTATGGAGCAGTGGCAATAAAATGTTCATGCAAAGTTGTGATATGATAATTTTCTGACTATAATTATTCTTGGCTGCTGCAAAACCAATCATGTTCGGAAAACTGGGCAAGTAGCATCAAGTATAAAACTTAATCTGTGAGATCAGCACTGGTATCTATTGTCCCTGAATAAAAGCTTGAATTTATTCAAATATGGCTTGAATACATTTGAATATTTTTTGAAAATATCCCTTCTCCACTGATTCACACCATTGGGTTTCCTTTTTGATATTTGTTAGAAAATAGTTCACTCCCAATGACAACATTAGCAATGGTTGCTTTTCTAATGACTCGGGTAAATAGACATTTCATCTCTAGTAACCCATGTCATGGAGATTTTTTTTTCTCTCATGAATATAAAGGAAACCATCCCCTCCACATGACCCATTTAGTCTGGGGTTTATTTGTGTCAGAAGGCTATTTCAGATAGCACAAAAGTTGAGATGTAAAGGAGGAGAAACTCCAACAAAATGCATAATCACCTACCTTTCTGAATGTGTAGAGGCGGTCTCGGAGAGGGATATTCTCCACAGCACAGCCCTCCGCCAATCAATCTGAATGTACATCCATGCTAAGAGGATGTTTAGGGGTGGGCTGATGATGCCATCAGCCCGTGACCCATCTCCCCAAAAGTTAATGTTCTGATAAGGTAGCCCCAAATGGACCCACTCACTCCTCTACCTCTAAGTCAAGGGCAGTGGGACAGTGGGAGCCCTCAGGGCAGCAGGGGCTGGTGGGGCAGTAGCGACTGTTGGGTCAGCGGGAGCCATCATGGTGCAGCCGGTATGGGCTGGGACAGCCAAACTGGGCCGCTTCGGCCTTCTGGGCCACTCTGTGGCTCAACACATAGCAGAGCAATGACCGTCTTCCCTACCCATAATCCTTCACGCAGCTGGAACTCTTCTGGGAACCATAGAGTGGTTTCAGCTATGTGGGGGATTATGGGTAGGGAAGACAGCCATATTTATGCTGGGTGGAGCTGTGGCACCAGTTTCCCCACCTCCGTCAGATCCGGAGGGCGCTACGAGGCACCTCTGGATATGAATGGGATACTGGAGCAGACTTTTAGGGCTGCTATCTGAAAAGTAATTTGCATTTTTCCATCCGCTGGAGGCCCAACATGAAATGGCCTAGAATTACAGCACACGATCAGGCACTTAGGCTCACATTAAATCTGAGATCATGTAGTAGTAGATACAATATATCTTTCTTAATATTATGAGACTTTTTAATGAAATAATGGTGCTTTTCTTCCTTTTTAACTGTTCTCTTTCTCTCTGAAATGCTGTCACTCTCTACTCTGCACTACATTTTTACTATTGTACTAACCATCTGCACTGGTTGCAGAACAAACTTTCTCACTGTACCTTGGGTATATGAGACAATAAACTTTGAATCTGATCTCTCCAGTGATTGGTTGTGGGAGTTTTTTCCTTTTGTGACATGCTGATCAAAGCACATTTAGAATTAATAATTCATTTTCAATGAGACATGGATCTGACTGGGGAAGTAGTTGGAGTTAACAACTGGTCACTAACTCTAGTGGGATCGTTAAGAATGCACGTCAGCACCTCTATTTTCTCATGAGTGCTATGATATTGGAAACCCAAGCAAATTTCTACAGATGTGTGGTGGAAAGTGTACTGACTGGCTGCATGACAATCTGGTAGGGGCGCCAATATCTCTGAGTTAAAGCCCTGTAAAAGGTAGTGGATACTGCCCAGTACACCACATTCAAACCCCTCCTCACCATCTAGAACACCTACAGAGGGCAGGAGCTATAATCAAGGATCCACACCACATGCTCTGTTCTCACTGCTACCATCAGGAAAGAGGTAGAAGTACCACAAGAATCACACCACCAGGTTCAGGAACAGCTGCTACCCCTCCACCATCAGACTCCTCAACAACAATCTCAAGGCTCATTTAAGTACAAGCAAGATGCTGGATAACCTCAACAGATCAATCAGTGTTTATAGCAAAGATAAAGATATAACTAATGTTTTAGGCTTGAGGCCTTCATCAAGGCATCAACTGTTTAACTTGTGGAGTTTCACTACCATTATGTTTTTACTTCAACCATGGTGTCTGCAAACTTTCGTGTTTTACTTCCACTTATTTAAGCACAATTACTTCTGCATTTTATTGACTATTTTTCTCTCTGTTATTGAAGTCAATTTGTTTATAATTCTTTATTTGTTTCTTTTTTTAATTTAAAAAAATTTTTCACACTATGAACCACATTAACCAAAATACACACAAACATTTCCCTCTTGAATATACAGTGTCATTTTCTCCCCCTTTTCCCCCTCTCTTCCCTCCCTCCTTCCCACTCCCCTCCCTACCCACTAAACATTCAACATATACAATACAATAAACCCATTAAACAATGTCATCACACAATGAAAATAAACAAGAAAATTGTGTCATCTACTTTTGCACACTGGTTCAGTTCATTTCGTCTTCTTCTCAGTTTCTTGAGTACAGTTTTTGCATGGCCAATAAATAGTAACTGCCTTGCCTGCAGGAAAAAAATCTTGGGGTTTTCATGTGTGTACCCTGACAATATATCTGAACTCGGAAGATATAGCTAGAATAGCTAGATATCTTGTTCTTAATTATTCTGTGTGAAGCAAGAAACATCCATTTGGAAATGAGCTTCTCTCCACTGATCATATAGAGATTCCTGGCAGAACCTGAGAATACAAATGACTTGAATTTAAAAGTAACAAAGCCAACAAAGATATTGATTTGAAGGCAATTATCACTGGGTGTTCTTTATAAAATATTAACTTTCTTGTGTAAAATCACATCTGTGCTTTGAAGCAAACTTGACACCAACTAAAGTAGCAGCTTCTACCTGAGAGAAATTGGCTGCACGTCCAAAGTGCAAAATGAAAAGGGAAAAAGTTTTTTTTTGCAAGAGGGTTGAACCTTGGACAGATCCATTAAAAGATGGAATAAAGAATTGGCCAAAAAAAAGCCTTTACATTTGAAGTGCAGAGTAATTCACCAACATTTCCTCACACAGATTCAGACCCTCTCAAGCAGAATTTTGCTTGTTTAAAATGAAGGTCTGTCATAAATTAGAGAAGGCTGAACTTCAACAATATTCTGCTTAAAAGGCATTGTTGGGATTGACTTGGTGTTGCATGAACTCCAAGAGCAGAGGAATAAATACAACTCCAGCTGAGTACCCCACTGCCTATTTTGAACAGTAGTACAGAAAAAGCTGCAGAGCTACACGTTGTTGCATAGCAACTAGGGAGAGAAAGAAACTATTGTGCAGAATTATTACAATTTTCTAGTATAAGGAGAACATTACAAAATAAGAGGGAAAGAATAGAAGGGAATAAAGAAGTATCTAATAAAAAGAGAAGCTCGTGCTTTTCTTTTTCCAAGGTCATCCCGGTCCAGAATCACAATATTCGAAACAGAAGAGTCCATTCAAAATGAGGCTCATCAATTTGCAAATCAATGGGACCACACACCTGTATTCATAAGAACAGCAAGAACTAGTGCCTGAAATGAAAGCTTAATTGTTTCCTTTCAGATCTGCTTGCCCAACAGAGCTAAAAGAAAAATACCAAGCAACACTATGTTTCTTTTAGATTAGAAAATGCAAACATAAAATCCTATTGAAATACTAGCTGAATGCACATTGCGATGACACGATTTTAAAAAAAATGTACATTTTGCTTTTAAAGAGGAGCCACTTTGACTTGGAGGTGTGAAACAAAGAAATACAATATAAAAAAAGTGGCTTCGGATCCACTTGGCAGCATTCCACTCATTTTTTTTTCAAATTCAGAAAATTATTATAAAATTCTTGCTTTGTCTGTCCATTCATTGCCAGATTTGTTTAATTTAGGATAGATGTATGATTTGTTCAGATTGTTTCCTTTAGTTCCATGTGAATTCTGCCTCTGCTCAGACCTGGCACATTTGTCAGAATTTTTACATTTCTTTCCCTTGGGCACACTCTTTAGTGGAGGGTCACCTCAAGAGCTGGTGAGAATTTTGTCACGTGGTGGGAAAACATTATTTGGGTTTCAAAGGGAGCATCCAACTCATGACTGTTAGAGCTGCCATCAACATCCATCGAGT
This sequence comes from Narcine bancroftii, assembly GCF_036971445.1. Lineage (NCBI taxonomy): Eukaryota > Metazoa > Chordata > Chondrichthyes > Torpediniformes > Narcinidae > Narcine > Narcine bancroftii. The sequence goes on along the minus strand of NC_091473.1, from coordinate 78,061,914 downwards.
TAATATCATAACATTGTACCTATCAATGAAAGAATCTATGATTTTGGTTGTCAGACCAGAAACAAAAAGAAGGGAGGAGAAGGAATAATAACTTCTTGATCAATGGTGTCTCAAAATGAATAGAGCTCAAGCTATTTAAAGCAAAAATGTATTTTATCATTGTGTTGTAAAATCCATTTAACTGCTTCAATTAATACTTTTCATTCAGTAAACTATTTTACTTGGATGAAGATTTTCCCAACATGGTCAATGGTAACTTCCAGGTATAAACTAAATTTTATTTCAGGCTGCCGGAGCAGCTGTAATGGGAGCGCTATTGCTGGTGTAGACCTGGCAGAACAGGGAGCGGAGGCACAGCTCTGCTGCGCGGGGTCCTATTGCCCAATTCTGATGTTAGCTCATCTTTACAGGCTTTAATTGAACTTTTAAGGGAGCTAATGGTGCTGTTTTTTAAATCCTGCAACTACAGAGGTCTGTGCCCAAGATAGCAGGACTTGTGCAGGCAGCGTACCGTGAGAGGTTGAAGATTCTGGGGGCGTAGCAGGCAGAGAGAGGGACAAGAAATGGGGAAAACTCTCTCCGTTGAGAAGGTGCATAGGAGACAACCCAACAGGATGGTGACCATGGCAGTGGCAAGGGGATCAGATGCCGATTATTAGTTGAAGGACTAACACAGGTTGCTGTCAACTTGCAATTGAAGGATCCGCACAGGCAACTTGCAGTCAAAGGACCCACATAGGGACATCTACAAACCCACCAACTCCCATAGCTACCTCGTCTATACCTCTTCACACCATGTCCCCTGCAAGGATTCCATTCCCTTCTCTCAAATCCTCTGCCTCCATCACATCTGAGGCCAGGAAGAGGTCTTCTATGCCAGATCATTAGACAGGTTCTCCTTCTTCAAACAAGGTGGCTTCCCCACTACCACTATCAACTCTACCCTCACCTGCATATCTTCCATTATCTGCACATCTGCCTTGGCCCCCTCTGCTCCAACGCACAAGGGCAGGATTCCCTTTGTACTCATTTGTCATCCCTCTAGCCTCTGCATTCAACAGATCATTCTTCACCATTTTTGCTACCTACTACACGATCCAAGATCAAAATCAAGATTCTTTCTTTTATTGTTATATAGCAAAACAGAAAATGTGGTCTTACATAAAATTTCCTTTAGTCTACCTCAAGACAGGCAAAGATTTGGCATCAACACGAATTAGAGTCAGAGAAAAAGAAGCAAAAGAGAGTCCCCACAGAGTCACAGTGATCCTAGAGCCTCCACAACTATGCAGCCCATCTATTTTTTTTGCTCAAACCTTGAGGAAGGGCTCAGGCCTAAAATGTTGGTAATGGGCAGGATGGTTGGCTTAGCGGTTAGCACAACAGCGTAACAGCACAAGCAATTGGGACTGGAGTTCGAATCCTGTGCTGTCTGTAAAGAGTTTGTATGTTCTTCCCTTGTCTGCATGAGTTTTCCCCAGGGGGTCCGATTGCCCTCCACCATTCGAAATGCACTGGGGGTGCAGGTTAATTGGGTGTAAATTGGGTGGCACGGACTCGTGGGCCGAAATAGCCTGTTACCGTGCTGTAGGTCTAAATTAATATCTTTCCGTCCTATGCATGCTATGAGTTTAGCTGAGCTCCTCCAGCTTCTCTGTGTTTTAACTACATTCACAGCATCTGCAGTCCTTAATGTTTCACTGCGGGCTGCTGGAGACTGGCTCATGGGAACAAGGTATTGGAACCAGGATTGGGGAGGGTGCTGAGAGCAAGAAGGGCTCCCAAAGGGCCTTGGGTGCTAAAGGCTTTCTGATTGTTTTGGAGGGTTGGATCTCAAGCTTGGATTGCTGATGGCTTGGACTGAAGTTTGTATGTCTGCAAGAGGTCACGTGTGCAGGATATGAATCCATGGGCACTCAGTGTCACTGAAGGGACTTTCCTTTGCTTCTCACTCCTATTATTAGGTGCATGGGCAATGTTCATAATGACTCTTTGAGTGCCAGCAGCAGCGATCATCTCCTCCACGTGCAGCCCTTTGGCTACGGCGGTCATCGGCATCTGTCAGACTGGGTGTTGGGGGAATCAGGAGTCAAACATTTCAGCATGGAGAGCTGCAGCCTCCAGGGAGCGGACCACCTCCATAGTCCTGGCGGTGTTTGCTTCCAGCAGTTTCTGTTGGGCGCTCCTCGAGCACAGCCTTTGCATGCAGGCATCTCAGATCAATCACCACCTCCCTTTTGGTAACCCCGGCCTCGGTCAGGCATGGACGGGCTAGCTCTCATAGGGCCCCCAGATAGGCATGTGCCATCTCACCTGGCTGCTGAGACCTGATGCTGAGCGGGTACCTGGCATAGACCACGATTGTCAGGGGTTTGTACATGCTCTCCAGGACGGCCATCACCGGTTTGTAGTCAGTGCAGTCCTTGATGGCCTGGAAGGCTCGAGGGCCCAGCTTGGTGCGGAGCACCATGAGTCGCTTCTGGTTCATGTTGATCACCTCTGACTGCATTAGGATGATCACCACAATGGCATGCCTTCAAATCTTGAAGCGTACTTGGGCTTCTGGGTGCTGAGGGCTGATCTCCAGTTCCGCTGTCCCTCCAGCGAGCTCCACTCCTGCCGATTCACACCTACCTAGCCACCCCCCCCTCACCCCACCATGGAGAAACGTGCAAATAAACACCACACTGCTCACACCAGCACCTGCCATGACCACGTCGGACTCAGCCAGCCCTCAGGCAGCAACCACACCCTCGCCGACCTTTGACCAGGAACCAACTCTGCAACGGACACAGAGACTCCGTCAGCCGCTGGACCGTCTAAACTTGTAGATATAATTTGTAAATATCACCCGGCACCGTCACACACCTAAAGGACAATTTTAAGAAGGGGGTGAATGTGGTGATACGACCACCAACCTACTGCAGGGAGTGATCTCTGTACCTGCAGGAGACCACCTAAGGGCTGACTTTACCTGGCCGGCTGTCAATCAACCGACCTGAGTATAGACCTGAGCCAGCCCCTTCTGAACCAGTCACATGGGAGCCACCAAAGCATGAACTTTTATCTGAATAAAGACTGTTGTACAGTCTTTTGAGTTTTGTGCTTGCTTGCTGCGATCTCAGCGCACCACAAGCAGACTAAAGTGTGTATTACATTTTTAATGTACTTCTTTCTTTTCTTTCTTCTTTGGCTTGGCTTCGCGGACGAAGATTTATGGAGGGGGTAAAAAGACCACGTCAGCTGCAGGCTCGTTTGTGGCTGACAAGTCCGATGCGGGACAGGCAGGCACGGTTGCAGCGATTGCAAGGGAAAATTGGTGGGTTGGGATTGGGTGTTGGGTTTTTCCTCCTTTGTCTTTTGTCAGTGAGGTGGGCTCTGCGGTCTTCTTCAAAGGAGGTTGCTGCCCGCCAAACTGTGAGGCGCCAAGGTGCACGGTTTGAGGCGATATCAGCCCACTGGCGGTGGTCAATGTGGCAGGCACCAAGAGATTTCTTTAGGCAGTCCTTGTACCTTTTCTTTGGTACTATTACTTGACAATAAACCTTTCAGAATTGTGACATGCTTTCACAAGGACAACATGAGTTATACCTTGGTGAAGGGCCCAGGCCTAGGACTGAAACATTGGTTACCTTTTACTTCCTTTAGATGCTATGAAACCTCTTGGGTTTCTTCAACACTTTGTGTATTGCACTATAATCCGTGTTTAACTCTCACAAGATCTGGCATCCAGGGTTCACGAAAATAAGAATAAATCTCACTCTGTCTAATTCAAACTTGATTTTCTCCCATCTTAAGTCGTATAATTGAAGGGAGAGCTAGTCTGGGTTTGAGCTTTAAACACCACGAGTGTACAGAGAGTGATTTCTTGATGCTTTTTGTGATACAGTCAGTTTGACAGTAGATTGAATTCTTGGTCATTCCCTATTCTGTAAAATTGATTTTACTAAAACACGAACAATGCAATAGGGCAGAATATAATGCAGACTAATTTGTCCAACCAGGAGGACTTATTTTCCAAATATGTTTTGGTTGTGGATATGAATCGAAGCAACTGTGAAGGCACGTCAATGTCTTTATTTTCTAAGCAGACTGAAGAATTTTGCCATGTCATTGAATACTCTATCCAATTTTGACAGGTGCACTGTGCAACATATATTGACTACATCATGGCCTGGTTAGGTAATTTGAGTATTAAGGAATACAGAAGGTTATGGAAAGTGGCAAGCCTAGCCAAGTCCATCACTGGAACCGATTTCTTATTCCTTGAAGACATCTGTAAGACATTCTGCCACAAGATAACTGTCATCACCCCGGTCACAACCTTTTCTCACTGCTTCCTTCTGGCACAATGTCAGGAGCACTGAAGTGCAGCACTCTAGGTTCAAGAACAGTTTCTCTCCAACAGCTATTGTGATCTCTGACCTACCCAGGATATCTTCATGCTAACTGTAAACATGCTGGGATAATGTTTTTGCACTATTGAGTCATTGCTACACAAGTGTGAAGAATGACACGCACAGCAAAGCCTTGGAATACGAGACTGGTTAATTGCTCTAGCTGTCATGCTTATATGGACCCAGGTGCTGATGTCAGGGTCCTGCGTCATTCCCACCAAATTTCTCCATCTTCCTGCCATGAAAGAGGACACCTGGGATGGCAGCCGGTGTCCCTCCGAGGTCTGCACAGTCGCTGCATTGGTCAGCCATTTTGAGGACCATTGCACGTTTCCGTGCACAGGCTGCAACATGACATTCCCCACCCCCCCCCCACCCCCCCAGAAATGGCATGGGGAAGAGTGGAGTCTGGCACTTTACATTCAAGATATGGCAGTTTCAGTTAGTCGATAGTAAAAGTCTCCTTACCGCCAATGTCGAGGACCAAGGTGGAGCTGTTGTCCCTATTGAGCCTGTAGGGACATCCTTAGGGTTGTTGTAGGGGTGGCCAGTGTGTGCCCCTTCTCACAAATACATACTGACAAGTCTTTAAGTCCCTGAGGATGTTGTGTTTGAGCTGGCCATGTGGTGGGGGTTGCTGTGTGACCATGAACCCCAGTTTTTGCCACAAGTTGCTGTGGGATGTTCTGGGCATTTATTAGGGACCAAGAACTTCCTGGGAATGATTAAAGGTGCATCGTAGATCATCTCCGCCACTGAGGCATTAAAGTCCTCCTTCGGTATGGTACAGATCCATCAACAGGTCAGAAGCCAGTTTGCCCACCCAGTTGGGACCCTTTAGCCAGGCCCTCAAAGCTGCTTTGAGGTGACTGTGAAAATGTTCCACCAACCCATTGGCCTGAGGATGGTACACCGTGGTGTGGTGGAGCTGTGCCCCCAGGAAGTTAACCAGTGCTGCCCAGATCCCAGAGGTGAATTGTGCCCCCATATCTGAGATTAAGTCCTCTGGAACCTCAAATCTGGACACCCATGTGTTGATGACTGCCTTGGTGCAGGTTTCTGTGGTAGTATCAGCCAGTGGGACTGCTTTAGGCCACATCATGGAGCTGTCAACCATGGTCAAGAGGTATCTCGCCCCATGGGAAACTGGTTACAGCCCCACAATGTCAATGTTTACATAGCTGAACCTGCGCCATGCTAGATTAAAAAGTCTGTGTGTGTGCTCTTGTGTGAACCTGTACTTTGGAAGACTGGCATTTTATGCAGGTTTTGGCCCACTGGCTGACCTGCTTACAGAGGCCATGCCAGACAAATCTGTTAGCCACCATTTTGACTGTGGCTCGGATTCCAGGATGACATTGAAACCTGGCGCGTCCATGCAGCCGAAATGATAGGGCAAGGACTGCCGGAAGAGACGTCGCACAGCAGTGTCAGGTTACCTGGGCTGACAGGAAAGTCTTCTACCCTGAGGCTGTCCTATACATGGGGATCTCAGGATCCTGCTGCTTTATTTTGGTGAGGGCCACATACTCAACCCCATGGGACAGGACGTGTATTGACTCGATCGCGGGCATGACAGAGCGTCGGCTACCATATTGCTTTTCCCCATGATGTGCTGTATGTTCGTGATAAGTTCAGAAACGTAGGACAAGTGTCTCTGTTGTCAGGCTGACCACGGTACTGATACCTTGTGGAAAGTAAAGGTCAGCGGCTTGTGATCGGTGAAAACCTTGAATTGCTGGCTTTACAAAAAGTAACAGAAATGTCTTACTGCCAGGTGCAGTACCAATAGCTCTCATTCAAAAGCACAGTATTTGAGCTTGAGAGGACAGAGGGGCCTGCTGAAAGAGGCCGGGGGTTTCCATTGGCCTTCAATGAGCAGTTCCAGCAAGCCTCCTACCACTGTGCTGGAGGCGTCGATTGTCAGGTTGATAGGTGCCTCTGGCCTGCTCGAACCACACAAGTGGCTGCGACACCCAAAATATTGGGAACCTGAGTGAGACCGTATGGATGGCTGCTGGCTCCACTTGATCCATCATTTTCGGGTCCAGCTGCTGGTTGGACCTGTTGGGATCACCAATGTAGCATTCATGTTACACGAGCGTGGAAAAGAATGACACGCACATCAAAGCTTTGGAAAGCAAGACTGGTTTATTGCTCTGGCACTTATATGGGCCCTAGGCACTGATGTCAGGGCCCCAAATCACTGGAGCACCAGCCTGGGATTGGCCGGCATTCCCACCGGAATTCTCCATCTTCCCATCATGCGGGAGGTCACCTGGGACAACGGCCAGTATCACCACCCCCAGGTCTGCATGGTTGCTGTGTTCATCAGCCATTTTGTGGGCCAGTCCGCTACGACATCACTTTTTTTTTCCTTACTGCAACAGTGAATATTTACATATCTATCTATCCTTTTATATCATCTCTTCTTCAATCTTGGCATCTTGTGGTAAGTTCATAGATACTGCATTGGTGCATCTTACCTCTTTGGCTGCAGCAAGTGAGAATTTCAGTGCATCTGTATTCTCAAACAAGTACAATATAAACTCATACATGTATAATATACAGAGTTATATCATTACTCACTGTTTAAAGCGATGTGCAATCCTTTTCTCTTCACATTGGGTATTTATTATTTCATTGTCCAAGGATCATTGAAATATTAATCCAAAATATTAACAGTTTCTTTGGACATAGACACAGCTGGCCTTGCTGAGCATTTTCAACACTTTTGGCTTTTATTTCAGATTCCCTGTATCTACAGACTTTTTATTTTGAATAATTTGTAAATTTGGTTCCTTTTCTTTGAAATAAAGTAACTTCACTCTCTCTATTTTTTGTAAATTTCTTCTGAAACAAATGATAGTACTGGACATGTAGTCCCACGGACCAAATGTCTCTCTACAGCTTTTCCCATAGGCAATTATTCTTTATGGGCATCCAATAGAATATCAGCAGTTTATTTATGCTTTCCACCCAATGCATTCCTTGTTCAGATCAATGTTGGGACACATTCTGGAAACAAGCATCACATTACATTTGATTATTTGATTTTCCAGTGCACCATTTTCCAATGAATATTGCTCACTGATGCATTTGCAAAACGATTCCAGGAACATGCAGAAAGTAAAATACAGAATATCCTTTATGAACCTTTATACATACTTCACTTGGACTTTTACTTGACAATATGAAGTGCAGACTCATATGAATGGGTCAAAGTATTCATGCCAGTGTTATGACTGTCATTGGGCACCAAATGACAGTACCTATAAGGCTTTTGTTCACTAATCTTCAATGCATTTGGCCTTGTGTGTTTGCATTTAATGTACTGGAAATACCAAAAAAGAGTCTTGTTGGTTTCTATAATTTGTACACTAAGCATAATGCTTTCACCTAGGCACCTAGAGATTTGCAAATCAAAGTGCACTGTGCTCAAGAATGCAAATTAGATTTCATGAATGTTTTTGGTAATTTCAGTGCCATCTTATGTTGCAAGGAACACTTCGATGTGTGAGGCTGAGAACTAGTCAGAACTTTTATTCACTGAGATTTTGCTGCATTATCTTATTAGGCATATTTAGTATCCTCATTCCTTTGGTTTCTGTCAATGCTATTGAGGCAAAGACATTTGAAACATTAATTCATAACGTGCGTTCACAATTGTAATTCACTATTTATGTTGGGAGTCATTTCACTGATTCTGTGCATTGTTGAATATGGTAAACATGTAACTTAATATTGCTGTGCAGAAGGACCTGTGAGTGGCAACAGCCATGTCAATCAAGATTGCAAACTGCAGGCTATTAGTAGCTCTTAGTGTTATGAGTTACGGGAAATTCCCATCAGCAGATCAGTTTGATCCATGGACTGCTGTTAGTGGGCTGAAATATGAATTGTAAAGTACCTTTTCAAGAGACCGTATTATGGAGCTGTCTCTTGTCATGTTTGACTACCATAGTTTCAGGAAGTAAAAATCAAACATTTATGAAGCATTACAAATGAAACTACATGAAATACCATATCAGATAAGAAAGTTCGAAAATGTAGTCATATATCAGCCTAGAGAAAAAGGATGTAATTGATTCTTTACAAATGTCTCCTGCAGTCAAAATGTACTCAAACCTACTGATATTGAAATGGCTTATTGAGAAAGTGGCAATCATTCTGACTCTGAGATGTGAATTTAAATTCTAATTTTGAGTGGCCAACATTTACCTGCTTGTGTTTGGCACCTTACTCTTCAGCAACCACTGGATGCAGCTTGCCAGAATTGAGGGGCTAGAAGAGGATTTAGTACTATTCTACATTAATCCCGTTACAGCCAAAGCACCAAAGAATTAGAAGCAGCAGGAAAGGTTGTATTGAAAAATTACCACATTATTCTGCTGTAGGGAAACTAAAGTTATTTTTTACATTTCTGAACTCTAAAGGCATTTATTTGATGGGCCCAATATTCCAATGACTTTTCTTTTAAACTGTGTAGTAATTCCTCGATTATATTCTTTCATGAAACATATTGGAGTACTGTATTCATTCTGGAGTAATTACACTGATAGTGACCAGAATCTTTAATTAATTTTGTTCCAGCTTTTATCATATGTTATCTTTGTATTTACATTTAATTTAGGTCATAATGTATTCAGGGAAAATAATGGACTATTGGGAATAATTATTCAATCTTGGGGTTCAGACATCTCCAATAAATTACTCAAAGATTGCTCTCTCTTGGTTTATAACATTATCCAAATTCTGTTTAAAGAAAACCTTTATTACTCACTCAACCATCCATAATACTACTTAATCGGTTGAATAATTAATAGAGGTGTCATTTCTAGCCCCATTTCAGCACTATTGAGGTTTGTTTGAAATCATGGATGAAAACACCATTAGCAGTTTGAATGGCAACAGCTGTAAAACAGGGAGAGGTCTCTTTTTATGAAGCAGGCAAAGGTTGCTCATACTCAATGTTTCTCTGTTAATCATTGAGAAGGTAACATTTATTTGTTTGATGCTGTCAATTTGCAAAATTTGCAATTAACTGAGAGGCAAATATGGAACTATTTAAAGGAACTGTACACAATTTTACAAGATAACACATGATGTTCATGAACCTGTTCAAAATCTTTTTTGTGGATTTATTGGACACAGACTCTTTCATCTACATCAATTAACAGTTACGTCAGCAATCTGGCTGTTTGTATCATTGATCTCTGCCCTTTTCCCTCTAGATTTGTGATTGGCAAGAATCCTTGGATAGAAAACAAAAGTCAGTGTGAATATACCAACTGAATTTTACTGAAATGAAATGCACCTAATGTAGATGCATTTCCTTATCAGCTATAAATATGCAAGATTTGATAAGAAGATAGCTATACTATTGCAGTATAAGTTAACAGATTCTTTTATTATGATATAAGAGAGTTCATCCATCATAAATTCGAAAACTATGTATAGATGGACCAAAATTCTTGCTTACTGCAACCAAACAGGTATGCAAGAAACGTCAACAAAAGTGTACAAAAATGACCAAGAAAGAAGTATCCAACAAATACAAAGAATAAAATAAACATTCACAGTTTCAGTTAGTGTAAAAACAAAGATGTGACATTTCAACGATACTGCAGGTATGAGGATCATGTTGATGTGGTTAAGCTGTTTCAGTAAATGTATGATGCAAGGATCTCAAATTACATTATATTACATTATATTACATTTTATTACATACTAGAGTTGCAATTTCAAGAACGTTTTTGGGTCAGACATGCCACTACTATCCCAAGTGGTCTGAGCATTTGACTGTTCTCACAGTTGACACAGACTCATTTATATTTTCTCCTGTGACACCTTAATGAGGAATTAACAGTACTTCTTTGGTGTCAATAAAATATTTGTAGGCATCTTTTGAATGGGTATTACTTCACCCACTTGAAAGATGGACAAGGTAAATATTTGACGAGAAAGGCTCTGATTCTAAATAAAATGCTGCAGTTCATAAAAAAATGTATAAAATAATAAATGATTATGTCATGTAATCAATACAATTTGCCTTAAATCATACTGCATAATAAATGTAATGTGTACATCCACAGCAGTGGCTTATTCTTTTTGTCTAAAGCAAGATCTCCTTAAAAATATTTTTAGTGATAAGGGTGCCAGACAGCTACAGGAGCAAGTCCTATTCTGAGCATTAAAATTAAAACCAAGACTACCAACGGAGGAAGTGCTGCATTTTTGAAGGTGTCATTATGCCATGTTAAAATAATGTTCGTCCGCTTCCTCAAACAAACAATCTAACTAGTCAATATTGAAGAATCAGTCGTCATGATGAAATATTAACTGTATATTTTCTCATTTCTATTTCAGCAAGCTGGGTGCACATTGATTCATCCGTTTCCAACATTAGAAAAATACTTCTAAGTTACTTCATTGGCTATAAAGCACTCAGGAATATCCAGGAACAGACATGAAAACTGTTAAAAGTGAGGCAAATTCTTCTATGTTATCTTACTTCAACATGGCTTTCACCCACCTGAAGACCAGTTTTTGGTCACAGCAAGAAAATGAGTCAAGGTGTGAAATGTAATTACTGAGACAAGCTTAATGATTACTTACTCTTTGAGAAAACAATTTCAAAATCTAGATTTTTTAAAAAATTCCAAACACCATCTTCCTCAATCCCACCTTCTTTCTCAAAAAAAGATGAATATATCTCACAAAAAAGATTAAATTATTTTTCAACATGAAAACTCTCTTCATTTGTAAAATCTAAAATACTCGAAAAGTCTGGACTGAAAAAAGGAGAATGGTTTCATGGCACAACTTGTCATTCAAGTTCTTTGCTTGACCATTTGATGTTAACACCTCAATGAACCGTTGTCAGATTATTTGTGCAAAGTATTTGGAGCCCCAGATCATTTCCAAATACTCCTCTGTATGAGAATTTTTTTTTTGTCCGCAGTCCTCCTAAAGGTGAAAATCTAATTGAATTTTACATTGAAATCCTGGTCTGCAGTCGTTGTCCCCTTTGTTCCTCCTGAGCTTTCACTCTCATATCTTTCCTCCTCCTAACTTTTATTAGAGGTCCACATGTTCCCTTATTCCACCATCTTTCCTTCCTTTTTCACAATCTGCCAGAAACCTAGCTTTTCTATGAACTTGTACTTTTGATCTTCTGCTATTCCAAATCTTCAGTGTTCCAGCCTAATATTCTTCATAATTCTCTTGGGATCGAAGATGACTTGATTTCTCTCTTGCTCTGTGGGTTTGGAGGCATTTCATGGGTGCTTATATGACAGTTGCAGACTCTTCAATTGATAGCACTGGCAGTGTCTGAAATCGTGGATGGGTGAATAGTTTGTGAGGTAGTGTGCTGCTCCCATCCAGACAGATCCACGGCTGATGCCAACTCCTTAGCCCTGGTATACTTGGACTCCATATCTGACCACAGCTTATCAACCATATTTCTGCCTTCATTATCATAATCCCCAGTAAACTCATCCCCAAACTTCAAAATCTTGGCCTCAGCATCTCTCCCTGACTCATAGACCACAATCAGTGAAGATGGGAAACAAAATCTCGTCCACAAACACACTTAGATTCCTACTTCACTCACTCTACAATCACGACTGCATAGCCAAATGTACTCCAACTCCATCTTTAAGTTCACTGACTGTACCAAGTTGTAGGCCTGACTTCAAATAACGATGAGGCGGAATATAGGAAGGAGACAGAGCACAGTGGCCTAGCACCAAGGTAACAATACATCTCTCAATATCATAGGCCAGGATGAGGTTAGAATTTACTCCCATTCATATCATTGGAAGTGGAGAGAGTAGACTGCTTCATCTTCTAGAGAGTAAACATTTCCAGTGACCTGACCTGGACCAACCAGGTCCCTGGACGATGACACAATGTCAAGAAAGAACACCAATTTCTCTACTTCCTTAGAAGGTAAAGAGAGTTTGGCGTGTTCCCCATTTCTATTATACTTGCACTATCAGGAGCATCAAAGCTGGATGCATCACAGCATGAGACCAGGAGCTGCTCTGCCAAAGATCAGAAGATGTTGCAGAAGGTAAGGATTGCAGTGCACAAACCTCTTCCCCTCCCCAACTCCATCTACACTCACTAATGCCTTGGAAAGGCAGCCAACATTACTATATCACCAATTGATATATCAATATCACCCCATCACACTCTTTTATCCCTCCTCCCATGAGGCAGGAGGTTCAAGTGTGTGAGAGCTCGCAATGGATTCAAAGATACAGTGCCCTCCACAAAGATACTTTTAAAAATTTATTTACCCCTGGGCTCCACAGTTTTATATATGTAATCAAATAATGCACATGTAATTAAAGTGCATATTCCAGATTTTATTCGAGGATATATGTATACATTTTGGTTTGACCATGTAAAATTTACAGCAATTTTTATACATGGTTTCTTCATTTCAGGGCACCATAATGTTTGGGACATTTGGCTTCACAGGTGCTTGTGGCTACTCAGGTATGTTTCATTGCTTCAGTCATGCTGAAAGAAGAGAGCTTTGCTTGCTTCTAAGCTTTTGATCACTTTGGAGTCTGTAGTTGCATTTTATAATGAAGACCAGAGTTTTGTTAATGAATTCTGGGGCAGAACAGTTGGGGTAATGGTTAGTGCAATGACTTTACAGCGCCAACAATTGGGACCAGGGTTTGATTGTGTCCTGACTGTAAGGGGTTTGTACGTTTTCCCTTGTCTGTGTGAGTTTTCCCCGGGGGCTCTGGTTTCCTTCCACTGTTCGAAGCATACTGGGGGTGTAGGTTAATTGGATGTAAATTGGGTGGCATGGACTTGTGGCCTGAAATGCCTGTTACTGTGCTACATGTCTGAATATAAAAAAAAGAAAGTCAAATAAGCTATTATGAGGCTGAAAAACAAGAATAAAACAGTAAGTGACGTCACCCAAACTTTAGGATTACCAAAATCAACTGTTTGGAACATCATTAAGAAAAAAAAAGCATACTTGGGAGCTTAGTAATTACAAAGGGACTGCTGTTCCAAGGAAGACCAGCACTGTTGTTGGCAGAAAAGTTCTTATCATAAAGAAGAAAAATCCCCAAACATAGGTCTAACAGATCAGAATCATTCTTCAGGAGGCAGGGGTGGATGTGTCAATGACTACTGTCTGCAGAAGACTTCATGAACAGAAATATAGAGGTTACACTGCAAGATGCAAAAGACTAGTTGGCCACAGAAACAGGATGGCCAGATTACAGTTTCCCAAGAAGCATTTAAAAGAGCCTGCAGAATTCTGCAAAAAGTTCTTGTGGACAGATGAGAGCAAGACTAATTTGTATCAGAGTAATGGCAAGAGCAAAGTATGGAGGCATAAAGGAACTGCCCAAGATCCAAAGCTTCCCATCTTTCCTGTGGTTTGAATTCTGCAGTGTAGCCTTTGTATTTCTGTGTACAAATGGTGACTGACCATTTCTTCTCACTCTAGCTCTTTGACAACCCTGTCAATCTTAGCCCATTCTCCTGCAACACTCTCTTGGTGGTTGCTATATTTTGAGATGTCTGATTATTTTGTTCCCCTTCATGGTAATAAATTAGGAATTTAATCCATCAAAAAGCACCAAAGCTTACACTTGTCAAGGTTGTGAAGCAATAGGATAGTCAGTGTCATTATCACAGCTCACAGGCAAATATATTGGGGGGAGGGGTGGGGTTCAATTATCACCCCAGTCCTACTGAGCAATATGACCTTTATTAATTCTAAAAACAACAAGAGGGAGTGAAGTTTGCTCTTGGGGAATCACGGTTAGCAAAGTGATTAGCAAAACCCTGTTACAGAGCCAGCGGCAGGGGGTCAAATCTGGCACTGTCTGTGTGTTCTCCTTGTGTCTGCGTGAGTTTCCTCTGTGTGCACCAATATCCTCCTACCATTCAGAAACGTACCGGGGGCATAGGTCAACTGGATGTAATTGGATGGCACAGGCTCGTGGGCAAAAGGGCTGTAAACCATGCTGTATGTTAAAAAATCTGCAGGCACAATCGATGAAGTGATTTGTCAGACACATAATGGCATGATTAAAAAACTGGTACTGTTGCTGGTGTAGACCCATGAGAGCAGGGAGCCAAGGCACAGCACTACTCCGCAGGGTCCTACTCCCCATTCTGATGCTGATGACTCAGTACAGGTTTTAAATGGTTAGCAAAAGAACCTAATGGTCTTTTTATAGTTAAATACTGCAACCATGGACGTCTGTGCCCAAAATGGCAGCGCTTGTGCAGGACAGCACTCCAGAAGGGATTGCAAACTTCAGGAGAACAGCACAGAGCACTAGAATCAGCAAGAACACCCCTCCCCCAGCCCCCCCCCCCCCCCCCATTGAGAAGATGCAGCCAGGGAGAGTGTTCACTTGTGGTGAGTCCATCCAGTTGCAAGATATCCTTGGCATACAGGTCACATGCAGCTGAGACTCTGGGCTATTGCAATGGTAACACTAACTGTACGGGGCACTACTTAAAGACAATTTTAAATTGTTGGTCATGCCCCAGCTCTGTGTGCCAGTAATCCTGGGGTTGGAGTTCCAGTGCCACCTCAAGAATTTGACGGGCCCCATCCTCCCCTCACTGTCCACAACCACCGATTTTTAATCTGCCTGCCCTCCACACATGACCAATTGGTGCACTGCGACCCACCCACAATGTCCAAACTGCAGGATATCCACCCTTCAAGTACCCCCTGCCCCTGTTTGCTAACATCACTCCTGTCTGTAGGCCAGTCACCACCAAGAGCAGAGATACAGCATGGGGGACAGGGCATTTATCAAGTCAGAAGTGCAACGGCTTTTGGCTGAGGGGATCATAAAACTGAGTACAAGCCCCTGGAGGGCCCAGGTCGTGGTGGTTAAGAACAGGGAAAAACTCCACCTGGTGGTTGATTACAGCCAAACCATAAACTGGTTCACTCCCTTCCCTGCATCACCGACATGGTGAACCATATCGCCCAATACTGGGTGTTCTCTACCATTGATTTAAAATTGGCATATCACCAGCTCCCCATCCATCTGGAGGACCATCAGTATATCACATTTGAGGTGGATGGTCACCTCTAGCACTTCCTAAGGGTTC
Organism: Narcine bancroftii; assembly: GCF_036971445.1. Taxonomy (NCBI): domain Eukaryota; kingdom Metazoa; phylum Chordata; class Chondrichthyes; order Torpediniformes; family Narcinidae; genus Narcine; species Narcine bancroftii. The sequence continues at coordinate 78,046,393 of NC_091473.1, read as the reverse complement.
CTTTCGGGGTCACCAATAGACCGGATGATAGACCAGCATGGGCTCAAGGCCACGTTCCCATAATTGGGTAATATGACCATTTGTGGCTATGACATTCAGGACCATGAAGCAAACCTGGAGAAGCTCCTCCAGATGGCCAAGGCACTCAACCTCACTTATAACACAGCAAAGTGCGTGTTCCACACATCACGCCTGGCCATTCTCGGTTGCGTTGTAGAACATGGTTCCATTGGACCAGAGCCTGACCTCATGTGCCTGCTGTTGGAATTCACTCTGCCTCACAGCCTCTAGGCCCTGAAGAAGTGGCTTTGGTTTTTCTCTTATTATGCACAGTGGGTTCCCAATTACCCAGACAAGGCCTGACACCTGGTTAAAAACCACATCCTTCCCACTCTCACCAGAAGCTCAGGAGGCCTTCACCCACATAAAAGGGGACATCGCTAAAGCCACAATGCATTCTGAGGTGAGTCCACCCCTTTTCAGGTGGAGAGCGATGCCTCTGATTTCACCCTAGCAGTCACCCTGAACCAAGTGAGCAGACCAGTAGCATTGTTCTCCCACAACCTCCACGGCCCTGAAGTCCGACACTCATCCATTGAGAAGGAGGCCCAGGCAATCGAGGTGGTGCGCCACTGTAGACACTACCTGGCCGGTAAGCAATTTACCCTACTGATGGGCCAATGTGCAGTTGCATTCATGTTCCATAACAAATATCAGGGTAAGATCAAAAATGATAAAATCCTGAGGTGGAGGATTGAATTCTCCATCTATAATTACGACATCCTGTACCAGTCCGGGAAGCTCAACAAGCACCGTGATGCCCTGTCCCGGGGGTCCTGCACCAGCTCACAGTACGACCGGCTCTAATAACTCCACGATGACCTCTGCCATCCTGGTGTCATCAGGCTCTTTCATTTTGTCAAGGCCAAAAACCTCTCTTACTTTATTGATGACATCCAGACCCCGACTAGAAATTGCTGGGTTTATGCTGAATCCAAACAACACTTCGACAGACTCAACAAGTCAAATCTGATCAAGGCTATTCGACCCTTCGAGCACCTGAGTGTGGATTTCAAGGGCCCCTTGGCCTCATCCAATCAGAACCTGTACTTCCACAACATTGTTGATGAGTACTCCCCATTCCCCTTTGCCATTCCCTGCCCTGATATGACCATAGCCACTGTTACAAAGGCACTATATGACATCTTTACCTTAATTGGGTACCCAAGCTACATCCACAACAATCAGGGGTCCGATTTTTTGACCGACGAGCTGCGACAATACTTTTTGGTGCAGGGCAGAGCCAACCGCAGGACCACGAGTGAAAACACCCAGAGGAATGGCCAGGAGGAGTGGAGGAATGCCACGGTATGGAAGGCAGTCCTCCTGGCTTTGAAGTCCAGGGGTCTACCCAACTCCTAGTGGCAGGAAGTCCTCGCCAATGCCCTCCATGCAATTAGATCCCTCCTGTGTACCACCACCAATGCCATATCTGATGCAGGGCTGTTTTCCTTCTCCAGAAAAATCAGCATCAGGGATAATTTTACCACCCTGGTTGATGTCCCTGGGCCCAGTTCTGCTCAGGAGGCATGTAAGGGGCCACAAGACTGACCCACAAGTCGATAAGGTCAACCACCTGCACACCAATTCCCAGATGTGGCGAACCCAGATGGACACAAGAACACAGTTTCTGTTTGGGACCTGCCCTGTGCAGGACGCCCCGAGACCACTACTGACACAGTACCACCTCCCACACCCATTGACTCCCACCCCCACACCTGGCCACCTTACCCCCAACTCAGGCACCAGCTGCTCCGACAACCATGGACGATCTCCACCACCCCACCCTGACTCCCGCACCATCCACCCTGCCACTGCCCCGGGGTACACCAACTGCTGATATACTCCCACCCGAATGGGAACCGCCAGCTGTGCCATAGTCAGCATCATGATGTTCCACAAGGAACAGAAGACCACCAGACCAGCTGAACTTGTGATGGACACTGAACCTTTCCATCCCAGGACTTTCTTTTAAAAGAGGGGGTGAATGTGGTGATACTGTTGCTTGGTAACTGGCATTGTGTATATGTATGTTCCATATGTATGGCTGGCCTGCCTTTCCTCAGTAACTCCCTCCCCTGGAATCCCCTAATAAAGGCAGTTACGCCAAGTCCCTCCCTCAGTGTGAGTCCTGGGATCGGGCCAGAACAGGAGCCTGTTATCCTGCAACTCCAGTCTTTTGGATTATTGATAGTGTATCAGAGAACTGATGGCTTCCAGATCATGTCAGAAGTTTGGACCAGGAGCTCAGGTTGCCAATGGTTTGAACAGAAGTGTGGAAACACTGGTTGCGAATCCATGGACATTTAGTGTCTCTGAAGGGACTCTTTTGCCTTTCTCTTATTGTTATGGGCACTCAGCAATGCTCCTGGTGATCCTTTGTTTGCAAACAGCTTATTTCTATCTTAAATTTAAATATCTCTCCTCAGGAAAATGAAACAACAGAATGATTTGTGTCCAGGTATTTCAGATCATTTTCAAAAGCTTGTAGATTATGTGGAAAAACACAAAAAACCAGTTCCGATTTTAAGAATCCATTATGCTGCTGTGCAATTAAATTTTGTCAACGTGGGCACTATTCTGGAAATGATAGGCTCAGATCATCTACAAGTGTTCCCAGTGATTCTCTGCAGAAGAAGCCACACATGATCTACATCAACTCAAAAACCTGCTGTATTGATGTGATCAAGAAGCCTGATATAACGTAATGTTGATCATGGCATCAACTTTAAATTGCATCCACTACAGTTCCCTCGCCATTGTCTGAAACTATCTATTCCTGAATAAACATTGGAATAACTAAACTATCCTTCAATGGAACAAAGGAAATACTGAAACTATCCTCTTTGCAAGTGCTGCACTATTAACCATGTATCAGAATTCTGTAAAATGCAAGTGCACTGCAATAAATAAATATCTCCCCAAATAATGATTTCACCCTCACAGAAAGAGCAAATTCAATGATTAAAAAAGCCAAGAAACAAATATTAATAGAAAATATTAACCTGTTTTTATGCTTGCAAGCAGTTTTGTAATTTGTTAACACCTTTGAAATATATGATTTAATGCTTCAGAAGAATGAATTCAAGTTGGCTTTAAACAATTTCCACTTGGTAATTCAAGCTATATGTTATCAGAAAGATGGTGCAAATATCAATGTTGTTGCTTAAAGAAAAGGCTGAAGGTTAGCACAAGTTATGCTTTTGTGAAATGTGACCAGCAGGAAAATGGAAAATATTCCATTTCAAAACAGTTTCCTTGTGTGATTCATCGAGATAAATCATACATGCCATCTCAGTTAATTGTTATTCTGATTAGACTTAGTGAAAAGGAAAGGTCAAACGCTCCAAACTCCTTATTTAAATGAATGAGAAATCCATCAGCAAATATTGCAAGTGGTCAATTTTCAACTTCTGAACCCTCACATCTGATGCCTTTGCATAGTTACTAATTCATCATGATCTGGCCAGAGGTAATGTCAGCTTTTTTTTATTAAATTGACACATCTGCTTAAGCCTCAGGGAACAGGCTTCAATATTTTAGCTGTCCCTTTAAGTTATATGTTCCTGAGTAAAACTGGTCAAAAACCGGAAATAACACTAAACTACAAGGAGGCAGCTGCTAGCCACACATTGCGTTTGGTTTCACTAGGGCACCTCTAATGCACCTGACCATTATGATTAGCTTTTTGCATCCTTAGATCGATTCAATGTAGGTTTCAGGAGAAAAGTAATTAGTCTCACTGAGGGGATAGCTCAGAACCTTTGCCAATTATTGATAGGAGGCTCCAAATGTGTATAAAAAGCTATACTGTAGTGTATCTATCTGACAGTTTCTCTCTTAGACCAGTCCCTTCAGAGAGTAAATAGGCTAGAGAGCAGTCTTCTAACAGTCCACTGTCCCTCTGTAACACAGACTGTACCACTTATCCAGATGGAACATCAATGATCACTGAAGTTTCTAGGATTTAGTGATAAACACAGAAATTCCTGAATTTGAGTGCTTCTGTTGAGTTATTTCATTGTTTACTGTGATAGATAGTGTAGCCAACCGCTACAAAGAAACAGGCAGACACACAGTGTGGCAGGTTAAGCTCAATCGTTTATTAGGGCTGTAAATGCTGATTTTATAATGTTCAAGTTCCCGCCATTTTTGCTGATGGACTGAGTCAGCCATATGAATAACAATTGCGGGCGGGAACATCCATGCATATGAATGCCCTTCTTCCCCAGCCTGTTTCTGCTGAGTTAGCTGGGCAGCTTGACCAATGCCAATTTAGGGCTGTTGGTCTGATGCTGCCCCAGTTTCTACCCCCGCCGGTTCGTTGTCCTGGGAGTCGCTTTAGTGATCTCTGTCCGCGTCTGCTGCCGCAATGTGCCGGCTCGATCTCTGCAATTGCGAGCCACCGCAATAGAGACAATTTGCCATACTTTCAGAATTAAATATTCACCAACTGTATTTTCATGTAAATAAAAGCTATGTTTAATCTAGGATTACATATATAGATTAATGGTCCATAAACTAAAGTGCAAATGTCTATCATTTAAACCCAATGAAGCTTAGCTCTTTTCTTTAGATTGAACCAGATAAAAAGACTTGCATTAAAATAGCACCTTTCAGGATTTTCAAAGAGCTTTGCATTTAATTAAAAACAGATACTTCAGAAACACTCAGAGGATCTGCTGAAAAATAAATCAAACTAAATATTTCAGTTCAAAGACTGTGTTAGAATGGGCCATTACAAGTTCTGGCATAGGGTCTTTGACCTGAAAATGTCAATTGTTTAATCTGAAACAAATTGTGGTTTTTCTTTTCACAGATGCTCCCAGACCTCTGAATACTTCCTGCAGCTTTTATTTCATTTTCAGGCAATTAAGTAACATTTGATATGGTTATTATTACAACACATGAATTACAGAAGTCAAATTCTGCACAGTAAGGTTCAGCACATCCCTGACTCCGAATAGTCTTATACCCCAAACAGTGGGTAATAAGATTTTAGATATATGGTCCCGAAAAGGGATCAGATTTATTGAAGATTGTTATGAGCAGGGGAAACTTATGTAACTTGAACAATTAAAAAATAAGTTTGGTATTGCTAATAATACAATATTCTGCTATTTTCAGTTAAGAGTGTATTTAAGGGATAAGCTGGACCCAACAATGACTTCATCAAAGTGTAGTGATGTGGAAACTCTGATTCAAAAGGGGAACACAAAGAAATTTACTTCAGCAATGTATTTGCTTCTTCAAACAGGAGGAACTCCTAAACAGGGGCTACAGAAGTCTAGACAGAGATGGCAATCACCAATATAAGTATTGGTGATCAAAACCAGTCCAATTTATAGTGGGATTGTATGAAAAATACAATAAATGTAAGATATAGATTGGTGCAATATAACCTATTACACCAGCTATATCTCACACCGCAAAGCTAAATAAATTTAAATTAGATATTTCGGATCAATGCTTTTAGTGCGGTGAAGAGATAGGAACTTTACTACATTCAACTTTGGCATGTTCCAAGGTAGGACCCTTTTGGATAGATATGGGGAAATTTTTGGAGCAAATTACAGGAATCCAATTTCCACAGAACCCAGAATTATTCTTATTGGGGAATATTGCCGCCTTAAGACTTAAAATCAGATTGTCCCAACATTAAATATTTGTTAAGATCGCATTGGCAGGAGGAGTCACGTGATGGAGTAGTGGCCGGACGGTGAACTCCAGCCCTCTCCAGAAAAGTCGGGAAAAACAAGAGAAAACACAAAGGCACAGAAATAAAAGTTACAGAAAAGTGAGTATAAAGGTGGAAAGAAGATGGCGACAAAAAAAGAAAAGTCGAAAGCAACGGTAAGAAGAGAGGAAGAGAAGACAAAGGAGGAAAAAGGTGAAGGCCTTACCTGTCCGAAGAGGCCCGCTGCGGAGAGAGAAACCCGCTCCCTCAGGTCGGTAAATAATGGACTACAAAAATGGCTCGCAGAGCCGAGCAAAAGTGCGCAACCGCGCATGCGCGAAGTTTCGCGCATGCGCGATGCGAATGAAAATAAACACACCGACGGGAGGGGGGACCAGCTGGGGAGTCGATCTCCACAGCCGGCAACGACAGCTGCAGAACACCTGCAGCAAGAAGAGACCACAGAAGACAATAGAAACAAGATAGAAGAGGAGGAAAGGGCAACAAAGAAACAACAGATGGTCAACCCAGAGGAAGAAGAAGAGGAAGAGTATGGTGAAATAGAAGAAGAAAAGATAGGCAAGGTAAAGGATATACTTGCTCTTATTAAAGGATACATGGAGTCATTTAAAGAATGGCAAACACAGGAATTTAAGGATTTAAGAAAAAGAATAAACAACACAGAGGAGAAAATAATTAAAATGGAGATGACCTTAACAGAAATGGGAAAAAAAATGGACAAGATGGAAGAGCGGGCAGTAGCAGCAGAAATGGAGGTAGAAGACTTAAAAAAGAAATTGGAGAAATCTAATAAAAAAACTAAAGAGACACAAGAACTACTAGCTCAAAAAATAGATACAATGGAAAACCATAACAGAAGAAATAACATAAAGATAGTGGGCCTTAAGGAAGATGAAGAAGGCAAGAATATGAGGGAGTTTATAAAAGAGTGGATCCCTAAGACCCTAGGATGTCCAGAACTACAGCATGAAATGGAAATAGAAAGGGCACATAGAGTATTGGCCTCTAAACCACAACCACAACAAAAACCAAGATCTATTGTAGTAAAATTCCTAAGATATACTACAAGAGAAAAGGTACTGGAGAAGACAATGGAAAAAGTAAGAGAGGGCAACAAACCACTGGAGTATAAAGGGCAAAAAATCTTCATTTATCCAGATATAAGTTTTGAACTCCTAAAGAAGAGAAAAGAGTTCAATACAGCAAAGGCGATTTTATGGAAGAAAGGGTATAAATTTATACTAAAGCATCCAGCGGTATTGAAAATATTTATTCCAGGACAACAAAACAGACTATTCTCGGATCCAGAAGAAGCACGAAAATTTGCAGAACAATTACAAAAATAGACTGAGGGAGGAAGACGGGTAATGAGAGTTAAAATGATCACGACTGATATGTATGTGGGTAAAGACAAAAATAGACTGAGGGATGAAGACGGGTAATGAGAGTAAAAATGATCACGATTGATATGTATGCAGGTAAAGAGGTATAAGAGTGAATAGAGACAATGAGCATACATGAATGTATCTGTACTTAGAGGAAAATATAGATAGTATAGACAAGAATTAATAAGGGAAGGTAATGGAATAGAGAGAATAAGGAGGGAATTAAAAGAGGGACCTTTGTGACATATGAAAAGTGAAATCTTTTCTGGGGGAGGCGGGGTGGGGGGAAATAGCGGTCACTGCAAAATCAGTTGACGCTTGCGAGTGGATTCGCAAATCCAAATGGAGAGGGGAGATGTGGTTGTCCGACAAGGGATAAAGGACAACTCAGGAGGTGAAGGGGAGATTGGGGATAAATAAGATAGAAATAGGAGAATAAGGAAAATGTTAGATGTTGTAGGAATGTTGTCTTATAAAGAGTTGAAAATAAGAAAACAGAAATGGAAAAGGAGGAAAGGTAATGATGGAAAAACGGAAAGAGAAGATAAACAAAATATAAAAGGGCTACGCTGAACTATATGTCTTTAAATATTAATGGAATACATAACCAAATTAAAAGGAAGAAACTACCAAATTTAAATGAATAAATGTATTCCATTAGAAAAAATAACATATTGGTTAAGAAATAATATTGAAATATTCGAACAAGTATAGGAGCCTTACATTAAATACAATAGCGAAAACCTACTGTGGACAAACATTACCTAAGTTGATGGAAGGAGAAGGAAAGAAAAGAAGGGACTCAGTAGAATTTCTGGTGTAATTTTGTTGAATGACAACATTGTCTGACTGGCTTAATGCAACCTAGATTGTATACCTAAAATGGATGAGAGGGGGGGTGGGGGGGTGGTTTGGGAGGAAGGGGGGGGAGAAAAAGTAACTGTATATGTGTGAAAAGAAATAGTGTATATCATGGCTAATGTGATTTATGGTGTGAAAAATAAAAAAAATTAAAAAAAAAAAAAAAAAGATCGCATTGGCAGTGGCCAGGAAATGAATAGCGATTATTTGGAAGTCTGATTCACATCAAGGTATAGCCTATTGGAATGCGGAAATGCATAGTTGTGTTTCCCTTGAGAAGATTACCAATAACCTAAGAAATAAGTGTGGCATGTTCTTACATATATGGCAACCATATCTACAAAATGCAGGTGCAAACCTTTAATTGCATCCCATCTCACCTATGAGACCCACACTAATACTCCCTTGAGATCTCAGTAAATTTTGAAAATGTGAAATTGTGGGGTAGATGACGGACTACCAACAATCCATTTTTCTTACTTCCTGTTTTCTTCTTTCTCTTCTTCATCTTTTAATTTTTTTCTTTGGGGCTTATATTTTTTCTTTATTTTATTCAATTTTCATGGGAGGATGAGGTTATAGCCATCATATATCAAAGATTTTTTATTTTATTCTGTACTCAATTTTTTTCTGGTCTTGTTGATTCCATGTTTGGCATACAAATTTAAATAAGATATTCAAAAAAGTAATGTTCAGCACACAGCAATGTGATATTGACCTGACATTATTTTCTTTTTAGCAATGTTGATTGTGATGAACATTGATCAGAACATCAAGGTTCAATATTCTGATCTTCTCCAAAATATTACCACTTTAAGATGCAAATAGATCTGTGGTTTAACATCTCAGAACCATGGACAGTGCAATGTTTACTCCTACTGTACTGAAGCCTCAATCAATCTGAAATTGTACTTGAAATTAGAATCTTGTGTTTAGATCCTGAACCATCTGCGGAAATATTCCATGATTCAAATTTAAATTAGATATCCTGGCTGCCCAGTCACTGGTGCACCTCAGGGCTGCGTGCTCAGCTCACTACTGCATGGGCTACTGACTCACAACTCCACTGCCGGAACCAGTTCAAACAGAATCATCAGATTTGTAGACGATACAACAGTTGTAGGTCTCATTAGCAATAATAATAATGAGTCAGTATTCAGAGAGGAGGTTGGAAGGCTCATAATATAATGTGAAAACACCAACCCGAGTCTCATTGTGGGCAAGACAAAGGAGATGATTTTGGACTTCAGGAAGGTGAAGGTCAACCACTTTCCATTACACATCAACAGTTCCATTTTGGAGTGAGTGGAGAGCTCAAAAGTTCCTTCGTGTGCATATAATGGATGACTTATCCTGGATTCACAACACCTCTCATGAAGTCAAGAAGACACAGCAGTACTTACGCTTACTAAGGAGGTTGAGGAGGTAAGGCTAACGGCCTCCATCTAGACAATATTTTACAGGAGCATAATTGAGATTGTCTTGACGAGCTGCATCATTTTGTGGTATGGTAGCTGCAAAGCTTTGAGTATCATCAAAACAGCTGAGAATATCAATGGGGTCTCCCTTTCAACAACTGATGCAATGTTTAAATAGAGCTCAAATAATTATTGAGGACCCATTTTATATGCAGCACATGATATCTTTGACCTACCATCAACAAGAAATAGGTACAGGAACCGTCAGATTCGGAAATAGGTTCTTCCCACAGGCTTTCAGATTGATGATCCCAAAATATTGATATATTTATTTTGTGGCAGATGATGTTGTATTTTATATTGTATATAGATATATTTTAAAGGAGATAAATTGTGGTAGGTTTTTTTTAAGTGTAGGTCATATACAAACACTTCAAAACAGATCTCATTTAAAATGCTAGAGCTCTGCTCAAGACAGACAGTTCAGGCTCCGAGTGCTTTTGCACAAACTTTAAAGAATGCCTATAAAGACTTCACAAGTGGGTGTAAATTGGACATGCTGTGGAGTAATGGATTATTGTTTTGGAAAACAACAGATGAATGAACTCAGAAGATTGCATTTGGCTGTTCTAAGAGGGGGTGATGTGGTTTTCTGAGAGAGAAAGAGAGAGGGAGAGAGAGAGAGAGAAAAAAAGAGAGAGAGAGAGAGAAAGAGAGAGAGAGAGGGAATGAGAATTCAGTTCTATAGTTCAGCAGCAGCAATGAAAGAAAAACCCTAATGGGACAAGTTTCTTCATTAAGTCACTGAAGAGCCTGATCAGAAAGGACCAGTTGTGGGTGTCCAACAAGCAAAAAATCTCTCTGAAAGCTGACACGAATCTTCCTGAGTGGTAACCATTTACCTTCCAAGCACCAAAACCTGGTGAACTTTATAAATGTTAAATTCTGTGCACAGTATAAGAATTGCCTGCAACCAGTGAACTTGGAGGAGTGAGAAGTGAGATTGGATTGTGAATTAAAGAACTTTTCTGAACTTTATACACATTACGTACATGTGCGCTTAGAATTAGAAGGGGGTTAAGTTAGGTTAAGTAAGTTAATAGTAATAAGTTAAAGTTTGATCCTGTTTTCATGTTTAAGGATAATTAAAAGCAACTTTTGTTTAAGTAACCATTTGTCTTGGTGAATTTTTATTGCTGCTGGGTTTTGGGGTCCTCTGGGCTCATAACATTTTTAAGTTATATTTGTGTGTGTGTGTGTGTGTGTGTGTGTGTGTGTGTGTGTGTGTGTGTGTGTGTGTGTGTGTGTGTGTGTGTGTGTGTGTGTGTGTGTGTGTGTGTGTGTGTGTGTGTGTGTGTGTGTGTGTGTGTGTGTGTGTGTGTGTAGAAACACTATTTTGCCTGGTTGAACATGTACAGTCAAATGGTAATGAATTTATAGCTACTTTATGAGACACTGCATCTTGTTCCAGTGTAATTTCAGCAGTTGCTCATGAAAAATAGAATTATAAAAGGTACACATTAAATTCCTCCCAATGTAGCTGAGGTAAAAAAGAGCACAAGCTATTGAAAGGGGGACACATGCATTTTTGTTAACAAAGCTTTGCTCCAAATTTGTATTTTGGATCCACTTGCAAGAACTTTTGCCTCTGTTATTGACTTACATTCATTACATATAGGAAAATGCATTACAAATAACCATTTCTTTTACTGTGAATCTCATGGAACTATAAAATCAAACAGCATAGAAAAAGGCACTTTTGCCCTCATGTTCATGCCAATTAACATCCATCTCGCTTTGCAGAATTTGGTCTGTAACCTTTACAGTTCCATTGCTTGTCCAGATACTTTTTTAGATGCTGCAGAAACCACTGCCTCTATAATCTACTCAGGGAGTACAGAATCCAACCACTTTCTGGATGAAAAGCCTTTCCCCAAAAGTGTGTGGAATTCCTGAGATCTTTGTGGGGCCCAAACTTGGATGCCTGCAACCAGAGTTGGAAACCACATGGTACAAGATGGCGGCTGATGCAAGTAGCTAGGAAGGACACATTGCTGGGATCCTGTGGAGTGTCTTACCCATCCTTTCTGTGAATGAAATCCTTGGAAGCATCCATTCTACTTTACTGTCTCCAGAGTAATGACACCCTTGCTGGTTGCTGAAGATGCTCAAACAGCACTTCATCTGTGGCCTAACCAATATTATATGGTTGTACTAAGATCCTTTTGCTTTGTATAGTAGGTCCCAGCTAATCAAGGTAATTATCACATATGCCCTCCTATCTTATGTACCTGCCTTATTCAGGAATACATGGAAACAACAAGATTCCTTTGATCCTCAAAATTTCCAGGATCCAATCATTCACTGTGTGTCTATCACATTATTAGTCCTCCAAAAACACATGACCTCGCATTTAGTAAGATTATATTCCATCTTCCATTGCTCTACTCATTTTACAGGATCTTCATATCACATAACCCAAGATTATTCTGATTATCAAGACCATAAATTTTTATGTCATCAGCAAACATACTAATTATATCTTTTACATTCACACCCAAATTAAATTGTAAATGTACATCAAAAACAGCAAGGTCACATAATACCAATAACAAAAATAACTCTCCGCCACTGCCCTCTAAGCAAGCAATTTTGGAGCCTATGCTTTGGATTCAGAAGGCTCCAACCTTTTGGAGAAATTTCCTTTTCAAAGGCCTTACTGCAATCTGAGCACTGTACTCTATTTCAACCATATTAACCTCATCAAAACATTAACCTTTTCAAATTGGTTAGATAGGATCTCCCTCTCCTCTTTCATGTTCATTTAGTTGTAAAGGGAGAAGCAGCAAAATTCAATATGTTAATAATGTTATATTAATTGTAATCTGGAGTTGTTGCAACCAGTCTAGTTAAAGGATTTGTATGCAACATTTTCCTAAGAAAGACAAATATAAATTTTTTTATTGTGGTGGAACATTGTGGTTCTTCTGAACTGGTCTCAGGAGATAATTATTACTCATTCAGACAATAAGCATCAAATGAACACTCTTATTGTTAATGGCAGCCAATCTTCAACTGAACTGCAAGCATGGTACTATGTAATAACATGACTCCAACCTTAAGGTTATTTTTCCTCAGTGTTTTACAGACATACAACACAGAAAGGAATACAGTGTAGTGGCTGTGTAGTGGGCCGAGCAGGCGCATAGCACGGTATCGTGAACCATCATCGGAGCAGCTCACCAACGAATGCATGGAGTGGGCCGGACCTCTATGCACTCACCTGGGCAATAGACCGCATACACATGATACTACGTGCTGAGTAGCAAGATGCTGGATTGCTACATTTCTTTCTACAGGGTGCAGGGCTCCCACCCTGTTTACTTTAAACATGCCAGCCCCGCGAATTGCAGGCAAACACATAGTGACACCACTCCCCCATCCTGTGGAGCCAGGGATGGGAAAGATATAAAAGAAGCATGGCAAACTCAAATAAACAGTCTTTAGTTGACTAACCTTGTGTATGTGTGTTTATTTAGTAGCTCTACTGGAGCACAAATCTAAAGCCTTATACATAGAAAATAGAACATTGCAGTACAGTTCAATACAGTCCTTTTGATCTTTGATATTGTGCCGACCTATATATTCCTACCAAGACAAAATGCTAAACCCTTCCTTCCTTCCTTGCAACCTTCAATTTTTCTTTCACCTGTTTGCATATCCAAGAGTATCTTAAATGCCCCTACCATCACTCCTGATGAGGCATTCCAGGCACCCACAAATCTCTGGGTAAAAAAAACTCACCCTTGATGTCTCCCCTAAACTTACCTCCCTTCACTTTGTACAGATGTGCTCTGGTGTTTGCTAATCTCACCTTGGGAAGAAGGCACTGGCTGTCTACCTTAGCTATGCCTCTCGGAATCAGAATCAGAATCCATTGTCATCTCTCATCCTTTTTTACTCCTAGATTTGCTAAACTTTACTCATACTGCATGGAAGGTTGGTAAGGAAGGTTCAGGCACTAGGTATTAATGTGGCGATAGTCAGATGGGTTCAATAGTGGCTAGAAGGTAGATGCCAGAGAGTCATGGTGGATAAATTTCTATCAGGATGGAGGCCGGTGACGGGCGGTGTGCCTCAGGGTTCAGTGTTGCGTCCTTTGTTGTTTGTCTTTTACATTAATGATTTGGATGATGGAGTGGTAAATGAGTTAGTAAATATGCAGATGATATAAAAATAGAGGGAGTTGTGAATAGTGAAGATGGTTTTCAGATACTGCAGAAGGATTTGGACGCTTAGAAGAGTGGGCTGAAAGATGGCAGATGGAGTTTAATCACAATAAGTTTGAAGTGCTTCATTTTGGGGAGAATAATCAGAAAAGAATATATGCAGTGAGGGGGAGGGGATTGAAGAATGCAGAAGAACAAAGAGATCTTGGAATAATGGTTCATTGTTCTTTGAAAGTGGAATCTCATGGATAGAGTGGTAAAGAAGGCTTTTGATATGCTGGCCTTTATAAATCACAGCATATATAGGAGCTGGGAAGTGATGTTGAGACTATTCAAGGCATTGGTGAGGCCAAATTTGGAATACTGTGTGTAGTTCTGGCCTCCAAATTATAGGAAGGATATCAGTAAGGTAGAGAAGGTGCAGAGAAGATTTACTAAAATGTTGCCTGGATTGCAGCATGTAGAATACAAAGAAAGATGGATTAGACAGGGTCTTTATTCATCGGAGTGTAGAAGGTTGAGGGGGGATTTGATAGAGGCATTTAAAATTATGAGGGGGATAGACAGAGTAGATGTGAATAGGCTTTTCCTCTTGAGGGTAGGTGAGATTGGAACAAGGGGCCATGAGTTAAAGGTTAGGGGAGAAAAGTTTAGAAGTAACATGAGAGGGAGCTTCTTCACTCAGAGAGTGGTGACTGAGTGGAATGACCTTCCAGAAGAAGTGGTTGCAGCAAGGTCAATTTTGTCATTAAAGAAAAAGTTGGATAGGTGTGTGGACATGACGGGATTGGAGGGTTATGGGGAGGGTGCAGGTAAGTGGGACTAGAGGAGATGAATTAAATTCATACAGACTAGAGAGGCCAAGATGGCCTGTTTCCATTCTGTAATTGTTATAAGGTTATACAAGATTTATTTTCCAATCCAAGCAACATCCTGGTAAATCTCTGCACCCTCTCCATATTTTTCACATCCTTAATATAAGTCCAAGTTGTTGCCACTTTGTTATTTCTTATATTAATATTTCTAAAAATGTCAGCATCGTAGCTATCACTCATCAATAATGTTTATTGATGCAAACGTTATTAATAAATTTGCACTTGCATCAACCAGATCATTAACTAACAGTTTATACCATTCCTCCTGTGGGATTTGCATATCTGTCAAGGTTACAGCAACTAATTGAAATCAACTGCATGGAAATGTAACTTCTGAACATTCCAGATGTTAAACAATTTCAAAGGAATGAAATGGTCTAAAAGAGATTATGAATTTATTTTTCTATGTCATCACGCTCTGACATCCTAACTGTTTCTGAAGTTGCTGGTCTTCGTCAGAAGCACTTTCTGTTACTTCTGGACCTTGCTTCAAGTCAAGAGACTCCAGATGTGGAATCTGAAGCAAAAAGTAGCAAGTTAAGTAGCAAGAAAGAGAGAGTGGATGTGGGTCTCTGGGTTATCATTTCACTCTGATGCTGCACCAAGCATGCTCATCTCCTACAAGTACACTGAATGGGTTTGGCTCGATAGTCCAATGCTCTTGATGGAGCTGGCTATTTGCTAAGCCGTGTAGTACACTGCAATTCTGTTCCTGCTTAGGCTCAGAGGGCATCATGCATTTGCAGTTTTGCTTTATTAGATTAGTGCAGAATTTTTCCACATCAAGTAAAGTTCTGATGACAAACAACAAGGTTGAACATGCCTTGAGTGAGAAGACTGCTTCCACAGTCAACATATACAGTAACTTCAAGAAATATCAACAAAGGTATAAATGCTTTAGAAAAGGGTAAATTGGTGGTAAAATCAGGTAGGCTTATCCTACATAACATTTCTGTAGCCACAGGACAGTCTTTCTGCAATTATTAAATGGTATTAACCTCTCCACTTTGCCTGCCCTCCCTCTTAACCTCCTCCCACTATAAAAGTTATAATAATAAAAATAGATACAATATATAGTTCTATAAAAGAATTATATAAAAAAGAAAAATGTGTATCAAGAAAAGGTAAAATTAATCTGGATTGCACAAAGGACTCTTGTACGACTCTTGATACAACTATGATATGGTGATACTTTTTTTTTCAATTTTGACACAACTAAAGGTGTTCATGAAGATAACTTTCCAGGATCATCTGGTTAAATTAGCCCTTGGCAGACCCCTGGCATCGATACTTCAATTTTTGTTATAATCTTCTATTGCAGTGTGAGACCTCAGCAGTTAGTTAAACATTTTCAAAGGGAAGTTAATAGTTAGAACTGGTGCTTATGCTCATGAGGCAGAATAGAGAATGACATGTTTCCCACTCTGAAGAATACTGGTGAACTTGTTAGGCTCCAATAGTTGCACAGTTGCCAGAAGTGATATTACCTTTCTGTAGCATGCTGGACTGTAAAAGAATATACTGACGGTTAGTCTTGTAATGTAACCACTCTGATACCATGCTATTCATCAGGAAATAATTTTATAATGGTTGCTGAGGACAGAAAATTCAATTTGCTTTCAAAGACAGTAAAAATTTGGCACATTTGATCTGACAATGACTGATAAGGATCATCTAAAGACATACAATGAAAGAAAATTTCATTAAGTGGGAAATGTATCTAATGTTTAGTCTTTAAAAAATATGTACTTAAAGAACGAGTGATCAATCAATAAAGTAAAAGAAATAACACAAGGGCAATTTATGATCTAGACACTTCAATTGGTTAAGGCAAAATTGCCAGATGAACACCACAAAACAAGAGCCATAGAGTTATTCAGCATGGAAATGGGCCCTTCCACCTAACTTGTCCATGCAAGCCAAAATGCTCATCTAAGCTAATACCATTTGCCTGTGTTTGGCCCATATTCCTGTAAAACTCTCCTATTCATGTATTTGTCTAAATGTCCTTTAAACCTTACAATTGTACCCAGGACCTCTCTCTCTACAGCTTGCTATATGTACCAACCATCTTCTAGGTAGAAAAATATGCCCCTCAGGTCCCCTTTAAATTTTCCCCCCTCACCTTGAAAATCTCAAATGTTTATTTCCCTCCTCTTTAAATCCCCTCAGATATCAGGCCTTTACTGTACTCTCATTCTCCCAAGCATGCAAAAAGTTTATACAAATTTTTAACTCTTTGGCAAGATATAGAGAAGGCTTTTTGATCTCTATATCAGCTGGTAAGTTTTTATTGTATTCCTTTCACAGCCAATACATCATCTTTAGTGGCTAATCCTGAATGCAGATTCCACTTTGGGTCCAATGCAAACATTAAAACATCAATTCAAACCTTAGATTTTCTCTAGAGATGCAAGCTCATATTCCTCAAGCCATTCTGATTCCTTTTTGTACCAGCACTTGAGATTACAACAATTAGTTTACATCGGCACCTGCGTAGTTATGCCCTAGCAGTTGAGCAACAGGCATTAGGTAATTTCTCTATATACTGGAATTATTACCCAAGGCAAGTGGGTGCTTGACCCCAGCATGTTGAAGGATAGAAACCCTGCACAAAGGAAGCCTCTGCCCATTTGGAATTGTCTGCGAAGATGGGAAGGCCACTTCCTGGTTGGAATATGACCCAAATTCCCAGTGACTGCAAGTGTGGGACCATCTATAAACTTTTGAGAAATCCATCATTGTCCTCCAAATGGGGAAATGGTAAGGGTATCATAATTGGTGAGAGATTGGCTGGGGAATTGAATAAAATTTGGCTGATATCTGACCCATTTGTGTGGGTGGCATCATATTGAATCATCACATAGATATGGGGAGAAAGGGTTGGTTGGGGGATGCAACTTTCATTAACTCCAGCTGCCATGGAGCAGTTGGTGATAGAACTCACACCTCCCTCATTGTGCACTCTCTGGCAGTGGGTTTGATGGGGTGCAGACTTGGCTTAAATTGAGGCTACAATAATGCTTCACCACCAACCCCTGTCACTCAGCGCTCCCATAGACACCCCTTTGGTCACACTGGAAATCAACACAGGGTCATGTCAGCCACAGACCAAGGCTGACAACTTGTGATTGTGTGCCATTAAGTTCTGCTTAGGTAATCTGTACCCAATAATACAGAGGGAACAAAATTTATGAATCTTTTAACTTGTCAATGAATTTACATTGCATCCCCAATTATGGACAAATATTAAACATTCTGAAATTATTTCAACAAATAGCATTTTTGGACTGTGATAATTCCTACATAATAACTTTATATCAAATCAATATACATTGCTAATAGAAGCCTGGTTGCCTTTGCACAGCTGTATAGTCAGCATAATGTCTATTAGCATTCATTTTACCCATCAAATGCAGTTAAGAGATGTATTTACTGCAAAAGACATGAAAAATAATATAATTGATCCAGGAAACAAATGTTTGTCTATTTAGTTCAACTTATTTAATATGTTGGTCAATCACAATCTTCTTAGGCCACTTTGTCCAGCTGTGAGGATTGGGAAATTGGGAATAATAGCCTCTTTGGGGTCTATTAATTAGGGAGTGAAACATCTGCAGTAACATTCTGTCCTTGCTTCTCCTTGATGGAAGGCTTAACGTGAAACAGCACTTCAATTCATCACCCAACCACGTCAAGCAAGACAAGGACTTCATCAGCCGAGTTTCAAATGCTCCAGCTGATAATGTGGTTCATTTATTGATTCCTCTTGATGGGGTATTCAAAGCAAGTAATATCTTCTGATTCAACAGAAACCATAAGTTTCCCTCCTAGTCAAACAATAATGTGACTGAAAAATATGTAAATGATTGCAGGATCCAGAATTCCCTTTGAAACTTTGGGATAAGTTTACTAGGAGTGGTTCACAAAGATAGCTCACCACTACCTTTTTGAGGACATTGGTTTGGGCAATATGACAGCTTATTGTCATCGGGCACACAAAACTCAAAACGGTCAACCAGTTTACCTATCTCGGCTGCACCATTTCATCAGATGCAAGGATCGACAATGAGATAGACAACAGACTCGCCAAGGCAAATAGCGCCTTTGGAAGACTACACAAAAGAGTCTGGAAAAACAACCAACTGAAAAACCTCACAAAGATAAGCGTATACAGAGCCGTTGTCATACCCACACTCCTGTTCGGCTCCGAATCATGGGTCCTCTACCGGCACCACCTACGGCTCCTAGAACGCTTCCACCAGCGTTGTCTCCGCTCCATCCTCAACATCCATTGGAGCGCTCACACCCCTAACGTCGAGGTACTCGAGATGGCAGAGGTCGACAGCATCGAGTCCACGCTGCTGAAGATCCAGCTGCGCTGGATGGGTCACGTCTCCAGAATGGAGGACCATCGCCTTCCCAAGATCGTATTATATGGCGAGCTCTCCACTGGCCACCGTGACAGAGGTGCACCAAAGAAAAGGTACAAGGACTGCCTAAAGAAATCTCTTGGTGCCTGCCACATTGACCACCGCCAGTGGGCTGATAACGCCTCAAACCGTGCATCTTGGCGCCTCACAGTTTGGCGGGCAGCAGCCTCCTTTGAAGAAGACCGCAGAGCCCACCTCACTGACAAAAGGCAAAGGAGGAAAAACCCAACACCCAACCCCAACCAACCAATTTTCCCTTGCAACCGCTGCAATCGTGTCTGCCTGTCCCGCATCGGACTGGTCAGCCACAAACGAGCCTGCAGCTGACGTGGACTTTTTACCCCCTCCATAAATCTTCGTCCGCGAAGCCAAGCCAAAGAAGAAGTGCAATATACAGATGCACTGAATTTCTTACTTACTGCAGTCATGCAGGAATGTAAAGTACACCAACATCTATAGCATAAATTAAATCATCGTAACACTCGAAGATAGAAAATAAAATAAATATAAAAGGATAGATAAAAATATTCACAGTTGCAATTACTGCAAAAAATGTTTCTGTAGGGGCAAACAAATCTTTTGATAGTTTATATATAGGATAGTTTAAGGATATTCAAGAGTGCGATGGAGGTTTGGGAAAAAAAACTTCTTGAACTCAAATGTTGCTCTTTCTGCCGTTTGTTAGCATATCATGAATGAATAAATAAACCAGAAGAGAGGATAATATTTTGAAATATTCAAATGATTTTGTGCTGACCCATACTGTACCATGATCCCATGACAGATTAATGTCTTGTGTTGAGGTAATTAATTTCAACTGGGGTGACCAAAGGGTTGACACGATTGGCTGATGCCCCTCTGCGCTGAATTAGAGGAAGAGAAAAATCAGACAGATTAATCCAGATTGGCATGTTAAGAATATTATTTGGTTGACGTGACAGAGAGATTATGATGAAGCATTCTGAAGCTGGGATAATAGACAAGGAAGCAAGAATTGTGTCTGGAAAAGATTGAAAAAAAATCCATGAAGTATTTGTGTCTAGAATTTTGACACGAATACAAAAACCAGTTGATTTTCTCAAGTAAAATTGTGTTTCTATTTTCTGCTCAAATTCATTTGCATAATTTGAAATTAACATCTCTAATTAAATAATAGAAACATAATGTGCTTTAGAACCTATTTGTTTATGTATTTTCGCTTTCCAAACATTTCCTTGCTATGTTTTTAAAGTGGTAACATGAAGTAGTTTTGTTACTACACTTTAAAATGAATTCATCAGAATCTCATCTACCATCCATGTGACCTTCTCCCTCTGAAAATTATAATAAAGAATATATATACAAAATAATTTAAACTTTTATGCAGATGACAATAATTTCTTTTTAAAATATTTTTAAAATATTTTACAATAGGAAAGTTGAACAATACAACAAGACCAAAAAGATTTAAAAAAATATACAAATGATCATAAGTAAGAGTTCCAAAGCACAATCTTGATAATAAAATAGTATAAGAACATAACAAATAAAATTGAATTTCAAAACCCCTTCCCCTAAACAAAGTGGCACAATCCTAGAGTGGGTCAACACCATGCCAAAATTCCACATTAATACTAAACCTTAAGGTTATGGTATAACTCCATAAATGGCCCCATATCATTTGGAATTTAATATTTGAATCATTGATTGCATATCTAATTTCTTTCAAATTTAAACAAGACATAATGTCCCTTAGCCATTGTGCGTGTGTAGGTTAAATTAAAATTGCACGTCTGGCCATCATTGAAGTGAAAGGTAAAGTGTGGCATTGAATTGGAGTTAGTAACACATCATCTTCTCAGAATGTTCCAAAAAGAGCCATAATTTAAGTTTTATTTTTAATTCAAATTGATTTTAATTGATTTCAGTAATGTGTGTTATTTGGAAAATGAAAATTTAGCTAAATTTTAGATTATAATTTGCATTGTTTTTGATATATACGATGAACTCAATTTTAACATTTAAGAGGAATTTGGACAGGTACATGGATGGGAGAGGTAAGGAGGACTATGGACTAGGTGCAGGCCATTGGGACTAGTCAAAAAAAAATGGTTCGGCACAGAGTAGAGGGACCAAAGGGGACTATTTCTATCCTGATATGTTTTATGACGTGGACATACCCCTCCATAAATCTTCGTCCGTGAAGCCAAGCCAAAGAATGTTCTATGGTTCTATGGCTTCAGTTCCATGAAGCATTTTACCTGAAACTTTTATTGAAACAATTCCTTCATCTGTTAAAAATATTCTATTTGCTTCCCAAGCTGTTGAGGAAGTTTACAGAGCTGACATTTGTTTGTTCACCCTTTGTTGCCCAGGTTTGATTCAGCTGAGTGTCTTGTAAGGCCACTTGAAAATATGGTTAAAGGTTAATCATATGGGTGGGAGGCTGGCATGCATTCAAACAAAAAAGGGATCAAAGACTCCCTTCCACCTCACAACCTCTGTTACCTCTCTTCCCCAAAGGATATTAGGTTTCATCAACTGTCTGCCACTTTCATTGCCACTCACACTGATAGCAGCTTTTAATCCAAATTTGAACAGAGTAGCTGGACCATATTTTTAAATTTATTGCACTATTTGAACTGACTGCATCTTTTCTCCTGACTCTTCCTCTGGTCCTTGATGTTGTACAACTCTGAGGCTGCAAATTACTTTATTGTTCATGTTGAGTTAGTTCACACTATTTGAATAAAGTCACAAATTTAGCTGAGAAACATTTTACTTATTAACCTCAAGGACATAATTAGAAATTCAGGGAGGTAAGGTCACTTTACAAATTTCCTTGAATTTAATGACTTTTAAACCCAGTAATGATAGGTTCTTTTAGGTTTTAAAATGCCCAGAGGAAACCATTAAAGTCACAGTATTCTATTGAAAATAGATGGTATTGAGTGGTGCAGTATCCAGAGCCATGAGTGGAAGTAACTGTGTTTCCTGTCATCAATCTCCACCTGGTCCGTCAGATCAGAAAGCCAGCAAACTTCATCCATGCTGGACAGTCTCAATCCTTTCATCTGGCTTCAGTGGCTCAGAAGTCTCCATTAGTTGTGTCTAACCCTGTGCCACAACTTGTCTGAAACCCCTCCTGAGCATCCCTGAGGTGAATCAGTTTATAAACATTACACAAAATTGATACGAGAACTCGATACTTGCTTTAGCTTTTGATCTCAAGTTTTTAGCATTTCACAGTTCCATGATAAACATTGCATCAATGTTAAAAGAATCAGTGCAATTTGTAAATCCCACCAAAACTTCAATTCCCAACATGTATAGGTATTGTTCACAAAACTGTTGTTCTTTATACTCAAGTGCAAACTCATTTAATTTTTATAGAAATAATTTGCATTTCTCCAATGATGTGGTGAACTTCAAGATTCTGAAAAGAAATTTGACGCATTGTAAATCTACCTAGGCAATTAATTTTCTCAAATGCTAAAGCTGTTATGGCATAATGACAACAGACTTGTTTTCACTTGTGCTCATGTATTCTGATCATTTCTATTTCATTATTTGGTCCATTCAGCTGGATACAAATCTGCCATCCAGGATTAATTGGAGGATAGATTTTGTATCTGTGACTTAGATCAAACACACACCCACACACACACACACCCCCATCCCACACCCCCATCCCACACCCCCAACCCACACCCCCAACCCACACCCCAAACCCACACCCCCAACCCACACCCCCAACCCACACCCCCATCCCACACCCCCATCCCACACCCCCAACCCACACCCCCATCCCACACCCCCATCCCACACCCCCATCCAACACCTCCAACCCACACCCCCATCCCACACCCCCATCCCACACCCCCCACCCCCCCCTCCACACACACACTTGGTTGAAACAGTGGTTGGATGATCTGTCCTCGGATTATACCATAGCTCCTTTGTGGCAAGTTTACAGGATCTGTTCAAATGAAGACAAGAAATTGAGGTGTCCAAATGATGATCTCCTTGCTTTGTTTTGTTGCAGTACCTCACTCAAAATCCCTGACGGGATTAAGATCATTAACAATAGTTCGGGTGTTTGCAACTTGACCTGCACTTTACACACATCAGAAGTTGAGAAAAATGTTCCATGTGACTCCTGGCACTGTCCTTTTGGTCTTAAAATTTCCAGAAAGGCTACAGGAAAATGTTATTTTATCCCTGTATTAAAAAAATGGAAATATAGAATTCCTATTGTCATAGATATTGCGAGATGTTTGAAAAGCAAATTTAATTCCCATCTACTATTCCAACATTCAGGAAGTATTTCAGAAATACTACCACAGAACACTGCAGCACAGAAACCAGCCTTTTGGCCCTCTAGTCAGTGCCTAGTACCACTGATCTGCACTCAGCCCATATCCGTCCATGCTCCTCCTATCCATGTACTGGTCCAAATTATTCTTAAATGTCAAAATTGAGCCTGCATTTACTAATTCAACTGGCAGCTCATTTCCTTCTCCAACCACTCCATGAAGAAGTTCCCCCTAAGGTTCCCTTTAAACTTTTCTCTTTTCACCCTTAACCTATATCCTCTAATTTTTATTTAATCTGTCCTAACCTCAGTACAAAAGAACCTGCTTGCATATACTCTATTTATCACCATCAAATTTCCATTCATTCCTCTACTGACCAGGGAATAAGGTCTTAACCGATTTAACATTTTCCTTTAACTCAGTTCTTCAAGTTTCAGCAACATCTTGTAAAATCTTCTGTGCACTCTTTCAATCTTATTGATATTCTTTCTGTAATTAGGTGACCAAAGGGTACACAATACTTCAAATTTGGCCTTACGAATGTTTCACACAACTTAACCATAAAATCTTAATTCCTATACTCAATGCATTTATTAATGAAGGCCTATATGCCAAAAGTTCCCTTTATGATCCTATCTAGCTGTGATGTTATTATCAGGTATGTTCTACTGCATGCCTGAGTGCTCTATTGTTTGTAGTGTAGGTCCTACCTTGCTTTGTCATTCCAAATTGCAGCAGCTCACTTTTATCTGCATTAAATCTCATCTGCCATTTTGTACCCCATTTTCCCAGCTAGTCCAGACCCCTCTGTAAGATTTGGAAAGCTTTTTTCGCTGTTCACAACACCTCCAATCTTTATGTCATCTACAAACTTGCTGATCCAAATTGTCAATCATTCAGATCATATAAATAAAATGCAAACAACAATGGACCCAGCACAAATTCTTGAGGCTCATCACTAGTCACAGGCCTCCAGACAGAGGCAATCATTCACTACCAATCTCTGGCTTCTCCTATAAAGTTAATGTCTAAACCAATTTACTACCTTAACATGAACACTGAGTGACTAAAACTTCATGGCTGAACATCCATGCAGAGCCTTGTCAAAGACCTTACTAAGGTCCATGTAGATGACATTCCTTCATCATCATTCCTGGTTATCTCATCAAAATGCTCAAAGATTAGTTAAACATGACCTACTAAACAGAAAGCTGTGTTGATTTTCCCAATCAGTCCTTTTCTATCCAAATACTTATACATCAATCTCTTAAAATACCTTCCAATAATTTACCCACTACTGACATCAGCCTTTTTAAAAATAACAGAGCAACATGAGCAACCCTCCACTTCACTGGTGGCTAAGGACATATTAAATATATCTGCCAGGATCCCTGCAATTTTTACATGAACCTCCCTCAAAGTTCGAGGGAGTATTTTGTCAGGTCTGAGGGATTTATCCACCCACCCTTATTTGCAAGCACCTCCTCTTCTTTCAGCTGTACATATTCTTTGACCTCACTGCTTGTTTTCCTTACTTTCCATGACTCTGCACCCTTTTCCTAAGTGAATACTGATAAAAAATCATTTAAGATCTTTCCCATCTCTTTTGGCTCCATACAAAGTCAATCACTCTGATCTTCAAGGGAATCAATTTTGTCCCTTTTGCTCTCAATATACCTGTAGAAACTCTTAGGATTTTCCTTCGCATTGTCTGCCAAAGCAACCTCATGTCTTCTTTTAACCTTCCTGATTTCTTTCTTGAGGTTTTTTTATAATCCTCAAGTACCTCATTTGCTCCATGTTGCCTATACCTGTTATACACTTTCTGAACTAGATCCCCAATATCCCTAGAAAACCAAGGTTCCCGATACCTTCTAACTTTGTCCTTGATCCTGACAGGAACATACAAACTCTGTACTCTCAAAATTTCACCTTTGAAAGTCTTCCACTTACATAGCACATTTTTTTTGCCGTAAAACAACCTATCCCAATTCACACTCTCCAGATTCTTTCTCATTTCCTCAAAAATGGCCTTACTCTATCTTAGAATCTTAACCCAAGGACCAGACCTATGCTTATCCTGTCTGAGCACTGCTGTAACATTTTCCATGACTAGCAATGTCATCTTTCCTCTTTTCATCTCACCCCCCTCCATCGCATCCTAAACAATGGAACCCCAGAACATTGAAATCACAGGGCTGCCCTTCTGCAACCAAGTTTCATTAATAGCCACAATGTCATAATTCCATGTGTCAATCCTTGCACTAAACTTATCAGCTTTTCCTGCAATACTCCTTACATTGAAATAGATGACACCTCAGAACATTATTCCCACTGTGGAATGAATTGTTTGTCTGTATCAGTTTGTATGATTTCTGAAACATGGTTGGCTTTCCAAAACAGGGAAAAGTCATTTAATTGTTCTTCCTGTCATCAAATGCCTTGGGGTAAAACTCCCTGAATGTAATGAAACTATTTTGGGAAAATCCCGTTTGGTTGAGATATTCCAAAGATAATCAAAGATGTCACTGTGCAGTAAAAATTTCTGGTATCCAGAATTTAAGCAAACAGCAGCTTCAAGCAACTGGCAAAAAAATGACAAAAATAAATTTAAAAAGTTCATAAAATAATAGGTAGAAAATATACATGTTAAAAATTGAGAAATACTGGGATGAAGTATTTCAAACTTTTTCCGTATTTTTTTTAAAGTTAATTTTAAGCCTAATCCTTTAACTTCCTTGTTTGGTATTGTTGGAGAGAGTGGCATAACTCTAATGGCATCTGATCTACATGAATTAAGTTTTACTTCTCTTGTGTAGGTGGGCAGTGTTGCTCAGATAGAGGGATGTTGCTCTTCCTACTCATGCTCAATGGCTACGTGATGTCATGTTTAAATTTAGAGAAGATTAAATGCTCAATTTCCAGTTTGAATTTTTAAATGCTGTGGGGACCTTTTAGGAATTATTTTCAGAATATCTGATTTGATATGAATGCAGTAGTGTTGACTAATAAGGTAAATTTATTACTTTGATTAGGAATTAATTTTCTTCTCCTTGCTAAACAACTTTGTTTTTATGGTAGTGGATTTAGATTTTTTTAAATAATAAAATATTATAGTTAATTTGTTTAATTGAGAATGGGCGGTACCTTGGGTGAACTGGAAAGATTTAAGTATAATGTATTGTTTTTTGTCTTTTAATATGTATTCTTATGTATTCTATATTTTTCAATGTGAAACTTCAATTTCAATAAAAATATTTAAAAAGAAAAGAAAAACTGTAGAAGTAAATGTTCATTGAAGTAGCATACAAACCTTCAGTGAAGATGGGAGCAAATATTCAGCCAGCAAACAGAGTGCTTGGCTCGTGCTTTGCTTTGTTGCAGCTGTTTGAAGGAAGTTGTGTGAAACAGCAATGGTGTCACCCACAGTGAAGAGCTGATTGATGCTTCTTGCCTTGGGGATGACTCTCTTAAAGTATCGCCTTATCCCTGCTTAGTAAGAGTTGCCCCAGTCAGAGGCTTTATCTGTAAACATGGGGGAGGGGATGGGTTGATTATCTATAATGTTATTGTTCATCTTTCCGGTGGCTCCATGGAGGGGGAAGAACCTGCAGATATAGCAATAGTTAAACGTTTTCAATGAATGTGACTGAAAATAAATTAAAATGCTTTATGTCTTAAATATTCAGGCAAGTGAAGTTTGTTTAGTGTAAGTACAGTGTGGTATTTTTGTTTTTTTAAACTTTTTATTCTTAGTGCAGGTGATTAGTTAGGCATTGTAAGAGTGAGTCTCAAGCAACCAGAAAATACATTTCTCCTGCATCTACCAATCACCATAGGTTTACTATATTTAATTGAAAATGCAATATTTTTCATGTTAATCTCTAATCTAGTCTTGGAAATATAAAATAATTATACGAAAATGGTTAAATTCTTCATTTAGTTTGGTTACATCTATTGTTTTTTTTGACTTACTGACTATCCGTTTGCATCAGCCAAGTAGTGAACATCCATGGATGAGCTTTGACAATTTGACATACACTCACTCTGCCCTCCCCAAGCCAATCATGACTGATCTTCCAGCAGACAATCACAGTCATTGCTCAGACTCTTTCCCCCTTATGCCTCTATGTAACTCCCAAGATACAAATATCGTTCATTAGATGCCTACTCCTCCACTTCTATAGTTTCTGTATCTATAACCTGAAAATCAGATCCACAACTAGTTCATTTTATTACATGTCTTCTAAGATGTTTTTGGACCTCATGAGCAATAAAATTTCATTACATCAGTTCCTTGAGAAAAATATTCACTGGTCCATCATGTACACTGATTTAATGCACTTTCTCGGGCAATAAAGAGTTCTAAGCCTCTGAGTTCATGGAAGCATTCAATAATAAATGGACAGTTCACACAAGTGCCATTTTTGCTAGTTAAGTATCAAGCAAACAAATGTTGGGTCATAGTCAAGTATTGAACAAGAAGCAAGTGGACATTTTTTAATGATTGGATGCCATTTTGGAGAGTCCCACATGGCATTTATTTTCCTATTTCCTCCCTTTGCCAAGACTGATTATAAATGTGTGTGATTCTACCAAATGGACAACTGGGGACTCTTTAGTTTACGAGGTGGTCTGCTGTGAAGTGAAAAATAATGCTGCCTCTTCAAGCACATAAACTGGCTTGGACAAAGCCTGTTTACTTAGTGAGTAAACCTGACAACTACTTGTGTCTACATTGGAGACAGAAGATTCCAGTTCAACAAGGGCCCACACCCAACAGTCTCTTCTGTTCCTTTTTTTGAAAAGAAAAGTGCCCTTCTTGATCCATGTATTTCAATGTGTGGAAATTTTACAGATCATTCTCTTGGTATACAACCAGCTATTATTTTCAGCAAACATGTTTAAATTTTTTAAAAAGTCACTATTCCAGCTTCCAGCCTCCCTCACAAAATTTTAGACAGTAAAGTTCTGACTAAAAATTTAGAATTCACTATTCATTATAGGATCCTGTAAAAAAATCAGAATATTACACTTTAATCGAAAAATGCACATTTCTTCTTCAGAGCTATTTTGAAAATCAATATTTAGCTGTTTTAATATCAAACCAAAGAAAATAATTTTTGGATCAATTTATTCAGCCACCTGAGCCTGTAATCACAGCACACGTGTTTCATATTGAATTGGTACTCTGCCATTGTTAATCTTAGATCCTTCTTCAGTTTTGAAATCAATTAAAAAATAAATCAGTTGTAAACACTTAACCAATGAAATAAAAAAACACAATCAATTGCTCACTTAAAGGGATGCAAATAATACCTTCAATATGCCACCTAATTAATTATTAATAATTAATATAATATTTGGCCAAACAAAATATTTTGCAGCAATTGCTAACTAAATTCCATCAGTCTCTGTAAAGGCTGGAGGCGACAATTCTTGCTTTTTCTAGACACACACATTTCTTTTGTCAGCTTGTACTGCATTACAAGACTGAGCAACTGGTTTAAGAAACAAAACATGTAGCTGTTGTTATTCTGAGAAAATGGCTAAGCAAGTTATTACTGAAAAAAAATCAAATGAATTTCTGCAAAAGACATTTCGGATTCTCCTGATCTTCCAAAAAGCACATATAGGCTACAAGAATGTACAAGAGAAAGGTACTGAATAATACAGAATTATATGAAATAAAGAAACAAAAACGTTCATAATATCAAATTATATATTAATTGCATTGAGAACATTTTTTGCATCTGTGATAAGATAATGCAGACCTACTGCCTATACAAACTTTGAAAGGGTTGATAAAAGTTTGTTTATACAAATACAGCAATTGATTAGAAAAAATAAGTGAGGTCTATTTGGAATTGTTTTTAAAGCTAACCCATGAAGTCATTTTATAATTATCTTAATAATTTTATAACTACAAGTAATATAATCTTAAAATACTTCACTCAATATTGAAATCATATTCGCCCAATAAATCTTTACCACACTTTGAGATTGCCATTGTTGTGATTGTGAAGAGTGGATGATTAAAGAGGCAGAGATTAGATAGTGTGTGTAATTCCTGGGTTAAAGAGACAGCTGTTCATGTTGTATGCCCATAATTGTACACTTAGAACAAGACTGAACCAGATTTATAACCCTTGACTTATAATAAAGTTTATTAGACTAACTCTAATTAGCCTTTAACTATAAATAGAGGGTTATAAAAGAAATGGAGTTGTTATATGCAATAGGTAATAGGTTTGAAGTGGATCTTGATACCTTACTTTTTGATATCTGCATAGATGTTCTTTTATACTATTTGATCTCATGTTAATCTTGAGCTGCAGGACTCTCCAAGGAAATCCAACTTTCCTGCACCAGCCAATTTTAAATGTTCTTAGTTAACCCTTTGCAACCCTAAAACAAGGACTAACCTCAATATAAAACCAGACAAACATCAACACTAATTGGTTTATATTTCCTTTCTTGATAAAGTTATTGACCCATACTCACCTCCACAATCAAATCTCATTCCTTATTGAATGTTTCCAGCTCCAAAATATTTAACTTGGATCCCAACTACATTTCCACCTTCCACATTTCACATTTCAGATTCACTGTGATAACCAGAATGTTCAAACTATGCAGGATCTCTTGAATCACTATTCTCTTTGCATCCAGAGATTCAAGCTTGATGCCATGTGTCAATACATGTCTTCACTTAACCTCCCTCACCAACATCATCAACTCCTTTTATGTCACAGCCCTTCTGGCCCATGAGCCCTTGTTGTCCAAATACCTCAATTAACCTAGAAATCCCATAGGTTTGAAGGGTGGGAGGAAACCAGGGAGCCCATAGGAAACTACGTAGACACAGGGAGAACATACAGATCCTTACAGATGGCACCAGATTCAAACCTGGGTTGCTGGCACTGTAATAGGTTATGCCGACTGCTACACAAATCGTGCCACCCTATCTTTGTCTGCAGTTTCACTTTATCCACTGGATTAGATGCTTTCAAGCATCAAAGATTGTGAACTCCACATTTCCTGAATTTTAATATTCTCCTATATCTCTCTCCTCTTTGATTTTCATCTCCCTCTGAAGTCTTCTCCCATGCCTTTTTCCTCCCACAATTTCTTCCCTTCCATGATCCCGACTAATCTGTTTTCAACATTATCCCTTGACCTTCAACCTCACATAATGATGAGTTCTCCTGCCTTTGCTTTCTGGCCCACTTATTTTTCATCTTTAGGATTCTTGATCCAATTTGATATTTCCCTCTAGTTTCTTACTCTGTCACATTACCAATATGACGTGGACCATCATCATTTTTCCTATTGCACAGACACTGCCTTATTTTGAATTTGCAGCATTAATGTCACTAAGGAAAAGTGTGACTGTTAACAAACCCATGAAATATGTTGTTGTTTGACAATATCAGACTTTCTAACAACTCCTCATACTCCACTGGGGTGTAACCTCTTCACTAATTGTTAATGTGATCTTCCATACCATATCTCCTATCTTCTCTCAGCAGCCTCAAGCATCAAAGACCACATATTAGGATATGGCTTTGAGGTTAATACATACACATGCACACATGCTTCCATAAAGCTTCCTTCTTCTCTTCCCTCCCCAAGATTAACAAGTGTGATTATCCTTTTAGATGTTTTGTTTCTGTCTGCTCTTCACCTACTGTTACTGTTTCTTTGCTGTGATTCTTTCTCCTCTCATCAATTTTCTTCCCACTTCTAATACTTTGACGATCCCCAACAGGCTGAATTTGCATGTCTTTGCCTCCATCCTCACCAGATGTCTAAGGGGAATTTTTCTTTGTACAGAGTGGTCATCATGTCTCTTCCACTCCCATCTTCCTTTCTCTGACTGAACACCTCATACAGAATCAATTCTGCTTACAAAAGTGTAGCTGTGGGAACTATATGGCTTCAAGTCAGGGTGGACAAACCTGACAGATGACACCAGATTCAAACCTGGGTTGCTGGCGCTGTAATAGGTTATGCCGACTGCTACACAAATCGTGCCACCCTATCTTTGTCTGCAGTTTCACTTTATCCACTGGATTATGTGCTTTCAAGCATCAAAGATTGCGAACTCCACATTTCCTGAATTTTAATATTCTCCCAAATCTTTCTCCTCTTTGATGTTCATCTCTCTCTGAAGTCCATTGCCCATTTTTTAAGTGGTCCGTTAGAAGAAAAATAATGGTGGAGCTGCTCTTACAACAGCACTGTGGCTGGTATGGACCCACGAAGAGCAGGGACCGATGTCTCAGTGCTTTCATAGAATATTACAGCACAGAAACAGGCATTTCAAATCTGTGCTGTATTATTTTTCTGCCTAATCCCACTGATCTGCACCCAGTCCATAGCCCTCCAGAGCTCTCCATCAATGTACCTATCCAAATTCTTCTTAAATGTCAAAATTGTGCCTGCATTCACCACTTCAGCTGGCAGCTTGTTCCACACTCCCACCACTCTTGTATGAAGTTTCCTTTGATGTTCCTTCCAAACATTTGCCCTTCCACCCCTAACCCATGTCCTTTGGTTTGTATCTCACCTAACCTCAGTGGAAAAAGCCCTATCTACATTTACTCTGTCTCGACCCCTCAATTTTTAAATATGTCTATAAAATCTCCCCTTGATCGCTTTTCTACACATCAGTGAAAAAGTCCTAACCTGTTTAAACTTTCTCTGAAACTCAATTCCTGAAGTCTGGGCAACATCCACGTAAATCTTCTCTGCTTTCGGGTGCGTGGCAAAATGGCGTAGAAGAAAGATTTGTGTTCCACCTTTCCCCAGCTGGATTATTAAATACCCGATTTTAAAAAAGTATAAAAGTGGTTAAAAATAATATTTACAGTTTTTTGAATAACAGTGATTCACCAACGTGAAGAAACTTAAAACTCAACTTCAGAAGAAATTACCATATAAAAGTGTAAATGACCTGAGGCCTATCTGTACAGCTTAATCCACGGAGTAATTGTTGGGAGTCTCCAAGCCTCAGAGGACTCCTGCCCATTCAAGTTTGACCTCGGCGCTGAACTCTGGTGAGTTCAGTCATAGCTGACTTGCGTGCAGGTGAAGCCATGCCCATAAGCAGTCCAACTGACAAATGTGGCCTGTGAGCCCGTGACGTTGCTGGGTGGCCCAGGGACGTACAGTGTAGTGTCGGAGGACGCTCCTACATGTCCAGTGGTTTTGCCAGGTATGCGTGGAGCATGCCGGGTCCATGATCTTTTGGAGAAACTGTGGGCTGTGGGGGAGCCCGAGGACTGATGAAGTCGGGGAGCCAGTGTCAGGTGTCCAAACCCGCAGCCACACAGTCAAAGGACCTATGGTGACTGAAGGGGAAGAGGAACTTACCTTATTGGAATTTGCCCAGGAGGAGGAGCCTGCAATTAAAGAAGGTAGACCTCAGAAAGTGGCTATGGAATCTGGTTTGGAGTTAGTATTCACTGTTTTGGAAGGGATTGCTTCCCAAATGGATAATATGTCAAAACAGATGTCAACTCAAATGACCCAAGGATTTATGGAGGTGTAAATAAAAATGAATACTTTGTGTGAAGAAATGTCAACCATGAAACAAGAAATGACTGTAGTTAAGAGTGATATTAACACAGGGGTGTCAAACTCAAATTCACGGAGGGCCAAAATTAAAAACTTGGACTAAGGCGAGGGCCGAACTAAATATTTATTGAAAATTTTCAACAACATCTGCATGTTTTCTCTTCTTTCAACATATGTAATGTTAAACTTTAGGATATAACTTTTGGAGGATAATGTTACAGGTCAGGAGTAGGTAGCTCAAGTTCACCCTTTGCTTGACCTGAGGGAAACATATTTGGTCCCTGTGGAGATGTAGTCAGCATTCACAAGCTGTGTCCATTTTGGCCTGCATCAGGACTCAGCATTTCCTGCTCACTCCTCAGGCTCTAGGCCTCTATTCACCCTCGCCCCACCATCCCTCTACCTGACTAGTCCTTTACCCAACCTCTACTCACCCCTCATTCCACTGCCTCTACCCACCCCATCCTATACACGCCCCTCTACTGCCTCTCCCCTCAATCTGTTCCTCCCTCTACCCGTCTCTCACCCTCTAATCACCCCTCCCCTACTCGCTCTGCCTCTCCCCTTTTACCTCTTCCCTATCCACCCCTCCTTCTACTCATCCCTCCCTCTAACTGCCCATCGCACCACCATAACTTCCCCTGCCCATTACTCCTCACCTACACCCTCTGCCCACCCCTGCTTACCCACCCACTCAGGCCCAGTGCGCTGCCGATCAGCCTTTGCGGACAGCCACCATCTCTCTCTTCACGTGCAGGGCCGAACCAGCCGTCCCTGGGGTCCGCGCGGGTGCAAGCGCTGAAGGCCGTGGCGACCGGGAGAAGTGCGCTCGCACTGTGGAAGGGCCGTCCGGTGCCAGTCGTGCGGGGCTCGTGCTGCCTGGGGGCCGTGCTCAGCCTGCCATGTCCATCACGCCGACAGGAAATAACAGGCGCTCGCCAATCCGCTGCAACGCTCGACAGGTGGGAGAAGTGACTGGTTGTGCGGGGAGTCTTCCAACCGGTTTGCCGGCTGATGACATTGACAGACTTCTTGTGTTACAATTTCTCGTGTTACAATGGGGAAGGATGTGCAATGAAGGGGGAGGATGGTGGGGGTGACATAACCAAAAAGCAGCATTGGCTCTCGCTGCAGGGTGGGCCACCTCTAATACATTTTTGAAATGATCTTGCGGGCCAAATATAATTATATTGCGGGCCAAATTAGGCCCGCGGGCCAGAGTTTGACATGTGTGTATTAACAGATGCATAAAATCTGTTGATATTGTACAAGATAATTAAAAAAAAAATTGAAACAGCCTTTTCTGAATGTCAAAATCAGGTGGAATGCAATAAATAAAAAATAGAAAAAGTGGAAGGTTCTTTTGTAGATTTGGTGATTCAAAGAAGGGATTTATTGATGAAGATTGATTCAATGGAAAGTCAATGCCAGAGAAATAATGTGAAAATAGTTGGTCTTCTAGAGGACTTTGAAGGTTCTGATCCAATAAAAAAATTTAAGCATTGGATCCCAGAGGTACTGGGTAAAGAGCTTTCTCCTGAAGGCTTGGAACTTAATCGGGCCCATAGAGTGTTGAGGAAAAATACACTTCCAGGACAAACAGCGAGGGCAGTCTTGATTCGTTGTTTGAAATATCAAGATAAGGAAATGATTTTATGAACGGGGGTACAGAAAGCGCGGCAGAGTCAATCCCTATTGATTATTCAAAATAATAGTGTTTTTTTTATGCTGATTTGAGTCAAGAGGTTATTAGAAGACGATAGGAATTTAATTCGGCTAAAGATGTCTTAAGGCAAAAGGGCTATAAGTTTGCTTTTCGTTATCCTGAAATTTTGAAGGTTTTTTAGGGAAACTTTCAATCTCAATTTTTTGAGAACGATCAACATGCCTTGGTTTTTGCTAATTCATTGCCAGAATTGAGAAGAAATGGGCGGTCTTCACCATCGTCTACTAAGAGGAGGGTAAACGGAAATGGAAATGGGAATGGGAATGGGTATGGAAAGAATGGTAAGAATGGAAAGAAAGAAGAGCTGACACAAAGTCTTCTTGACATGGAAGATCCAGAACAATCATTGGACTTGGAATCATTGGGTTGAATATATTTACTATATTTGATTGTTCTTAATTACATAATGAATATGTATCTGACTAGGGTGGGGGTTGGATGACACTGAAAGCTTTGACTGTCATTTACCACTAGTGGGCTTACCACACCCAAATTTTTAGGGTGTTACTACCTTTGGGTGTTTTTAAAAATATTTTTGGGGTTTTTAAAAAAAGTTTTGTTTATTGAGGGGTGGGTTTTGTTTTCTTTTGGTGTTTTTGAAGAATTATAAAGGGGAGTGTTATTTTATAGAGTAAATATATTAGTAGTTAGTAAAAATGTCTACTTTGAATTTTGTAACTTTTAATATTCAGGGATTAAATAATCCAATTAAGCAAAAGAGGGTACTGGCTTATATAAAAAATAATGAAAATTGATATTGCCTTTTTACAAGAAACACATTTGACCGAAAAGGAACATTTGAAATTGAAAAGAGATTGGGTTGGACATGTGTTTTTTCTTCTTTTAATTCTAAGGCAAGAGGGGTGGCGATTTTGATTAATTAAAAATTATCATTTGAATTGGAATCTTCAGAGGGAAATGTAGGTAGAGTTTTACAGGTAAATTGTAAAATTTTTGTTGAATCTTGGACTTTGCTTAATCTTTATGCGCCTAATATAGATGATGAGCGGTTTATTTCAGAAGCTTTTTTATTGTTAACTCAAGCTAATGAAAATATTTTAGTTGGGGGAGATTTTAATTGTGTTTTGGAACTTTTATTGGAAACCCAAAGAGTATAAGGAAATCAAAGACGGCAATACAGATCAAAATGTTGATGAAAGATTTAAATCTGGTAGATATTTGGTGGAAGGTTAATCCTACAGAGAAAGATTTTTCTTTTTATTCATCATGACAGGATTCGTTTTCTAGGATTGATTTTTTTTTGTATCAGCACACCTACAGGGTAGAGCACTGCAAGCTGAATATAAAAGTAGAGTACTGTCAGACCACTCATTATTACTTTTTTCCTGCAAAAGTTCAGAAGTGGTACGTTCATCGTATAGATGGAGGTTTAATGCAATGTTATTGAGAAAAAAAGTTTGTTACTTTTATTAAAGAGCATATCTCTTTATATTTTTGACTGAGAATATTAATTCTGTGGATAGTCATTTTGTAGTATGGGACACATTAAAAGTTTATTTGAGGGGACAGGCTATTAGTTATTCTACGAAACTTAAGAAACAACATATGGCAGAAAGTTTAATGTTGGAAAATCAGATTGCTGAGTTAGAGAAAGATTTTCAGAAGGATGTGACCGAAGACAAAAAAGCTGCATTAGTGAAATTGAAATGACGTTATAATATTTTACGACCTTATCAGTTTGAGCGTTTAATTAATCAAACTAAACAATGTTATTATGAGTTGGGAGAAAGAGCTCATAAGGTACTTCCTTGGCAATTGAAAGCTGAACAGGCATCTTGGACTATTAATGCCATTAAAAATAATTCAATAATTACCTATAAGCCTCAGGAAATTAATGATCAGTTTTATTCATTCTATCAAAAATTATATACTTCTGAGGGGAAGCAGGATAATGGTTCTATTGGATCTTATTTATCTAAATTAAGGTTTTTGGTACTAGACGAGAAAGATATTCAGGAATTGGAATTTCCATTTACAGATTTTGAAATTAAGGAAGCTATACAGGAAATGCCAAATGGAAAGTCCCCAGGGGATGATGGATTTCCTGTGGAATTTTATAAAATTTTAATGATGATTTATCTAATGTATTTGGAGATGTATTAAAACAAGTTACTGATGTACAGAAGCTGCTGGAATCTTGTTTAAGTGTTTTAATAACGGTTATTCCAAAAAAATAGAGAGATCCATTAAAAGTGTCTTCATATAGACCTATTTCTTTATTAAATGTAGATTATAAAATTATAGCCAAGGTATTAGCTAATAGACTTGCTACGTACTTGGTAAGTTGATACATACTGATCAAACAGGTTTTATTAAGAACAAAAATGTATCAGATAATATTCTTCGATTAATTACTTTGGTCAATGCATACCGAAAGCAGCCTAACCAACCTATAGTGGTTGCACTAGATGCAGAAAAGGCTTTTGATAGGGTTGAGTGGGATTTTTTATTTAAGGTGTTAGAAAAGTTTAAATTTGACCCTTTTTTATTGGTTGGGTTAAAGCTTTATATATGAACCCGATTGCTAGGGTGGTGACAGATTTCTTTACCATTTAGGTTGACTTTTTAAACTTGGCAGGGCTGTCCATTGTCATCAGCCTTATTTGCATTGGCTATTGAACCATTATCTCAGACTATTAGGCAAAATGATGAAATTAGAGGGATGAAGGCTATGAATGAAGAATAATTTATTTGCAGATGATGTATTGATATATTTGATGGAATCGGAACAGTCGTTGAAGCAGTTACAAGAGAATTTGTCAAAATTTGGAGAACTGTCAGGATATAAAGTTAATTGGGATAAAAGTGAAATTTTACCAGTTGGAACAGGAGATTATTCAGAATTTAAAATCATTACAAAATTAAGGTGGACAAATAAAATTAAATATTTAGGTGTGTTTGTAGACATTAATTATCAGTCATTGTATCAGTTAACTTATGTGCCTATATTAAAATGGATGAAAGCAGATTTGATTAAGTGGAAAGATCTTCCATTAACTTTGATTGGCAGGGTCAATTGTATTAAAATCAATATTTTCCCCTGAATTCAATGTTTATTTCAGTCAATGCCTTGTTTAACATAGGAAGTAGGAACAGGAGTAGGCCAAAAATGGCCTATCGAGCCTGCTCCACCATTCAATAAGATCATGGCTGATCTAATTTATGACCTAACTCCACCTACCTGCCTTCTCCCCATATCCCCTAATTCCTCTATCATGTAAAAATGTATATAACTGAATTTTAAATATGTTTAATGAAGCAGCCTCAACCACTTCCCTGGTCAGAGAATTCCAAACATTCACTACTCTCTGGGAAATACTATTTTTCCTCATCTCTGTCCTAAATCTATTCCCCTGAATCTTGAGACTGTGTCCTCTCCTTTTAGTTTCCACAGCCAGCTCAAAAAACCTTCCTACATCTATCCTATCCATACCCTTCATAATCCTATATGTTTCTATAAGATCTCCTCTCATTCTTCTGAACTCGAGTGAATACAATCCTAGACAATTTAATATTTCATCATAAGTCAACCCCTTCATCCCAGGGATCAACCTAGTAAATCTCCTCTGGACCACCTCCAAAGGCAGTATATCCTTCCTCAAATATGGAGACCAGAACTGAACACAGTACTCCAGCTGCGGTCTCACCAGTACCTTATACAGTTGCAACATTACCTCCCTACTCCTGAATTCAATTCCTCTAGCGATGAAGGCCAACATTCCATTTGCCTTCTTAATAACCTGCTGCACCTGCAACCTAACTTTTTGCGATTCATGCACAAGCACACCCAAGTCCCTCTGCACAACAGCATGCTGTAGTTTTTCACCCTTTAAATAATATTCAATTCTTTTATTTTTCTTGCCAAAGTGGATAACCTCACACTTACTAACATTGTACTCCATCTGGCAGACCTTTGCCCACTTATCCAACTAACTATATCCCTCTGCAGACTCTCCACATCCTCATTACTTTCAAAAAGTTTTTTTTTCCAGGATTTAAATAAGGTAGTGCGGGAGTTTTTAAGGAAAGGTAAATTAGCTCGAGTGGCATTGTATTACCAAAGTGGATAACCTCACATTTATCCACATTGCAGTTCATTTGCCATATATCTGCCCAGTCCCTCAATTTATCCAAATCACACTGGAGCTTCCTGACCCCCTCTTCCGTGCACACAACCCCTCCTAGCTTAGTGTTATCTGCAAATTTGGAGATATTACATCCAATCCCCTCTTCCAGATCACTAATGTAAATTGTGAACAGCTGGGGTCCCAGTACAGATCCCTGTGACACCTCACTGGTCACCGCCTGCCACTCAGAAAACGAGCCATTTATCCCAACTCTCTGCCTTCTACCTGCCAGCCAGTTCTCAATCCACATCAGGTGGGCCAATATGCCAAAAGCTCTCTTTACAACTCTATCTACCTGTGATGTCACTTTCATGGAATTATATAATCTGTATTCCCAGATTTCTCTGTTCTATCACACTCCTCAGTGCCCTACCATTTATTGTGTATGTCCTTTCTTGACTTGTCCTTCCAAAATGCAACACCTCACATTTGTCTGCATTAAATTCCATCCCCTGTGGGGTCAAACCGCACAGTCTGACTGTTGTCAGCTCTGTACAGGCTTTAAACGGCCTGTTAAAGGAGCTGACAACGTTTGAAAACTGCCGGGCTTAATATTGTTCGGCCTGTACTTTTTTGTATGTGCCTTTAAACCATAAAGGTTTGGCCATTCCTTGCTCTAAGTCATGTCTGTCTCTTTTTTGGGATGCTTGGAACAGCCCTTGATTTAATCTTACCAATGCCTCATCCTTTGCCAAATATTCTCGGACACTTTTGATTATATTTATGCTCTTGTATAATCTTTGATAGCTTCATTTTACTGCCATGCTCCATCTGCTCTCACTTACATACAGTACACATTTGCAGGTATTTTCCCTTCCATGACTTTTCAATTTGCAGTTCAAAGGTTGGTGATAGCTTAGCAACCAATATACATCACATGCCCACAGATTTTCACAGCTTCCATGCCTTCCCCCACTCTTCTTTCTTCTCTCAACCATCCTGCTTCTCTGTAATCCATGATATAATTCTTTTCTAATATTTTCTGCTTCCTATGTAAGGTAATTGACCTGAAATTTCAGCTCTCTTTCTGTTTCACATTATTCTCTGATCTCTCGACTATTTTGTTCATGTTCTGTTTTTGTTTCAAGACTTGTTTCATCACAGATTCCTTGTGACAGTGTCAGTTGTCGGGCCACAGGAAGAATGCTTTAAAATGACTATAATACTATACCATACTGCATACATCCTACAGTCTATTCTAATTTCAAGGGAACGAATACATCAAAATGTGAATTATAGGATATCTTGTGTATTGCTCTGAATATTTATCTAAAAAGGAGCAGAAAATAATTGGCGTATTCATTTAGTTTTCAAGTACAGGACAAAACCACCCTTCTATAATGATGTACACAAATCAATCAATTAATTTATGTGTCATTGTGTGTGTGTGTGTGTGTGTGTGTGTGTGTGTGTGTGTGTGTGTGTGTGTGTGTGTGTGTGTGTGTGTGTGTGTGTGTGTGTGTGTGTGTGTGTGTGTTCTTCATGGTCAGCATGAATGAGGAGGGCCAAAGAGCCTACTTTTCTCTTGTGTATCTCTCTGACAATACAGTACATTTCTGATTATCCAAAATGCTTGGGACCAGATGTTTTTGGTTTACTGGATTTTTCAGATAACTGAATAAAGACTCAGTAGCATCAGCAGAATACTTATATCAGCGGTTAAACAACAACAAATAAACAATAGAAGGTTTTCAAGCCTGAAATGATATTTAATCCTTAACTAAAAACATGATCTTTGCATACAAGATAAGATAAATGCAACAACAAACACTAGAAATTCTCCTCAACTGGTTTTTCAAATGTTTCCTCCAATGCCATCTGGCTCATTAACAATGGTTTTTGGTTTAGCAAAAAGTTGTTTTTGTCTGCTGACATGATTTCTTGTTCTGTTATGAATGCACGCTGCTCTAGTGCACCAATAAGTCCATCACACATGTTCACCATGTCGTCTATAGGCACTTTTTCTTCAGTGTCAACTAAGTCGTCTTCATTGCGCTCACTTGGATGCAGAACGATTTCAGGTATGTCACCATCAGTCAGTGAATGAACAACTGGAGCATCATTATCGATGTTAAAAGATTCTTCAATATCCTTTTCTTCCACCTTTCTGATGGACTCTGAACATATATTTTTTGCATATTTAAGGAGGACACATAACATTTTTTTTCTCACCTGACACATGGTATCCTTCAAAATCAACATCATTATCATCATCAAGGAACATAGTTGCAGGCCAGAAATTGTGCCAAGCAAGTAAAACTGTGTATTTGGTCACTTTGCTCCTTTAAGGTAAACTCCTTTTAGAAACCCACCACACCCAAACCTCTTTCACCACTGACAGCATGCTGTTCAGGAAAGGGTTTTTATAGTCACTCTTCATTGATCTAAGGATACCTTAGTCACCTGGCTGAATTAATGAAGTCACATTTGGGGGAAGGTACATGACATGAACATTATATTTGATGAGATTTTCAGCTGGAAGATGAACAGAACAGATGTTGAAGAATAAAAAAGTCTTGCATTCGTCATCTAGTCCAGCTTCCCTGCAGTGAGCATGATCCTCTGGCACAAAATGTTTGTTAAACCAATCAAAGAAGATAATCCTGGTGACTCATGCCTTTCTGTAATGGACTGGTAAGAAATTTACTCATTTAAAACAACAAGGACGTAAGCTTTTGTCAATCACAGCCAGTTTACACATATGAGTACCTGCTGTATTAACACATCCCAGCACAGTTATTCTATCCTTGGTTGTCTCATCAGCTGTAGTCATTATTTTTCTGGGGCAATAATGCCAAAAGAGTGATGTTTCATCAGCATTATTGTTCTGGCATCAGAGTTTCATCAGCGATGATCTTGGCAAACTCATCAATTCGTGATCAGCAAATTATTTTTTGTCACTAATCTTTAATATTTTAATGCTGAGCCTTTTCTTAAATCTACTCAACTAGCCTGTTGAATATTCACAGTTCTTTTCAGTTTTCAGATGATCATGTATCAGCTTTGCTTGTTTCATGATCAGCAAACCATTAAGAGGCACGTGTCCACTGTGATGCTGTTGGATCCACTCCATCAATACATGGTTGAGTTCTTCCCTTTTACCTTATGCAGTGTATTTCTATCTTTCATTAACTTCTGTTTTTCACTTTCAGAATAGAACTTAAACAGTTTATCCTTCTGTTTACTCAGGCCATAACTTG
The DNA here is from genome assembly GCF_036971445.1 of Narcine bancroftii. Taxonomy (NCBI): domain Eukaryota; kingdom Metazoa; phylum Chordata; class Chondrichthyes; order Torpediniformes; family Narcinidae; genus Narcine; species Narcine bancroftii. The sequence goes on along the minus strand of NC_091473.1, from coordinate 78,004,483 downwards.
TGGTTGTTACTACACCATACTCTTCTGTTAGATATTTCACACTTACACTATTATCCAAGCAAGAGACTACAAGGCTGCACTCATCAACCATATGTTAAAGTACCAGTGATTGTGTGCCTATCCATCTGTATCAAATTGACCACAAAATGATTGTGATCAGAAAGGCTGACACAAGACAAAACAACATTAGTATGTCAAGGATTCAGCAAATTAGAATCATGGATTCCCTTTATCAATTTTCCCCACACATTTCTGTCATGATCTCAAAGAACAGTACAGCACAGGAACAGCCCATGTCTGTAAAAAACATTAGTTTAAATTAAACTGAAACTCTGCTGCTGGCACATGATGTATATCCCTCTATTTCCTGCATGTGCATGTGTCTACCTCTTAAATGTTAAATGGTATCTGTTTCCACCACTACACTAGCAGCCTGTTCCAGGCATCTACCACTCTGTCCCATACTTCTTGTTTCAAATTTGCCCTCTCACTTTGAACCTATATTTTCTAGCATATGAGATTTTACTATGGGATTAATATTTTGACTGCCTTCCCTATCCCTTCAATTTCTAATCATGTCTCCCTTTAATTTCCAGTACTCTAAAGAAAATGACCTATGTTTGTCCACCCTCTCCATTTAACATTTCTTCATCCACACACCATCTTAAGTGTCCCTTTATCTACTGTGGACTACACATAATAAACTCAAAGACTACCAGTTATGGGGTAGGGGAGGGGGGTGGGGACTTGTGGTGGAGAGTTATGTGGGGGGTTGATGGTGAGCTCAACTCCTTTCCAGACGACCAATGAGATTTTGTTTTAATAGTGGGAGAATATTTTGAGAACTTTCCCTTTTTTGTTGTCAAATATTCAACCTTATTTTATATATTACTTGTTTATTCTATCAGTAACCTTTCTCTTCGTTGCATCACCGTGGAGCATCAATGGACTTTTGGTTGAAAGATGGAGTTCTAGTGCAGCCATTCTCAACAGGGCCCTACGCCTGCAATTCCCCTCCCCACCCCCGTCACCACACCCCACACACGCACACAGCACACTTAAGTCATTATTTTCTTTTCATCTCACATAGCATAAATATGTTTTATGTATCTTATGCAGTCAGTAGGCGAGATGTATGGAAGAAACCAAAACTAGATGGCTTCACAGGGCAGAAGGCCTATAAACTTTGAGCAGAGTCCTAATGAGCCATAGGCAAAAAAAAAAGGTTGAGAATGGCTACTCTTAATAATGCTGCCTTCTCGTATTGGAAAGCTTAGGTATATGGATTTCTATTTAATCATGAGTTATTAATAAATACAGCAAAAAAAAATTATAGAGTTCTTCTAACATATGCCCACCTTCCCATTTGATTTAGATCCTGTTTCTTCACTATTCACTATATCAATTTTGTATCATCCACAAACTTCCTAATCATGCTCACTGCATCATTGAGTATGGATGACAGATCGCAGTGGATCCAGGCTGATTGAAAATTCTCTTGCTCCAAAACACACATGTTTAATCTTAGCTGAAATCATTACTTCCTGCTTTCAGTAACTAAATGCTGGGTTGTGTCACTAAAGGTTGTGTCTGAAGGAACATGGGAATTTGGACAGTAACTTCTTAATGGGATTTAATCGAGCATTTACAGATTCAAGGACTTGTAATCTGATTTAATTTTTAGCAAGTGTCAATAATTGAAACCCACAAAATCTGAGTAAATTGTTGTTTTCTTCTCTAAAACTGGCTTTGATAAAGAACAACTGCAAAAACAAATGTTACCTCATAAGAAATTCAAATCAATCAAATTATGAAAATAATTCTGGATAGAAATAAACAAGTATTATTGGTGCTACTGCAAAATGGTGAAAATAAAGTACAGTCACACTCTAATAAGATACTATCTGATTATTTGAGAAACACAAATAATTCAGCAACTGACTCACAAATAACGTTTCTCACGGAGACCCTGGTTCCTCAGTGCCATGGTACTCACTGAGCTTCAGTTCCTTTGTACCAGTGGAACTCACCAGACCCCCTAATGCACCCCTGAAGCTTTGAGAGGCTCCCATTCCCATGAAGATCAATGGGACCTTGGTTCTTGTACCATCCTGAAACTCATTATAACTCTATTTCCCACTATTCATGAAACTCTCCAGGGTCCTGGTTCCTGAGCGCCCTTTAAACTTACTGTATTCATTGAGAAATATGTGCAACCAAAAAAAAAAAAAATTAAATTGCATTGGAATAGTAACAGGAAAAAATCATTCAATAATCTGAAAAATCTGCCAGACAGGCACCACTAAGTCCTGAATGTTCTGGATTATTAAATAATAAAATTATAGGAATAAAGCAATTAAATATGCTTTAAAATCTTGCACCAGTACAAATATTTCAATAATACAAAAGTGGGATATCATGGAAAATTTTCAGAGCACAAAAATATGGTCATTCATATTAATTTATGTGAATAAGTGCAGAACGTTAATAGAATTCTATACTGAAAATAATCAGCTGTTTGCTAATCATTCCTGAAGTACTCTGAGAGCCCCTGGATCCTCTGTGCAAAAGCACCATTGCATTACATCTTGGAAATTCAACTGTGTATGTATAGCCTGAAGGTGGCTGATCGATCCCAACCCTGGTATTTGGAAGCTCTTGCTGGAAGATTTTCTTTAAACTATCAAACCAGCTAGAGCTAAAAGTCTTGCAGACATTTCCCCCTTCCTAACTGTACCCAGCAGATCACAATCAACCCACCCATCCCCTGACTGCAACCTTGATCCCAGTGCCCCTGGTCAGAATGCAACCTCCTGCTATTACCGCCTGCCACTGCCTGGTGCCGCATTGATCCTCGAAGTACTGAAACCGTGACCCTCCCCAGTTTCAGTCCCTCCTAACTATGATAACCTCTCTCATTATTCCTGCCTTCTTAAATTCTAATTGTAGAGCAAGTGGAAGGAAGGCCTTTGTATGTATTAAATATGCAAGGTCAGTTTTATTGCAGATGATGACTTGGTCTTAATGTGCAATAGAATTTTCCAGCCAAAGGGCCTTAGAAAAATAAGTGCTTGGACTACAGTGCATTGCAAATTTGCCAGCTCAAATTGCCAGTGGAACTGTTTATAAATATTATATCATCTGTTGAAAATGTTCAGTGATGTATGCAAGATTTCCTAAAGTTGGATTTTCTTCTTAATGTTGTCACCAGTGCTGGAACAGAATTCTTGTTGGATATTTTGACTCAGACTGGAAGGAAATATTAACTAGATTGCAAATGAATATTTGAGGCAGGGCACTGATGTTTTAGAAATTACTTTACAGCACAGAGAGAGAATGGAGCAATTGTGTGATAATATTTTGTTGATTTGAATGAGTTCAGAGCTTCAGTTTAATTTTTTTTTGGTCAGTCCGTCACTGACTGTGGTGATACAACCACCAGCCTACTGCAGGGGGCGATTTCTTTAACTGCAGGAAGACCACCTAAGGGCTGACTCCACCTGGCCGGCTGTCAATCATCCGACCCGAATATAGACCTGAGCCAGCCCCTCCTGAGCCAGTCACACGGGAGCCACTGAAGCATGAACTGGTGTTCAGACTTTTACCTGAATAAAGCCTGTTATACAGTCTTTTGAGTTTTGTGCTTGCTTGCTGTTAACTCAGTGCACCACACTGATGCCTGTAACTCTACATTAAAATATGGAAGTCAGAGTCCAGCTGGAGGCCAGGCACTGGCTCATCTGACCTCACTCTACCACTGGGCTCAACATGGAGTCCAACAGAGGAACAGAAACATTCCATGCTGGCTGCACTTCCCATGCATGGCTTGCTGATGGAGCTCAATCCCTCTTTTGGGAGTTTATGTTTGCAATCATTGATTCTAATTGTACTGTAAGAGAAACATTTAAAAAGTGGCTTGTGTTACCCTCAAATTTTCATGGGAAGAAATTTTAGCTCATCTAGTTCTGGATAATTGGACCCTGAGGAGAAATGTCCAATTGGAGTGGAATGGTCAATGTTTTAATGGCACTGAGGCTGAGGAAGCACAAATTCAGTGCACCTCAAGCCACTCTAGGGTTATGAAAGATACTATGTTAATGTAAGTATTTCCTTTATCTTTGTATTCTTACATTCCCTTTGTTCTTACACAGTCAGGATAAGAATAATTTGCTTCCACATGAGAACTTGAGGTGACTGATGAGGTCAGCTGCATTGTGGCATAGGTAAGGTAGATAGTCAAAGTCTTCTTTCTTGGGGGTAAGGGAGTCTGAAATAGGAAAGCATACATTTAAGATGAGAGAAGAAAGATTTAAAAGGGACCTGGGGCCTCATTTTTCTTATAGTGGGTATGGGGAACAAATTTCCTAATGCAGTAGTAGATGTAAGCACATTTACAATGTTTAAAAGACATTTAGATAGGTAAATAGATAGGAAAAGTTGAGAAGGATAAGGGCCAAGCACACGGAGATGGAACTAGTTTGGGTAGACAACTTGGTTGGCAAGGTCAAGATAGACCAAAGGGCCTGTTTCCAAGCTGTAAAGTTCAATGACTACATTGTGGGAATCTCAGAATCTTCCACATGTGCCTTACAGGGTAACTTCTGGGTTGATGTTCCTTTTCTTCAGTGCATCCTGTGCCCCTCTGTGTGTTGGAGGGTTGGATTCAAAATTCCCAAAATCAAAATGAATGTCTATCTGAACTTTTTGAGAGATCATGTATAACTTTAAGATTCATTGATGTTTGAATCTTTTCTGCTAGGTAATCTCTTTCTGTTGCAGATCTTAGAACAGGTTGTTTGATTTGGGAGTGTGGTGTTAGGCTTAACCAATGGAATCAATTATAAATCATTGGGGCCTGAACATTTGGGATGTTGGCCAAGGGAAGGATGTTGGCCAAGGGAAGGATGTTGGCCAAGGGAAGGATGTTGGCCAGGGGAAGGATGTTGGCCAGGGGAAGGATGTTGGCCAAGGGAAGGATGTTGGCCAAGGGAAGGATGTTGGCCAAGGGAAGGATGTTGGCCAGGGGAAGGATGTTGGCCAAGGGAAGGATGTTGGCCAAGGGAAGGATGTTGGCCAAGGGAAGGATGTTGGCCAGGGGAAGGATGTTGGCCAGGGGAAGGATGTTGGCCAAGGGAAGGGCACTGACCTTTGTTTGCTTACCCTTCCAGTGAATATGGAATATTTTGTGGAGATTTCATTGGCTACATTTTCATCTACTTTAAGATTCTTCTCTAGGTCATCCAAGTCTCAGAACTACATAGGAAGGTGAGTATCACGGTGACCTGGCTGACCATGAATTTTGTGGCAGATTGGAGGGCTTGATCTTCAAACATACCTTTTTCTCAAGTGATAAAAGATTGTTTTCCTATAGAGAAGATAATGTTGATATTAATGATGGGCCTCATGGTGAGTTCAGAGGCCTAGAAGATGCTTTGACCTGGGCCTCGTGGCAGATGATGCTGGAACTATTAGTAGCTCCGTGAACTATGACTATGAGGTTGCCTGTTTCCCCTAATGCTGGTGGACCTTTGACATCTTCTCCTGGAGAGGAGAGTAACCTGACCTGTGATGGCTGCACAACTAGCAGCCCGCAGTGGCCCCTCAGGATCGGGGAATGTTCTTCTCCACATGATTTGCAAGATATTTTTAACACCTAGTTTACAACCAGTCTTTACTTGTGCCATTGTCTAATGTCTGATTAATTAATTGTATGTAGTACTGTTTTTATTAAGCAGCTTTTGTAAATTACTGTTGTCTCGGTAACATTGTAAAAAACAAATCTTTTTAATTCCGTGGCACTTGGTGTTAAAGCGACACTAAAGGCTAACTGGCTGACTGACCAAGACCTGAAAAGTGATTGATGCTTTCTAGGTTAGCAGCATGAATTTCTGTTGTTGGCTGGGAGTGAAGAGCAGCAGAAGTAGGTGGTAGAGGAAATGATTCAATATGCTTTAATGAATAAGATAAAGATATTTGGATTCAGCCTCCCAGCATGTGGTAATGCAAGAGCTGTCTGCATGTAAGTTCTGACTATCAGGTTTGGGTGACCTTCATTCTGTCGTGTTATTGCTAAGGATTGAACAGTTTCCTATTTGTTTTTGATTATTTGTTCAATAACCACAAGATGATTGTTGGAAGTGAATGTAACAATGTGGCGAGAGAGTTTGCAAAAAGTGTTGGACAATGACACAGTCTTATAATATTGAAGGTCTCCATTGAGATAAGCTCTGATTAGGGTCAGTGATGCACCTGATCGTCTGATAAGCAATCAGGCAGTTATGTTTTGGTGATTGACTATTGAGAAGGCAACATGGCAACTTTCTAGTAAATTGTCTTCCTAAACATAGGTTGATCAATATGCCAGGTGTTATATACCAGACAGCAACAATAGGAATTTTCCCAGATGATGTTATATTTCAAATATTATTTTAATTATTAATCAACAATAATATAACACCTAATCTAATTTATTTACACTTATCTAAACTTAGCTAGACTTATCTAACAACCCCCAACTATGCAAAAATATACTGGTGTGTGTGAAATACCCCAAGCCATTACAGCTCAAGGCTCAATTCTTGAAAGGCGGTTGCAGGTTCAGTTTCAGAAAATCCCAATGTTAACACTAACCTTGAAATTGATGCAACATACAGGCTTTAGGTGGATGAGACATGCAGGTTTTAGATGAAATTAGTAGTTCATGAAGTGGGTGGAGGAGACTGGGGTTGTCAAAATGTTTATAACTCACGAAACCCCTGTTGAGCTGCTTCCAACAAAGTATCCTTTTTTGGACAAGTGCCAACTAAAACTCCCTTCTTCTTTGGCATAGGGAATATGAAGCAAATGGTGCTCACAAAGCTTCCAGATTCCTTTTTGTGGGCCAGCCAAACTCAAGTGACTCTCACTCTGGTCACCATCCAAATGCAGTATTTCTTCTGCAAGTAGAACTCCTTTCATGGGTCAGTTGAACAAAAATGACTTTCAATCTTTTAATCATGGAGTGGTCTTCTTATTCCTCTATAACTAACAGGAGGAAATCAGACAGATTGTCTATAACCATGTATGAGACCAATCCAGCACATTATTTCTTCCAAGCAAGGAGTTTGCTCCTGTGCTGTCTCCTTAAAATGGCCCTTGAGCAAAACTGTGTTCTCAGTCTTAATCTGTTGGTCACATAGTCTTTGCACCTGAGTTTTAGATACACTGCCTTGCTTCTCTTCAAATGTATCCAATTTTAGGAATGCAGTGTCTTCAGCCTATCAGCTGATTTTCACAGACTCTCCAAAGCCTGCAAGGTTTGTTAAATCTGTTCTCTTAAAGTGACAGTCGCACACAAATAGAATTAACTGAAAAATACGAGCATGTAATACAGGAAATTCGGTGTAACTTTTGAAATGTGCACAATTCTCATTTACTGCCCATTTTATTCCAACAAATTAACTTTGAGCTCTGTACAACTACTGATAACAGCATTGTACATAATAACCCATAATCATTCACTCAAGGTCAACAGCATCACTTTTCCCATCCTCTGGGGCCGATTAACATTTTTAAAAAGTCTTGTACTGAAGATAAGTGATTTCTTGGTTCTGAACCAAGATGTTATGAGTTAATGTTACACTTTAAAGTTTTGGATTTTAAACTGCAATTTTAGCAGTCTAGAAATCTGCACTATGGGTGTATTCCATGAAAAGGGTGGGTGACTGTTTTGTGAAAGACCAAATAAATCAGAGAAATGCTTTGTGATATTTTAAAAGTCATAATTCCCAAATTAGTTTAATGGTTACAAAGCCTAATATTAGCAATGCACAGATGAAAATGGGTGACATGCTAGATTTTTTTTACTTCCAGGACTGGATTTAAGTTCAATGCAGTACTTTCTTTTCTGTTTGCCTTAAACAATTTGGTAACTTTGATACAACCAGTGCAAAGAATGAGAGGGGCCATGTTCCCTATCATTTTCACGTGTTATGTTCTTCTCCTCAATTTTGTTAATTAGTTAATGAGTTCACTTCTTTGAAAATGCAATGTAATGCATTTTGGTTGAACAAATCAAGAAAGGACATATACGATAAATGGAGTCTGGTAGAACAGAGGGATCTGGGAATACAGATACTTAATTCCCTGAAAGTGGTGTCACAGGTGGAAGGCGTATTGACCTTCCTAAATCAAAGTATTTAGTACAAGAATTGGTATGTTATGTTAAAGTCATATAAAACATTGGTGAGGACAAATTTCGAGTATTGTGTGCAGTTTTGGTCACCTAACTACAGAAAATCTATCAATGATAGAAAGAGGGCAGAGAAGATTAACTAGGATGCTGCCCAGACTTTATGAACTGAGTTACAGGGAAAGGTTAAATAAGTCAGTACATTATTCTATGGCGTGCAGAAGAATAATGGAAGATTTGGTAAAGATATTTAAAATTATGAGGGTAAATATAGATAGGCATTTTCCACTGAGGGTAGATGAGATTCAAACCAGAGATCATGGGTTAAGAGTGAAAGGGGAATCGTTTAGGGGGAACATGAAGGGGAACATCTTCACACAGAGGGTGGGGGAATGAGCTGCCAGCTGAAATAGCGAATATGGGCTCAATTTTAACATTTAAGAAGAATTTGAACAGGTATATGGATGGGAGAGGTATGGAGGGCTATGGAGTGGGTGCAGGTCAGTGGACAGCAAAAAATTGGTTTAGAACAGACTATAAAGGCCAAATGGGACTGTTTCTATGTTCTAATGCTCTATGGAAAAAAAAGTCCTCATTAATAGAATTGTTGACTCTAAGAAAGATATAACACAGCAAAAGGCCCATTGGTGCATCAAATCCACACTATGAAGCAATAATACTAATATTAAATCTACACTAACCCATTTTATTCTCTCTACCTGCCATGAACTTCATCCTCCCAGATTTCTGCACTTACCAAAACAAGAAGGGAGGGGGTTGGCACTGTATGGTGACTATTAACTTCACGCACATTTTTTGGGTGTGCAAAGAGATTTGAGCATCTGGAGGAAACCAGCATGGTCAAAGAGAGAAATGTAAACTCCACTGTGGTGATATGGCTTTATGCACTGGATGGCCCACCTTCCAGAGTCTCCCTGCCTTAGCTCCTCCCTTGATCCTTCCCATGTGACTCCGGGCCATAAAGGCTGAGTCCCCTCTCCATCCCACTCATTTTCCTAGCCTAGACCTGGGCCAGCAGTCTCTTGCTCAATAAAGCCTATCGTTCCCCTCAGTCTTTGTCTGCATCATTATTGGGGCTACCAATAGCACACAACAACCACACAAACAGATTAGGATTGAATCTGGGTTATTAGAACTTTGAGACAGCAGTTCTACTAGCTGAGCCACTATGCCATGCCAGATGTTAAAAATGTCTCCATTATGATCAATTGAGATTATATTGAAGGAATTATACAGACTAAATTGTCTCCATGCAGAAAGGTCAGAGTGGAAGTGGAATCGAGAATTAAAGTGAACACAAGTCTGCAGACACTGTGATTGTAGCAAAAACACAGAAATGCTGGAGGAGCTCAGCAGGTCTCGCAATGTCCATAGGAGGTAAAGATATATAACTGATATATTGGTCCTGAGCCCTTGAAGATAAAAGATTGAACATCCAAAAATTATTCTTCTTCTCACTCCACTATCCCCATCCAACTATTTGCTCTTTTAACTCTTTATTTTCCTTCTTATGCAATGCAAAACTTGTAATCTCACTTTTCCACTTTGGATGAGAGGTCATTGGCCTGAAACAGTGATTCTGTTTCTCTCTCTGGAGATGCTATCTATCATTTTCTGTTTTAAACACCTATTTTTTGCTTTTCAAATATTTAAATATTTGTTTTTATAATTCCACCCCCTTTGGAAATGTGAAACAAGAGAATATTGATCACACAAGGTGTTTTTTGGTAGGTATGTAGGTCAGCACCACATCGTGAGATGAAGGACCTCAACTGTGTTGTAATGTTCTATGTTCTATGAAAGCACAAGAAACAGCCCATGGCCCATGATGTCTCTGCCAACCTCAAAAATGATTTAAACTACAGTATTGCCATCATTCAGCAAGCACATGGTCTATATCTTTTCATCCCATTTCTGTCCATGCCTCTTAAATAGTGCTACCAAATCTGCTTCCTCTATCATCCCTGGTGGTGTGTCCAGGATCTGCCATTCTCCATGCTTAAAAAAAAAATTGCTTCACAAATCTCTTTTAAACTTTCTTCCTTTCACCTTAAACTATATCCCCATTCTGAATGGCACTTTACCGCATCGTTTAGGGGGAACATGAAGGGGAACATCTTCACACAGAGGGTAGGGGAATGAGCTGCCAGCTGAAATAGCAAATATGGGCTCAATTTTAACATTTAAGAAGAATTTGAACAGGTATATGGATGGGAGAGGTATGGAGGGCTATGGACTGGGTGCAGGTCAGTGGACAGCAAAAAATTGGTGAACGGTTGCGAGCCAGCATGCAGGCATCAGATCACCCCATGGATGAACTGCCAGTGAGTGTGGATCATCGCCGATTCATTTTGAATTAGTGTACCGGTTAGCCCAGTGTGAAAGGGATAGGGCGCATGCAGGAGGTCCCTGCTGGACGATAGGTGCCCCTTTGCTCTGGGAAGCTGGGTGGTGAGTGTGAATGGACGCAGAGAACTGGTTAATCAGTGTGAATGGCAAAAACGCTATTTTGAACCGGTTTGTTGAACTGCCAATTTTTCTGGTTAGCCAATCTGAAAAAGGCTTATTTCCACCCTGAGACAAAGACTCTGAGTACCTACCTTATCGATGACTCCAATAATTTTATATGCTTTTATTGGGTTGGCCCCTCAGCTGCTGATACTCCAGAGAAGTTTGTCCAAGGTCTCCTTATAGTTAATATTCTTTAATGCAGGCAACATACAAGTGAACTTCTTCACTCTCCAAAGCCCCCACTTCCTTTTTGTAATGCAGCAACTAAACTATACACATTATTCCAAATGTACCCTAACCATTATGTCATCAACAAACTTGATGAATCTGTTAGAGCTGAATCTGGCATTACAGTTGTGATTTAGCAGTGTGAATAGTAGTGAGTTGAGCACGCAGCCCTGAGGTTCACCAGTGCTCAGTGTGATGAGGCTTGAAGTTTTGTTGCCAACCCGGACAAACTGTGGTCTTTCAATCAAGAAGTCCAAGATCTATTTGGAGAGTGGAGTACCGAGTCCCACCGAGGACAGTTTATCTATCAGGGCTATCAGCCCTGTAACACTTTATTTACCCACCAAAACTTCTCAGGCTGCAGAAAAAGAAACTTCATTCAATTGTTCGAATTACCAAGCTATGGCGAACAGAATAATTATTCCACAAGCTCTTAGAGAATAAAATTGGAAATTTAGCAGCAGTAATAGAATCTCCACTTCACTCTTGGCCAGCAAACTTTGTCTGCATGAGTTGCCATGGCACTAATCTCCCAACGAAAGTTGTTGGTTAATAATGTAATGGTTAGATTACCATGCATCTCCATTGCAAAGCCAATCCCTTGTGATATCAGTGTGAGAGTCTGTATAAGAATCAAGTCATGGGGGTTGTGGTAGAGGGAGTTTTGTTCATATAAACCCCCAATTTATAGCAACACTGCTTACTCCACATTAGCTATAAACATCCCATAACGCAAGTAATCAGGAATTTGTAGTTTGACATGAGAAAAAATAGAACAGAGAAATCCGACAATAATGTAAATACAGACAACAATAATTACTGAACTAAATCAGAAATGCTTCTTGTTAAAAGATTAGCAATAGCACCTACCTTGAATCACAGAAATACTGGCTTCTGGACAAGTATTGAATTTCAAGATGCAAAATGTGTGCATGTGTGTAATTATTAAAATCCCAGGAACATTCACATGGAATGATATGAGACGGGATACCTTAGAGAGTGTTGGAATTTGCAATTAGTTTTAGTGTACAGTGGTAATGCCCTACAGCAATACTGACTTCAGTCTAAAGTGTGCATGCTTCAGGGTATAAATACAGTACATCGTAAAGTCAGTAAAAAGCTGCCCTTGGGTTATACATTAGGAATGCAGAACTGGCTACTGCTTCTCAAATCTTAGAGTTGAAATATTAAAAAGGGATAATTGGCTCCAAAATAAAGTATTGACAGAATCAAGGAAGAAAAACACTTATTGAGGAAAGATTTTAGCTTTATTGCACTTTTTCTGAGTCTAATTATTGTTGCATATCAATAAACAACCACCACTGTGGTATTAGAAACACAAAAATCCTGGAGGAACTCAGCAGGTCTTGCAGCATCCATAGGAGATGAAACTAGCGTTTCAGGCCTGAATCCTTCTTAACAGTTTGAGTAAAAAGTAGGCATATGACTGAATTAAAAGGCTATGGAGAAGGAAAGAAAGGGTAGGGGGAGATGGAAAGAAAGACCAGGAGGAGGACCATAGGCCAACAAGTCAAATGGTGTTAATTGGATATAGAGAGAAGGACAGGAGAGAAGAATGATGAAAAACCATTGTGGGAGGTTTGGGGGTGGGTGTGGGTTAGCTCTGTAAATGCAGAGCATGGTGAAGGGAGACATAGCAATAGATGGGGGGGGGGGGAATAACTGAAACCAGAGAAGTTCATGTTAATACCATCCAATTGGAGGGTGCCTGGATGGAATACGAGGTGTTGTTCCGCCAATTTGGTGGATTCCTCCAATGAGGTGTTTTTCCTCCAGTCCACAGTTGCACCACTGTAGTATTACGGTCTCATTCATCATAGAGCTTAAACTGATTCTATTTGAGTAACATCATACCTGTGCAATCACCATCATTATTTTGAGAAGTGATTCAATGTCAAATTTCATTCATGAGATGGTAAAATAAAATACTAATTCGAATTTAATCTAAGTTCTTACAACCTCTTAAAAACAGGTCATCTTGGAATGTTTATGACAGAACTGAAAACACCTGAATTGTGTACCATCAATGAAAGGCAATACTACTGGAACATGCAATGCAAACTTTTTGATTGCTCCACAATGGGTATTGTTTATTGCTCTGCATTTCATGAAAAACAAAAAAGATTCAAAGTTGGACATTTTGGACTCTAACTGTAAAATATGTTTTTTTTTCCTCTGTGAAATACATTGATGGGTTATAGGAATGCATTAAAGATATGTTTTTGTTTGTGCATCTGGACTGAAGCAATAATTTCCCACCTGACATATTGCCACACCTTTAGAAGTCAATGTACATCCCAAAAACAAAGGCGAGAAATCAGACTGCTCAAACTACAGGGGAATCACGTTGCTCTCCATTGCAGGCAAAATCTTCGCTAGGATTCTACTAAATAGAATAATACCTAGTGTCGCCGAGAATATTCTCCCAGAATCACAGTGCGGCTTTCGCGCAAACAGAGGAACTACTGACATGGTCTTTGCCCTCAGACAGCTCCAAGAAAAATGCAGAGAACAAAACAAAGGACTCTACATCACCTTTGTTGACCTCACCAAAGCCTTCGACACCGTGAGCAGGAAAGGGCTTTGGCAAATACTAGAGCGCATCGGATGTCCCCCAAAGTTCCTCAACATGATTATCCAACTGCACGAAAACCAACAAGGTCGGGTCAGATACAGCAATGAGCTCTCTGAACCCTTCTCCATTAACAATGGCGTGAAGCAAGGCTGTGTTCTGGCACAAACCCTCTTTTCAATCTTCTTCAGCATGATGCTGAACCAAGCCATGAAAGACCCCAACAATGAAGACGCTGTTTACATCCGGTACCGCACGGATGGCAGTCTCTTCAATCTGAGGCGCCTGCAAGCTCACACCAAGACACAAGAGAAACTTGTCCGTGAACTACTCTTTGCAGACGATGCCGCTTTAGTTGCCCATTCAGAGCCAGATCTTCAGTGCTTGACGTCCTGCTTTGCGGAAACTGCCAAAATGTTTGGCCTGGAAGTCAGCCTGAAGAAAACTGAGGTCCTCCATCAGCCAGCTCCCCACCATGATTACCAGCCCCCCCCACATCTCCATCGGGCACACAAAACTCAAAACGGTCAACCAGTTTACCTATCTCGGCTGCACCATTTCATCAGATGCAAGGATCGACAATGAGATAGACAACAGACTCGCCAAGGCAAATAGCGCCTTTGGAAGATTACACAAAAGAGTCTGGAAAAACAACCAACTGAAAAACCTCACAAAGATAAGCGTATACAGAGTCGTTGTCATACCCACACTCCTGTTCGGCTCCGAATCATGGGTCCTCTACCGGCACCACCTACGGCTCCTAGAACGCTTCCACCAGCGTTGTCTCCGCTCCATCCTCAACATCCATTGGAGCGCTTACATCCCTAACGTCGAAGTACTCGAGATGGCAGAGGTCGACAGCATCGAGTCCACGCTGCTGAAGATCCAGCTGCGCTGGATGGGTCACGTCTCCAGAATGGAGGACCATCGCCTTCCCAAGATCGTGTTATATGGCCACCGTGACAGAGGTGCACCAAAGAAAAGGTACAAGGACTGCCTAAAGAAATCTCTTGGTGCCTGCCACATTGACCACCGCCAGTGGGCTGATATCGCCTCAAACCGTGCATCTTGGCGCCTCACAGTTTGGCGGGCAGCAACCTCCTTTGAAGAAGACCGCAGAGCCTACCTCACTGACAAAAGGCAAAGGAGGAAAAACCCAACACCCAACCCCAACCCACCAATTTTCCCCTGCAACCGCTGCAATCGTGTCTGCCTGTCCCGCATCGGACTTGTCAGCCACAAATGAGCCTGCAGCTGACGTGGACTTTTTACCCCCTCCATAAATCTTCGTCCGCGAAGCCAAGCCAAAGACATCCCATTGAAATGCTGGGGGCTGGAATTGCTTGGACGGCAGCCACAGAATCTTACACAGGGAGACTACATCACCCTCATGTCTGTGCTCACTCCTAGGTTGAGCTGCCCAAGGAGCACTTTTCCCATAATCCAGTAATTTCTTTCCTTTGTAAGTATTCTTCCATTTCCCTTTGGAACATGCCTACTTAAAGTGCCTTCAGAACTCTTTCAGGCAGTACATTGGAGATCCTCATTCGTTTCATTTGTTTGCCAATTACAGGTATATGAAACAATTGAGGATTATTTATTCTGAGACTCTATAAGATCCACAGCCCTTCCCAATCATGCAAATGTCAGCACTAACATAATCTAACAAAGTTACACTCACAAAGTTCCATAATTAGATGCATAGAAGATGCCTCCAATTGTATCCAAAATAAAAACCATGAACCATAATCATAAGATATTGAATGGAAATCTTGCCCCGTTAGAATTCTTTGAGGAAATAACAGGAAGGACAAACAAAGAAGACTCAGTGATGTTGTTTATTTGGATTTTAGGAAAGCCACATTGACCACCGCCAGTGGGCTGATATCGCCTCAAACCGTGCATCTTGGCGCCTCACAGTTCGGCGGGCAGCAACCTCCTTTGAAGAAGACCCACCTCACTGACAAAAGACAAAGGAGGAAAAACCCAACACCCAACCCCAACCAACAAATTTTCCCTTGCAACCGCTGCAACCGTGTCTGCCTGTCCCGCATCGGATTTGTCAGCCACAAACGAGCCTGCAGCTGATGTGGACATTTACCCCTCCATAAATCTTCGTCCGTGAAGCCAAGCCAAAGAAAAGAAGAGGAAAGCCTTTTATTAAGTGCTGGCAAAAGGCTGCTAAGAAAGTTAAAAGGCCAGGGCATTATATCAGCATGGATAGAAGGTTGACTGACTAGCAGGAAGCAGAGAGTGGAGATAAAATGGGCCTTTTCTGGTTGGCTGCTGGTGACCAGTGGTGTTTCACAGGACTTGGTGCTGGGACTGCTTCTTATGTTCTAATGACTTGGATGATGGAACTGATGGCTTTGTGGCCAAGTTTGTGAACAATACTAAGCAATTTTGAGGAAGTACTGAGTCTGCAGAAGGACTTAAATAGGTTAAGAGATTCGGCAAGGAAATAGCAGATGGAATACAAGGTAGCTAAGTATATAATCATGCACTTTGATGGAAGGAATAATGGCATTGTCTATATCAGCTCATTTGTCATACCTACCACCCTCAGATACTCTTCAAATCTTTCCCCTCTGTCCTTGGAACTTTGCCCTCAAGTTTTCGACCACACTACCCTGGGAAAAAATGTGATGATGACCCCTATTGATTCCCCTCATAGTTCTGCTCCTATGTTTTATGGTCTTATACCTGCAAATTTGGCACAAACTACTGAGCCAATGGTTAGAATTTGGAACTTGCTACTTGTTACATATTCCTTAGTTGCATTTCAGGGGAACATTGATAAGTAAAATGGGATGACAAATCTGTACATTCTTCTGAGTGCGGGGAACAGATCTATGATAGGATATAATATAATATGTTAATGTTGGTTCTTTAACCACAGATGGTGCCAGATCTATTGTCATTTTCAATTTTCTTTTTTTTTGTAATTTCAGATTCCTAGTTTCTGCAGTTCTTTTGCTTTGTATGTGATGAAGGAAGAGAGCTGGAGGCTTGCAAAGAACATTAATTCCACAGCTTTGTTCTTGCATAAAGGAGTCAAGTGACTGAACAAATGATTTTGTCTGAGAGTTCTGTTTCTCTTTGTATACTGTACATAAATTCCTAAGTTTCATTGAAGCTGGTGGATTTAAGTTCAAGGTGCCACATAAGAATAGCAGCTCTGGCACCTTATAGCCTGAATACCTCTGGGATTGTCTGATCTCAGGAGCTAAGCAGGCACAGGACTGGTCAGTACTTGGAGGGGAAACCGCCTAGGAACACCAGGAGCTGTAGGTTTCTGTGAGGGGCGCTGGACAAAGTGGCGACTCTCTGTCGCCATTACGGTACTCAAATGCAATAGAATTTCATGTATGTTACATTCTAAATGTAGTATGACATGATAATAATGGAACTTTTACCTTTACCAATAATTCATGGTGACTTAAAGAAGGAACAAAGTGCCATAATGTGAAATAATGTTCAATAGAATACTTACAAATTCTGAATCTTATCAAAGATTAATGCCAGCCAAATAACCAGTTTATAAGATTTATATAATCTATGTGGTGCCCTATAAAATATATCAAATATCCAAAACAAAAATCAGAGAAAGAATTACGCAACATTTTGTATGAAGAAGTGAAGGGGAAAAATAAATTAACAGGGAACTATTGGACTGGAAGAATCAATAATTTACAAACGGAAAACAATAATGCATTTTCAAAACAAACCTTTCACATAGCAGTCTACAGTACATTTCATAGATATTTTTTAGGTGTTAATCAGACTATGTCACAAGTCATCACAAAATATTATTCATACAAAAAATCCACAACAGTTATTTTGCAAATATTTCATGTTTGTGTGCCTTTTGTAAATAAGTTTTCATCCCTTTGTGATATCCCTCAAAATCTGTCATAGCTTCTCTATTATTTTGTCTAGGCTGAGATTAGGAAACAGAAAAAGGACAAGATAATAAAAACTGATTAAAAATTGGCTCCAGTTACGTCAAACGTTTACATACGAGCTGGATCATCAGTTTTATTTTGCAAAAAATAATGCAGTACTACGCTTTCAGGACACTGGTTCTTGCTCAGCTTAAGATTATTTTGGATTCAATGTTTGGGTTAATTTGAATTCTGACTGCTCAGTTACTGTTTAATATTATAATTTTAGAACTTTCTTAACTTATACCATTGCATATAGCACAGGATGTATGAACTGGAGATGAGTCATGGAAATTTTAACAAGATGAAAACTCAAATTACCAAAAGGAATTTTATATAATGGCACATGAGTTAGATGTGCTTCTGCACATTTAGGCTTTATTTGCTGTTATTGTTGCCGTGACAGGGAAAGTTGAAAACAGGGGCACTGTATTTACTTAAACAATAAGTATAAAGATTGAAAGGACTGTACAAACGGTTGTTCCAAGTGTGAGCTCGATATCAAAACAAGTGAGAAAAAAATATAGAGAATGAAAAAGAGAGATAACCAAAGGAACAATTACATTTTGATGATTTAAATCTACTTGGAGAATGCAGAAACTGGAGGACTAAGACTTTACAATTATGATTGTTCACTTTCTGGCAAGAGACTTTGATGGACAGTTGTTAATAATTATTATATAATTGCAAGGGGATATGTGTGTCTAATTACAAGTCTCAACTTTCTGTGATGTGTTTAACAGGCAATTAATCTGTAAATCTACTATCTCTGAAAATCAGAAGGTACTTAAGGAAGAGATGCTTGTGGAGAGTCCCGACTCGAGGGATCTCTCTGTCTTGTCACAATGCTCTGAGCAATTTGCCCACCAACAACAGCATGCAAGGTTCAAAGATTCAAAGAAAATATCCTTTCTTTACTATCATAAACAGGACCAATAAGGTGTTTTATGAATGAACAATGCCCAGCTGCACATCTTCACCCACTCACATTTTCTTTAAAACTAGCTAGCTGCTACTAACTATGGCTCTGTGGAGCCTATAGCGCAGGAGAGGTTATAGCTGTATGCAGGTTAGCTCAGAAAGAACACACTGCTCTCAGAAAGAACAACACGAACCCCAGTTGAGTGTAGTTAACACTGAGCTTTATTGGATTCACATCCCTGCTTTTATTCTGAAGATGAGGGGCATAGTCAAAGCCACCTCAGCACTGATTGGTGCATTTGCGATCCGCCTTTCCTTGATAGGCCAGTTAGGTTCCTTTAGTTGTGGCCAATTGGAGAGCAGCATTGTGGGCCTTGTTTACAGTCTGCTGGATCATCGCTTTCATCCTTCATTTTGTGAGGCACCCCAAGGGGGCTGCGAGGAACCACCACAAAACTATACTTTAATTCCTATCTATCCCTCCCTTCATCCTCACTCACTCATATAGCCATCATCACAGCTTTGTTCACTCACTTTTATGAATCAATCCTCATTCTTCCTTACCAATTGTTTTAATCTACTCATCCTGAACTAAACACCCTTACTTGTTTCAAGAAACTCTGTTTCCCCAACAGTAACATTTGACAAGTGGGATACTTGTCTGCAGCACATCTTCCTTAAACTGCACCTACTGAATTCATTCTAGCAACTTTCCATAGAAATAAATTGATTTGATATCCCATTCAATGACATTGCTCCCAGTAAGACAATAGACAATAGACAATAGACAATAGACAATAGACAATAGACAATAGGAGCTGGAGTAGGCCCTTCGGCCCGTCGAGCCAGCACCGCCATTTTACAGATCATGGCTGATCACTACCATCAGTACCCCTTTCCAGCCTTATCCCCATAACCCTTAACTCCTCTGCCCACTAGAGTCTTATCTAACTCTCTTTTGAACATAATCAGCGAATCTGCCTCTACCACCCTCTGTGGCAGAGCATTCCACAGATTCACACTTCTCTGGGTAAAAAAATGTTTTCTCATCTCCGTCCTAAAGGGCCTACACTGTATTCTTAAACTATGCCCTCTAGTCCTCGTCTCCCCCATCATTGGGAACAAGTAATCCGACTTCACCCTGTCTGTCCCCCTGATAATTTTGTATACCTCAATCATGTCCCCCCTCATCCTTCTAAACTCCATCGGATACAAGTCCAGTTTTTCTAGCCTTTCAGCATATGTCAACCCCGCCATCCCTGGAACTAACCTTGTAAATCTGCGCTGCACACCCTCTATAGCTAGTATGTCCTTTCTCAAAATTGGAGACCAGAACTGGACGCAATACTCCAGGTGGGGGTCTCACCAGGGCCCTGTACAACTGCAGAAGGGCGTCTCTGTTCCTAAACTCCAATCCCTTCTTTATGAAAGCCAACATGCCATTTGCCTTCTTCACAGCTTTCTGAACCTGCATGCTAGTCTTCAGTGACCGGTGAACAATTACTCCCAGATCCATTTGCTCCTCCCCACTCCCTAGCTTGTCTCCATTTAAATAATACTCAGCTTCCCTATTATTGCCCCCAAAATGGATAACCTCACATTTGCTTACATTGAACATCATCTTCCATTCAGCAGCCCACTCCCCCAACCTGTCCAAGTCCCTCTGCATTTTCCTGACATCCTCCTCACACCCCACACCGCCACCCAGTTTTGTGTCATCTGCAAATTTACTCACGTTATTAATAATCCCCTCATCCAATCATTTACATAAATTACAAACAACTGAGGACCCAATACCGATCCCTGCGGCACTCCACTCGTCACATCCTGCCATCCTGAAAAAGACCCGCTTACCCCAACCCTTTGTTTCCTATTTCTTAACCAATTTCCTATCCATGTCAGCACCTTACCTCCAATACCATGCTCCCTGATCTTGCCCACTAGTCTCCTGTGCGGTACCTTATCAAAGGCCTTCTGGAAGTCCAAATACACCACATCCATTGGCTCTCCCAAGTCCACCCTCTTTGTCACATCCTCGAAAAATTCCAGAAGGTTAGTCAAGCATGACTTACCCTTAAGGAATCCATGCTGACTAGCCCTTATACTATTATTTCTGCCTAAGTGTTCTGCTATTACTCCTTTTATGATAGACTCCAATATCTTCCCCACCACCGACGTCAGGCTGACCGATCTATAATTTCCTGTTTTCTCCCTCCTTCCCTTCTTAAAAATCCAATTTTAAATTGATTTGATCATTTCAATGTGTTCTTGTCTTTGGATCCTCCTTGCTAATCCCAACTACCACCTTTCCTCTCAATCTGAGCCATTTAGGAATCAATCTTATTTGGTTGAACTCTCTACTTTCTACCTGCTGTGATTGGATGACCATTACCAGGCATCGACCACAGCAGGAGTTTACTCAAAATTTGATAAACAATGAATATGAATTATTTACGTGTTATTCAGCTGTATGCCGATAAATGAAATCAGTTATTTGCTTTTGTGTTTGCCCTAACAAAATTATTTAACGGGTTTACTAGTAATCATGTTTCCAGTCTGATGCGTCTGCAGCACCACTGTTTTGATAAACATATTCCTCTCTTCAAAATACTTCTGCAGGAAGTGCTTGCTACACTTGTTCCCATGCCTCCTCCCTCCCCAAACAGTCCTTCCAAGTGAAGCAACATTTGTGAATCTACAGGGGTCATCTACTGCATCTGGTGCTCTTGTGGTGGCCTTCTCTACATCGGAGAGACTGGACGCAGATTGGGAGATCGCTTTGCTGGCCACCTTCACTCTGTCCGCAGCAATTGCAGGGTTTTCCCAGTGGCGAACTATTTAAATACTCTGCCACACTCCTGCGCCCATATGTATGTCCATTGCCTCACCAAACTGAGCCCACCCAGAAATTGGAGGAGGAACACTTAATATTCCATCTGGGAACTCTCCAACCAGATAGCATTAACATTGATTTCTCTAGTTTTGATTAGGCCATCCCTTATCTCCTTCTCTTCACCATCCCTCGGACTCCTTTCCTCCACCTCTGCTCTCCTTTCCCTCCCCCATCACTTTCCAGCTTTTTTCTTTTGTGCCATCTCACCCATATCCTCTACTTACCTCTTGCATATGACACTGAGCTCCCACCCTGTCTCTCCCCCACC
Organism: Narcine bancroftii; assembly: GCF_036971445.1. Classification (NCBI taxonomy): domain Eukaryota; kingdom Metazoa; phylum Chordata; class Chondrichthyes; order Torpediniformes; family Narcinidae; genus Narcine; species Narcine bancroftii. The sequence continues at coordinate 77,982,934 of NC_091473.1, read as the reverse complement.
GCTCCATTTTTATTCAGGCACCTGAATGCTTTTTACGCCGATGAAGGGCTTAGGTCTGAAGTATTGGTCATGTATCTATCTTTGCTGCATAAAGAGCACCATGTGACTTGCTGAGTTTCTCCAGCATTTCTGTGTAAACTTCCTATAAAATCATTTTTTTTAATGTATTCACCAGATCAACTAAAAGCAATATAAATTTATCAATTTTTCAGACAATTGGCAAATAAAGTTTCATTGGTATATTCTTCTTTGGCTTGGCTTCGCGGACGAAGATTTATGGAGGGGTTATGTCCACGTCAGCTGCAGGCTCGTTTGTGGCTGACCAGTCCGCTGCGGGACAGGCAGACACGGTTGCAGCGGTTGCAGGGGAAAATTGGTTGGTTGGGGTTGGGTGTTGGGTTTTTCCTCCTTAAATTATATTAAAATATAAAAAACTATAGGTCTACGGCGTCTTGCTATAATTTAAATACTTTCCTACTACGTTTCCTGAAGAAAGGGATAAAATTAATCCATGCCCATCTTTAACCTTGGATTCAGCATTAAATGTGCAGCATACTCTTGACAACTTCACTGCACTGGATGTAATCTGGCAGCTTGCCCAGTTAGAAACAATAATAACAAGCTGGTTTCCTCACTGATGATGGTGCAAAACTTCCTTTGTCAGCCGAGCTAGAATTTCTAGCAGTCATCTCTCTGTCAGTTCCAACCCTACACATCATCTAAACGCTTGCTTACTTTCAGGTAGAGGTAATCGCATAGAACATAGCATTTTTCTCTCCTGAACCCATAGCAATCCATTCTCAATGGAATCTGCAAGCAGAATCCAGGCAAGGGCTGGAATTGATATTTCTCTGTGCAGAATTGCTCAGTTCCACATTGAGTGCTTTTATTAAATGGGATATCAGTGGAACTCCCCACGTCAATTATTAAGTGAATGACTTTTATGCTGGAGGTAATTGAAGCTAAATGAATTTCCAAAGACTATTAACCACACTCAGGGAGTACCACGACTTTTATAAAACAATTAATGGAGAGTAGAATTTATGAGTTCAGCAAAAGCAACTATTTAAAGTGAGTGAACTTTGAATAACTCCAATTAATTTGTCCAGAAATTAAATGCAATTTTAATGCAGAGGTACAGAGTGTTTTGAAAAATATCACAGTGATCTGAAACATTTGGTAAGAAGCACCTCAAATGATTGTAAAATGAAAGTGGCCAACCGCAGTTCTGGCACTCTAAGTGATGAGGTCGGGTGCCACTCATGCAACAACCTAATGCAGGCTTGGTTAACAGATTCAACAAATGAAAATGTTGATGTTTTTGGGAGCTACCAGAAAATGTTCAGAATTAGATTTAATTTCCTCGTAAATGACATTTAAAAAAAAAATCAGATGCTGGAAACCTGAAAGTAAAAGAGAAAATGCTAGATAAATATCCGGTCAGGCAGCATCAGTAGAAAAAGAAACAATCACTCTTTTCAATTAGCAATTTGAAGACCCGCCAAATCTATTTGCATACATGTAGCACTCAGACCTTCTAGGTCAGCTAGTCTCCCTTTGAGTTTATAGCTCCAAGCCTCAACCAGTTTGTGCATGAAATTACTCACGGATTTGTCATGTTAACTATAAAATTAAAATGCTCATTTAAAGGACAGTTTCACAACAGCATAAAAAGAGTTTGGAAACAAATTCTGAAATCTTATAGCAAAGTTCTAAAGGCAATTTAATCATGATCAGCCATGCCCAAGCTAAATCGAGAAATAAGAGGCAGCTGGCAGGCAAATGTCATCTCATGAATAGCTTAAAGGAGAAGTCGACTGGGACTGTAATTTTTTTTTTTAAATGGGGGTTTTATGGAAAGGTGAGACATACATTTGTGCAAATCTTGGGCTTGTCCTTGTTGAAGGACTGTGCCAAACCCTATGCCAGAAAGGGCACCAAAGCCAAAGAAAATCAAATCAGAATTTATTGAACAAGTCACAACATTTGTTTGCTGCAGCATGACAGTGCAAAATTCATACAAACCACCTTGCAAAAATAAATAAAAATTAGGGTACAAAAGTCAAAATGATGCAGTTCATTGATCATTCAGGAAACTGATGGCAGTGGGGAAGAAGCTGTCCTTGTACTGCTGAGGACTCATCTTTAGGTTCCTGTACCTTTTTTCCAATGGTAGCAGAGTGAAGAGGGCATGGCCTACCTGGTGGGGGTCCTTGAGGATAGAGGCTGGTTTCTTCAGATACTGCCACTTATAGATGTTCTTAGTGGAGTGAAGTCTGATACCTGTGATTTCGCAGGCCGAGTTAACAACCATCTGGAGATTTTTCTTGTCGTAAGCATTGGCATCTCTGTACCAAATTGTAATGTAACCAACCAGAATGCTCCCCGTGTAGAAGTTTTTGAGAGCTTTCGGTGACATACCGAATCACCTCAAATACCTCATGAAGTATAGCTGCTAGTGAGCCTTCTTTGTGACTGCATCGACATGGAGGCTCTAAGACAGATCCTTGGAGATGCTGATACCCACAAATTTGAAGTTCTTGATCCTCTCCACTGCTGAGCCTTTGATGAGAACTGGATCATATTCTTCAAGTCCACAATTATCTCCTCGATTTTGCTAATGTTGAGTGCTGGGTTGTTGGTGTGACACCACTGAATAAGCTGATCTATTTCCCTCCTGTACGCTTCCTCATTGCTGTTTGTGATTCTGTCGACAACTGTGATATCATCGGCAAATTTGTAGATAATGTTGAAATTGTGCCTGGCCACACAGTTGTGGGTGTATAGTGAATAGAGCGGTGGGCTAAGCACGCATCCTTGGAGTGCACCTGTGTCCATTGTCAGTGAGGAGGAGATGTTGTTTCCAATTTATACTGACTGTTGTCTTCCAATAAGGAAGTCAAGGATCCAGTTACAGAGTGCAGAGGCCTAGGGTTTGGAGCATGTTGACCAGCACTGAGGGGATAATGGTGTTGAAGGCTGAGCTGTAGTTGATGAAGAGCAGCCTTATGTATGAGTTGGTTTTTTCAAGGTGATCCAGAGCTGAGTGGAGAGCCAGTGATATTGCAACAGCTGTGGAATGATTGTGATGTTAGGCAAATTTCAGTGTTCCATATGCATGGAATGTGGTTGATGCCAAGGATGGGAAACCACAGTTGCTGTGTAAAGGATGCATATACAGCAAGTGATAGGGTGATTTTTGTTTACCCTGGAATGAAGGAGGCTGAAAGGTAACCTGATAGTGATAGAAAAACTAGAAGAGACCTGGATAAGATAGATTATCAGAATCCTTCTTCTCATGGCAGGGGAATAGAAGATAAGGGGCAAAGTGACAAGGTGAGAAAAAGGCATTTTAAAAGAGAGTTGACAGGTAGGTTTTGTATTTATATAGAAAGTGGTTAATATCTGAAACTGTCATACGAGGAAAGGTTTGAAATCCTAGCATTCAGAAGATTAAAGTGAAATTTAATAGATATTTTATAATTATGGTTTCTTTTGTTGGAGTGAATAGAAAGGGTATTTCCATTGGGCAGGAAATCAGTGACAAATGCTTTAAATCATCAATAGAATTGAACTTTTCCAGAGTATTGTTGGAAAGTGAATGAGATGGAACACAGTAATGCAGGTGGGGTCCTCACTGGACTGCTCTGGCTGATTCTCCTCTGACCTGGTAACTCCTCCCTGTAGTTTCCCAATAAAGGCTGAGAGCCTTAGTTTTCTCCCTCAATTCCAGACTTGGATCCAGGTCGGAAGGATGTAGTGATGTGCTGGATGTTTCAGGACATTAAAGTCTTTGACCTTGCGCTTTGTGTATTAATTGTGCTACAATTTCTTTTTCTTTGGCTTGGCTTCGTGGACGAAGATTTATGGAGGGGTAAATGTCCATGTCAGCTGCAGGCTCGTTTGTGGCTGACAAGTCCGATGCGGGACAGGCAGACACGGTTGCATCGGTTGCAGGGGAAAATTGGTTGGTTGGGGTTGGGTGTTGGGTTTTTCCTCCTTTGTCTTTTGTCAGTGAGTTTGCCATTGCCATGCTGATATGAGTCGTGAAGCTGGAGACTGATCCCAAAGAACTAGAGGCCTCTGTTAAATTCGATATGTGGCTACACTGTCTGAGGAGCCACGAGATCTCAGCTGATGGCGATAAGTATGATTTTGTTTTCTCATCAGTAAGCCATTGAGCCTACCAAATAATATGGGGCTGTGAGAAATATGATGATGTGATGGCTCTCCTGCAACAGCAGTATGGGGCCCCCATGAACTCGATGTATGGCCGCTATTTACTGGGCACCCGGCGGAGTCTGTCAAAGATTTTGTGAGGGCCATGAGAGAGCTGGGATGATCCTGTGGATGCAAAGATGTAACGACCACTGCTTACCAAGAAGAACTCATCTGTGACCGGTTAGTGGCCTATTTTTGTTCCAACCATATCCGTGAGCGATTTCTGGAGATGGGTGACCAGACCCTCTAGGAAGTCATACAGCTGGCTCGATCATTAGAAACAACCCAAAAGAATGCTAAGGCCTACTTGCAAACCATGCAGGGTGCTTGGGGGCCGCCATCTTGGGACTGTCATTGTAGCCACTGAATGCATGAAGTGCAACTACCATGGCAAAACCAAACAACCAAGAAAGTATTGCTCAGCCCATAGCATGACTTGTTCGAACTGATGGAGGAAGGGGCATTACACTAAGCTATGCCACTCTAAACCACCTTCCAGCAGCGTTGCATGTGGGCTATGAACCATGTTGCCATCTTGGCTTGACCCTCTTCTGGCATCACTTCCAGTAGCCGAGAACAAAATGGCAGGAATGGGAGACCAACAACACAGGATGACATAATGTCCAGCATCTTTTCTGGACCACACCGCGTGTGATCCATGGGGGCAGCCAACTTTGAGAACCCCATCTTGGAGGCAGCCGTCCCAACGTTACAGCAGCAGCAACTCTACATCGAGTTGACACTACCCTCTATGGTGCTGGATTAGATCAGGCCACACCAACTGGCACAATTGACGAATGACATCTAGGTAAATGGTCACACCATAGGATGCCTATTGACATGGTGAGTACTGAGAGCTTTATACACCTGGCCATGGGATCCATTGTTATTCCCTTGCGGTGTCCCCTGCCAAATGTAGGGTAGTGGTAGCATCCAAGTCCAATTCCGTGAAAATCTGTGGGTGCTACACCATGACCGTGACCATTAGGGGCACGAAGTATAAAAACTTCAAACTGCGAGAAATGCCCCATCTCTGTGCACCAGTCATACTTGGCTAGATTTCATGTGTCAGCTTAAGAGCAGGCCGATGCAGTTTGATGGGCCTCATCCCCCCCAATCACAGTCAGAAATAACAAATTCCTGGAATGTCCACCCTTCCTTTCGATTACAGCTAATCACCATCAAGGGCAAATGACCTGTTGGCTGTCCACCCTCCAGGTTCCTCTTCCCCACCCTCACCTCCATTCCAAAACCTCACCCCCGAATGCAAACCTGTCACCATGAAAAACAGGCAATGCAGCCCCGGGGACATGGAGTTCATAAAAGTCAAAGTATGGTGGCTACTAGCGGAGGGTATCATAGAGCCCAGTAACAAGCCATGGAGGGCTCAGATGGTGGTGGTTAAGAGTGGGGAGAAGCACTGGATGGTCATTGATTACAGCCAAACCATCAACAGGTTTACCTTATTAGATGCCTACCCCTTCCCCTGCATAGCCGATGTGGTGACCAAGATCACCCAGTTCTGGGTCTTCTCCACCATAAATCTCAAGTCGGCGTACCACCAGATTCCCATCCACCCGGAGGACCATCTATACACGGCGTTCGAGGACAACAGCTACCTCTACCACATTCTGTGGGTCCCATTCGGCCTCACGAATGGCGTGTCAGTGTTCCAAAGGGAAATAGACTGCACAGTGGATGACAATAAATTAAAAGCCACATATTCTTATTTAGATAATGTCACCATCCATGGTCGTACCAAGAGGAACATGATTAGAACCTGCAAAATTTCTGGCCACCGCAAAAATTCTGAAACTAACATACAATCAGAAGAAGTGTGTGTTCAGTACTAAGCGCTTGGCTATACTGGGGTATGTGGTGGAGCATGATGTAATTGCCCTGACCCCAAGCGCATGTGTCTCCTGGTGGAACTCCCATTGCCCCAGAACCCCATGGCTTTAAAAAGGTGCCTGGGGTTCTTCTCATGCTATGCCCAGTGGATCCCCAATGACATGGACAAAGCCCACCGTCTGGTAAAAACAACCAACTTTCCTCCATTGGTGAAGGCCCTTGAGGCATTCGAGGATGCAAAGGAAGAGACTGCCAAGGTGGCCATGCATGCCACTGATGAATCCATCCCTTTCCAAGTAGAGAGCGATGCCTCTGACTTCACTCTGGCCGCCATGCTGAACCAAGCAGGCAGGCCTGTAGCATTCTTTTCCTGAACCCTCCAGGGCCCTGAACTCTGGCACTTGACTACAGTGAAACTTTTTCTCATGGGGTGTGCTTGAAATAGAGGCCATGGTTTTTGTTTTATAAGAGTACCATTCATAGATATTCAATGAAAAAGAACAATAAAGTGAACGAGAAAGAGTTGGCCAGTGGCATTATTTTGGATTGCTGCATCAAATATCTGGAACAGATATAATGAGCTGAGTGACCATATTCTGCCCTGAAAACCTTTGTGGCTTGACAGAAAGCTCATTCTAGGGCTAATCAAACACATAAGTTCTTCATTCCTTGCAACAAAGAAGGCACTAATATCAATGTCACAATCCCATGAAGGGAGTTTTAACAAACTTAAGGAGGTGGAGTACAGTGAGGAGATTTTAAACAGAGACAAAAAAGGGAACATTGCAGATAGAGGCCTATGTTAAAGGCCTAGAAGTAGACCTGAACCAAAATCGCAAATCTATAGCATCTGCGTCTAAAGAATTGACATTAGCAGAAGTCTGGTTATGCCAAAATTAAAACAAAGCTATTAGCTACTGCATATTGATTTGTGAAATTCCCCACCCTGACTACAGAAGGAAATTTGTGCTGCAAGGTGATCATTGAAGCTTTGAAGTGTAAGGAAAACTATGTAAAGTGCCCAATAAGATAATAAAGATAACACATGAGGCACCAGTTACAGAATGAACAAAACTAGACAATAAAAAATTGTGCTCTGTGATGTACTATCTTTCCTGAGAGCTATTTAAAGAGAACATTAGAGGGGAACTTCTTCATGCAGAGAGTGGTGAGTGCGTGAATGGGCTGCCAGCTGAAGTGGTAAATATAGGCTTAATTTTGACATTTAGGAAACATTTGATAGGTAAATAGATGGGAGGGGTATGGAGTGCTATGGTCTGGGTCCAGGTCATTGGGACTAGGCAGAATAATAATTTGGCACAGACTAGAAGGCCCAAAGTGCCTATATCTGTGCATTAGTGTTCTCTGGCTCTGTGGTTCTCTGGGATGAGAGAGTTGGATGAGATGCTACAATTGCTGCCAAGTATGACACCAACAAAACTAAATCAAATTGCAGACCAACAAAAGGATACAAATATTTTTGCAGCAAGAGATTAAAGGTAACCAAGAAGATAAAACCAATACAAATGGAATAAGATGGAAGACTGTGTTCTACCAGCTGAATTCAGAATCATTCTTCCAAAAAGTTTAAAGGAGAATTACTTCTGCAGATACACAAACTTAAATGGATATAGGGAAATGCAAGCCACGAAGTAAAACTGCTTTGTATTAAGGGCAGCACGCTTGGTGTAGAGGTTAGCACGGTGGTTCTCAACATTTTTTTCCCACTCACATTCCACCTTCAGTAATCCCTTACTAACCACAGAGCACCTATGCTATAGGATCAGCACAATGTAGTTGTGGTGCCAATGACCCCGTTTTGAATCAGGGGTTCTCCTAAGAAGTTTGTGCGTTCTCCCAGTGGCTGCATGGGTTTCTGCAGCAGGGTCCAGTTTCCTCCCACATTCCATGCTGGGTGAGCAGATTAATTGGTCACATAGGTGTATTTGGTGGCACAGGCTTGTGGACTGGAAGGGTCTGTTACTGTGCTGTATCTCCAAATTACAATTAAAATTAAAAATTCCTTATACAAAAACACAATGTTAATATGCTGAGTATACACAAAGTGGGAGATCATGGTTACTGAGGTTGCATGGCAGACTGGTATGCAAGCCATTGCTTTTTTGCTCTAACATAATCAAGAATAGTATCTCATTGTGATAAATACTCCTCCAAACAAAAACACAAATGCTAGAGAATCTCAGCAGGTCAAACAGTATATATTATATAGCAAAGATAAAGAAACATAACTAACATTTTGGGTTTGAGCCCTTCAAATTATGGACAAAATATGGGCAGGCACCCAAACAAAATGGTAGGGGGTGAGGGGCAGTGGGGGAACCACAGTCTCAAAGTCAGGAGGCAAAAGGTGTATAAGAGAGGGAGGTTATACCAACAAGCAGGGGGAGGGAGAGGAAAGAGGTGGAGAGCTAGAGGAAAGAAGACAGAGGGATGGAGAATAGAGAGGAAGATCAGGTGAGTAGAAATTGGAAAAGTCGACATTAATGCCATCTGGCTGGAGAATGGTGAGATTAGGTGTTGGTCCTCCAATGAGTGGTTTGGTTTGACAGTGCATGAAACCATGGGCAGATATGTCAGCGCAGGAGTTGGACGCAAAATTGAAATGGTTGGTCACTGGGAGATCCCTGTCACTGATGCGAAGGTGCTCAACAAAGTGATCTCCCATTCTGTGTTCAGTCTCTCTGATCTAGGGAAGGCCATTGTGAGCACTGCCGTGAGAATAATTCTGATGCAGTCCACAGACTGTACAACAGGCTTTAATTAGCTTAAACGTACACACCAGGTCTCAGAATACTGCTGGCTCCTCGTGTCTGACTGTCCTCTGAAGGGGCTGGCTCAAGTCTTTATACGGGCCAGCGACTGACAGCAGGCAGGTGGGGCCAGCCTCCCAAGTTGCCTACCTGCAGGTACAGTGGTTGCCCCCTGCAGTAGGTTGGTAAGACTGTGGCCAGCCACAATGGGAGCACTGGATGCAGTAGAAAGTAGATGATCTCTGTGGATACACAGCCGAACTGTTGCTTCATTTGGAAGGACTGTATATGTATCTTTATCTTTGTTATGTAAAGTACACAGATCGCCCTACTGAGTTTGTCCAACTCCTCTAAGCATTCATTTATCGGAAGAATGACAGAACTGAGAGTAACAATAATATTGAAAGAACTGCATAGAGCTGCTCATGGCAGGTTGTTCTCGCTGGTGGAGGGGTCAAGAGCTCAAGGTCACAAATACGGAATAAAAGGGAGGAGAATGAAGAGTGAAAAAAGGAAGAAATTTTCTTATGCAGCACGTGATTAGGATCTGGAATATTCCTCATCATTGTGACCACAGCAGCTAAGAAAACATAGTTTCACAGCAGGATACATTTGAACTGTCAAGGAGTCCCTTATTTAAAAAGTAGATCTAATCTTTGCCTTGTTGCCACTCTGAGCTGCACCTTTTACAAATGAAACAAAATCACCAATTTGTGAATGAAAAACTTACAAGCTAACTGTATCAAACAAAATATTATGTTATTAAGAAGTGTTTAGACAATGACTGACTGATGCATGAATAAGAGGAAGCCAAGATTATAACAGGTTTAAGTTGTTGAAAGGACATGCAGTGAAGCAAAGGATCCAATTATGAAAAACCATTAAAGTTATTGATAAAGCTGCTACCCCAAGAGCTATGCATCGTTGAGACCAAGACAGGTCAGCAAATGATGTGGAACGGAATCTATCTCTAGCCTGCGTCAGAACAACAGACACAGTGAACAGCAGTGAGTTGATATAATTTCATCAACAACAGGAGCAACAGGGCAGCACATCATCCAAACAATTCACCAACTCCTTGCAGAGAAGAATGACAATTTCTAAGAGCCCAAAGTGGAATTGTAACTTTTTACCTGACTGATACTTTAAGATGCATGGCAAGTCTTAAAGTTCAAATTAACATTTTTTTTCAGAAAGTTGGCAGAATTATAAAAAGTAAGATATTACAGCCACAATGAATGAGGATTCAATATTGTTGTAAGGTGAATAATATTGTATCTACTGTACTGTTTCATGCAGAAATCATAAATGTATCTCTTGGCAGCATATAAGTATAGTCTGAAAATAAACATGATGCAAGCCTCAGATTTGAGATTTAAAATGTAATTATTAAGTAAGAAAGCTCTGGAACAACAAGAGACGCATAATAAATCTCATATGGAAAGGGTGGTACAAAGCTTTGTTGCAAGAACCAAAATCAGGCAGGCATTAATCTATCAGTCTGGTATGGCAGTACACCTCAAGATCAGGCCACATCCTGGATTGTTCTTTTTGCAGTTGTGCTGAGTCACTATAAAACTGCACCGTGCACACTTTGCCTTACTTTGTAAATGTATGTTAAACTGTTGTAATTAATTCATGACTGCAGTAAAAGAAAACAACTCTATTTTCATAAAATTAATATTTGATTAACATCTTTATGTAGCACATTACTAACAAAACTCATTATTACATTTATGCCTCAACATTGGGCAAAGATATAACATTCCTTACTGGATTCTGATTCCTTTCACCTTGCTACACTGGAAATAAATATTTGTTTTTGATATTATTTGTTTGGATGTAAGCAGACCTTCATGCTTTTACTTCATTTGAGTGATATATAGATATGGTTCTGCTTTACATGCATTTGAGGGAGAGGAAATGAGACTCCACTTGCACAGCACTTGAACTGTGGTGAGTGCACAAATGTTGGAGCCGTGGTTTCAATAAAGCAGATGTTCCAGATTTATTTTGGGGTTTTTCTGTTCTTAACATTTATAATTATGGAAATATCACAATCTGACTCATGCACCCATCCCCTCAGAACAGCCAACTTGCATGATGCAGTCTGACGATGGAAAATCTCACCAGGTTTATTATGTGTTGGTTCAGTCATCAAACCATGTTATTACACCAAGAGTGCCAAAAAATCCAATTGTGCCTTGGGTATTTCTTTAACAAAATTGCTGGACGTGGATCAGAGAATGGAGAACCTCATTCTCCTGGGATTCATGAACTCTTAGAAAGAAAACCATAAAATCTTGATGGGAAGGAGATGGAATATCTATCAGATTTTCCTGCATCCCATTCAGTCTTGTATTAAAAAAAAACTGCATCTGGAGATGTTTCTGGCTGCTCTTGATAATTCCACTCATTACACCTAAGGTCAACTGGAGGAGAAGCTTCATGCATGGACATGGCTCATTGATGTTAAAATGATTTATGGACCACTTGTTACCATCACTGAAACATTTAAGTTCCACCTTGTAATATCACCTGCTTACAAAACAGCTTCAGCTCATCTAGTGTAGTAATCTTCATTCAAGTCAGCCCCAAGCTTTATTATTCCTATATGATCTTGTTCTAACATTTGAAACTTGAGATCATTCAAAGCTTTAACACTAGTTCCCTAATTTGTGCTGCTTCATTTCTCCTCTAGCCAACTGCTGGCTGATCAACACTAAATACCTGTTAAGCATATCTTAAATTTTAAATTTTGTAGATGTGCTTTTTAGCTTAATGCCTTCTCGAAAAGGTTTAATACTAGTATTTACGAGAAATTGTAATGTTTAAATCAGACTTCGTTAGTTAAAATCAAAAATGCTTGGGAACAGGATTGAAATTTCACTATATCGGATGTAGATTGGGACACAATTCTTAATAGCTCTTCTTTATGTGCTTGACATTGTCTATTACAATTCAAAGTAGTACATAAGTGCATTTGTCTAAGGGTAAATTGTCTCATTTTTATTCTGATATGACTCCCTGGTGTGACACACAGCCCTACACTCTGCAGATTCTTCTTTAGTAAATCCCTCATTTCAATCACCCCAATGATGTTGGCCATGACTTTTTCGTCTCTACTATTCTTTCCATTTCTGGAAAACGTTATAAGTCTATCTCTTTGAACAAACTGGTTTATCTGTTTTATAGGTACATGGTTTTGTGTAATATTTTATTTGAAATTGAATTTTGCAAAGTACAGTACCTTTGAGATGTTTTATTATATCAGATCAATTCAGATACTATTTATTGTCATGTAATAAATAAATATTTTCATGTAAAATATATATTATACAAAATTACCTTTAGTCTGCCATAAGACAAACAAAGATTCACATTAGCATTCTTTTGTACCCCTTATAGTCAGAGAGAAGGCAGCAAAAGAGAGTCCCCCAGAGTAAATGAGTGCCCATGGATTCACCTCAAATGCTTCTGCAACCTATACAGCGACGCAAGATTGCAGTTCAGTTCAAACCACTGGAAACCTGAGCCCAGAACCAAACCTCTCATACAACGAGGAAGCCTTTTGAGAGCCCTCCTTGCCTTCAGCATCCTTTCAAATATCAGTTCCGATACCTGGATCCTGGATTTCCTCACCTCCAGATAACAATCAGTGAGGGTTGGTAAGAATATCTTCTCTACAATCTCCATCAGTATTGGGACATGGCAGGATTGCATACTGAGTCCCCTCCTCTACTCGCTTTACACCTATGACTGCAAGACTTGGTTCGACAACAACAACATATTCAAATTTGCTGATGTCAGTACAGTAGTAGGGTGTATGAAAAGAGATACGAGAAAGCATACATGAGGGAGAGTGAAAACTAGGCTGAATGATGCACCAACAACAACCTCGCACTTAATGACTCCAAAACCAAGAAGCTGATTGTGGACTTTAGGAAATCCAGAGGTGCAATCGAGCAGCAAAGATTTAAAATGGACAGACTCAGCAGAAAGACAATGATTGGTGCAATTGAAGTCAGATAACTCAAGCAGTGGCAGCAAAGATTTTTTAAAAGTCTAGCATCACTACATAAGTGAGGAACTGTGTAACGGAGCAGTTGTCGATGAAGCGGTCATTGATGGAGTGGTCTGAGTGGTAAGGCTTTGGCTCACGAGACTTCAGTGAGGAGGCTTAGGAGATGGTGGGTGCATGAGTTGAAATAAGTTAGGGCCACCCTATTTGAGGAACACAGCACATGTAAGGGAAGTAGGCACATGTAAGGGAAGATTTTATTTTTCTCATATTTTTCATTCTAGTCATAGTCAATGGGAATGAAAGGCAAGGCAGGGGGATGCTCCACTTCCAGAATATGGGTTGTCAGGGAAGCCAGCACTATCCTTGGTGACTTCATCTGCAAGATTGCATGAAATGTCAGAAGTTAAATGGTTGCTCTTGGTGGAATTTTTCCAAGGTGCATCTATTTCAATGCATGAGGTATTGTTGGAAAAGCAGATGAACTTGGACATGAAATTATGACATTGTGGCCATTAGTGAGACTTGGTTGCAGTGGGGGGGGGGGAAGAACTGATAGCTCAATGTTCTAGGCTCCTGTTGTTTCAGACGTGATAGAGTGGGGGGGGGGGTGTTGAAAGGGAAAGGAGTAGCATTGCTCATCGGAGAAAATATCACCGCTGTGCTCAGACAGGACAGGCCAGAGGGTCATCTACTTGGACTATATAGGTGGAGATGAGGAATGGGAAAGGTATGACTACACTAATAGGTCTGTATTATAGACCACCAAATAGCCAGTGAAAATTAAAGTAGCAAATCTGTAGAGAGATAGCAGATGGCTGCAGAAAACAAAGTTGTGATAGGAAGAAATTTTAACTTTACACATATTGACTGGGACTCCCAAGCTATAAGGGGTGAATGGCTTAGAGTTTGTAAAATGTGTACAGGAAAGTTTTGTACAATTTATATGGATACAAACTTGAGACAGTGCAATACTGGATATCCTATTTGGGAATAAGACAGGACAGGTGACAGAAGTAAGTGTAGAGGAACATTTTTGGTCCAGTGATCATAATGCCATTAATTTCAAGTTAATTCTGGAGAAGGATAGGTCTAGGCCTCAGGTTGAGAATTTAAATGGAGAACAGCCAATTTTGAAGAAATGATAAAGGATCTAGAATGAATGAATTGGGATAAGTTGTTTTCTGGCAAGGATGTTTGAGGTAAGTGGAAGACATTCAAAGATGAAAATTTCAAAGTACAGAGTTGTATGTTCCTGTCAATATTAAAGAAAAGTTGGCAGACATTGGGACTTTGATTTTCAAGGGATATTGGGGATCTGGTTTAGAAGAGGAAAGAGGTGTTTTGCAGGTATAGGCAACATGGAGCAAATAAGGTACTTGAGGATTTAAAAAAATGCAAGAAAATACTCAAGAAAGAAAACAGGAAGGCTTTGGCAGACAATGTGAAGGAAAATTAGAGCAAAATATTAATAAGGGGAAAAATTGGTCCCCTTGAAGATCAGAGTGGTTGGCTATGTATTTGCTCAGGAATTTTTTAAATTTAGACATACAGCATGGTAACAGGCCATTTCAGCCCACGAGTGTAAACTCCTTACAGACGCCATGGGACTCAAACCCCAGTCCTGATCGCTGGTGCTCTAAAGGCATTGCATTAGCTGTTACATCAACCATGCAAAAGGAAACCAAGCAGTGAGGTCATGGAACCAATACAGATTAAAGAGGAGGAGGTGTCTGATGTCTTAAAACAAATAAAGGTGGATAAATTCCTAGGGCCTGACAGGATTTCTTCAGACCTTGAGGGAGACTAGTGTAGAAATTGCAGGGGCTCTGGCAGATATATTTAAAATATCCTTAGCATGGATGTGGTGCTGGAGGATTGTAGAGTAGCTCATGTTGTTCCTTTGTGTAAAAAAATGCTCCAACCATAACTGTGGAAGTTATATGCCTTTCAGTCTGATGTCAGTAGTAGGCAAATTATTGGAAGGTGTTCTAAGAAGTCACATAGATAAGTAGTTGGTTAGCCAGGAACTGATTAGGGATAGTCAACATGGCTTTGTGATGGTAAGTCATGTTTAACCAATCTTATAGAGTTTTTCCAGGAGGTTACCAGGAAAGTTGATGAAGGAAAGGCTGTGTATGTGTCTACATGGACTTTAGTAAGGTCCCACCTGGGAGTTTAGTCAGGAAAGTTCAGATGCTTGGTATCCATGGTGAAGTAGAAAACTGGATTTGACATTGGCTATATGAGAGATGCCAGAATGTGGTTGTGGATGATTGTTTCTCAGACTGGAGACATGTGTCTAGTGGTGTGCCTCAGGGATCGGTACTGGGGCTGTTGTTTGTCATCTAGATCAATGATCTGGATGATAATGTGGTAAATTGGATCAGCAAGTTTGTAGATAATGCAAAGTTTGGAGGTTTTGTGGACAATGAGGAAGGTTTTAAAAGCTTGCAGAAGGATCTGAACCAGTGGGAAAAATGGGCTAAAAAATGGCAGATGGAATTTAATGCAGATAAGTTTGAGATGTTGGAGTTTGGAAGGACAAACCAAGAAAAGAGATATAGGGTAAATTAGTAGGGAACTGAGGAGTGTGGTAGAACAGAAGGATCTGGGAATAGAGATGCATAATTCACTATAAGTGGCATCACAGGTAGATGGGGTTGTAAAGAGAGCTTTTAGCACATTGGCCTTCATAAATCAAAATATTCAGTTTAAGAGTTTCAATGGTAAAATTGTATAAGACATTGGTGGACCAAAGTTGGAGCATTGTATGCAGTTTTGGTCACCTAACTACAAGAAAGCTATCAATAAGATTAAAAGCATGCAAAACAGATTTACTAGGATGTTGCCCAGACTTCTGGAACTGAGTTACAGGGAAAGGTTAAACAGATAAGGATTTATTCCCTGAAGCATAGAATAATGAGGGGAGATTTGATAGAAGTATTTAAAATTATAAGGGATATAGACAGAGTAAATGTAGGTAGGCTTTTTCTACTGAGGGTAGGTGAGATGCAAACCAGAAGTCATGGGTTAAGGGTGAAAGGGGAAAAGTTTAGGGGTAACATTAGCAGGAACCACTTCACCCTGAGAGTGGTGGAAGTGTGGAATGATCAGCTGAAGTGGTGTATGCAGTCCCAATTTTAACATTGAAAAAGGATTTGGACAGGCACGTGGAATGGGAGAGGTATGGAGGGCTATGGACTGGGTGCAAGTCAGTGGACTAGGCATACAAATATTTTTGCACAAACTAGAATGGCTGAAGAGCCTTTTGCTATGCTGTAATGTTCTATAGTTCTCTTGTAGAATCAGAGGTAGTGAGGGCAAGCAAATATAAATTCCTGGGAGTCACTATCTTGGAGGACGTTTCTTGAACTCAATGCATGAATTTCCTCATTAAGAAAGCACATTATTTCCTCAGGTGTTTGCTGAAGTTTTGTATAGCCTTGGCAAACATGCGAGTTAGAAAGTGTGCTGACTGAATGCATTACAGCCTCTGAGTAGGAAGCCCTGCAAAAGTAATGGGCCTAGTCCAGTATCATAGACAAAACTCTCCCTACCATCAAAACAATTAACATTGAACACTGTGTCAGAGAGCAGCAGCAATCATCAATGATCCACACCATCCACATATGCTCTGTTCTTGCTGCTGCCTTCAGAAAAGAGGTATAGGTGCCACAAGACTCGTTCCAGTTGCTACCCCTCTACCAACAGACTCCTAAATAACAAACTCAATCAAAAACTAATTTAAGGACTCTTACTTTGCACATTAATTGTTACTGAATATTTATTGCACAGTCAGTTTGTTTTCATTTTTTCTTTGTTTACATTTAACATAGAAACATAGAAGATAGGAGCAGGAGTAGGTCATTCGACCCTTCGAGCCTGCTCCGCCATTCAATGAGATCATGGCTGATCTTAAAGTTCAGTACCCCGTCCCCGCCTTCTCTCCATAACCTTTAATACCCTTATACTGAAGAAATAGATCTAATTCCCTCTTAAATATCTTTTGTATTTGTATCTTTTCTTGAGAACATTATTTTTCCCCATCAATAAGTAGAAATTCCTCCTGGCCCTCAAGAAAAAATAATCTCAGGGTTGGATATGATGTCATATATGTTCTTTAACAATAAATCTGAACTTTCAACTTTGAAGTTCAGAACTTTAACATTTTGAATATTTATGTTCATAAAGAATTCAAACCATCTATCCTACCAGTGGAGTTGCAGAACAATGCTGCAAATTACAGGTAGAGATTTTCTTCCTTTGGAATAGCACTGAAGCTATTAATAATTTGCACTGCTTCGCAGAAGGGATCATTGAAGGGAATAAAAGACGGTTCTTTTGAAAAAGCAAGTTGGCATCAAATTGGCGGAATTCAATGACTTATTCGATCAAGTCATCAGATGTTCAGAGGCTACCCTATGATGGCAGGCCAGATACCAAGTGTCACTGAGACATGTTACAAAGATGAGTGCTAGCAGAATATTGTAACAATAAAGTACAAGATTTGTGAAAAGGAATTATGCCCTATGCACAAGATATTTTATGGAATATGGACTTCCTGTGGTTAAGTGTATGGGAAAATAAGGTAGGAAAGTTCATATGTTAGACTTTTTTAAGTTACAAGTATTTGGACTGGTATTTAAATAAGAAGATAAAACAATTATTTATCATTGGATTATCTGTTTGTTCTGTTGTTGTTCGGAGACAAAATATCCATTGTTTTTATTTGTTGTTCACAAATCACAGCCAGCTGAATTACAGTATTTTTATTCCATTAGCACCTTGCCAATTTTACCAATCTGTCAGACAGCACTTTGTTGTGGTTGGCATTAATTTTAAGCTTTCTTTCTATGTTAAAAGTCCATAATCATGTTTTTCATGGAAAAGCCAATTGGTTTATATGGAAAATATTTGAAAGCTTGCGAGTCCATTGCTTAAAACGAGGTCAGAAGCAAATCAGTAAAATATAATAGAGCATTCAAATAAATTAGCCCAGTTCCAGTCAGCATTTTGATTTGAAGTAGTTATCAACAGACGCCAGCTTTCAAGAGAAACCAGGTGCTGAAAGACCAATATAATTATGGTCAAAAAACTATTGCAATGAGAGTTTTGTTTCTTAATTTAAAGTGTCAAATTCTTCTGTTAGGCAGGCCCGCTGGCTCAAGGAAGATGTGCTTCCACTCCAGTTCTGCGAGACTGACGTGGCTGATGAAGCCAAACGGAATCCATAGATTTTGCCCCAAGTGGGGAAGATGATGATTGACCGGACATATAGTGGTTTGAGAAGTGATTCACTCATTTGGCTGCTGCATTGGCTTGTGCATGCTCCTGGTGAATGGACTCATTGTAATCAATGCTATCTGAATGCTCTAGCTAATTTAAGTGCAGTAATGGTCCAGAGATGAGCACAAATGAATAGAGGAGCGACATCTTTTCAAGGAACTTTGAACATCTTTGAACTGCTTCCTTGCTTCACTTAGTAACTTCTTGCCATGAGGGAGCTAAGAATTGAGTGCATGTTTAGGGAATCAGTGAGCACATGAACAATGTGATCTGCCACAAGTGGTGACAAACTGTTCTGATGTGCTCCCATTTTTCAGTTCATTTTCATTTGGGTGGGACTACCACTTTAAGTGAACAGATGTAACAAACGGCTGCAGGCTTTGGAAAGTGACTGTGAACTGGCAGCAGGGTGTGAAGACAGTATGTTCCTAAATAAATACATTTGTAGAGTGAGGAGAGAAGCCCTGTGAAGAGACCATGTGACCTGCATATTGAAGAAGCAATGCACAGCTTTGCTTGGGGGTCATTTTAAGGAGACAGTACAGAAGTAAACAGGACTCTGAAGAAGCAATACTGTGCCTGATTTCCTCCTGCTAGTTATAAAGGAATTAATAAAAAGGCAATCTGTCTCATTTCCTCCTGTTTATTATAGAGGAATGAGAAGACCACTCTGTGACCAAAAGAGAGAAGGTCACTTTTTGTTCAACTTGCACATTCTACTTGTAGAAAAAAATACTGCACTTGGATGGTGACCAGAATGAGAGTCTCTTGAGTTCAGCTGACCCACAAAAATGGAAGCCTTGTGAGTATCACTTAATTCGTGTCCCTCTATGTCAGAGGGGAGTTTTGTTTGGTACTCGTTCAAAAAAAGAACTGACTCAGTGGAATTTCTTGTTTATTTTTATTGAGTGACAACATTGTTTGACGGGTTTAATGTATCTTATTTTCTGAACTTTAAATAAATGGGAGGGGAGGTAGGGAGGGAGGGAGGGGAGGAGGGAAGGGGGAGAAAACGACACTGTATATATTTAAGAAGGAAAATGTATGTATCTTGATCTATATGGTTTATAGTGTGAAAAATAAAAAAATAAAAAAAACAAGGGTTTTGTGAGATGAACTATTAATTTAATTAAAAACTGTGTGTCTTATCCACTTAAAAGCCTGTGTATCACACCAATTTCAAGCATATGTGTTAATACTGAATTTCTGAAACTGAACTTTGAATTGCCTTCTCAGAATTGTGGCTTGAGCTGTAGTGGCTTGGGGTATTACACACACACACACACACACACACACACACACACACACACACACACACACACACACACACACACACACACACACACACACACACACACACACACACTAGTGTATTTGCACATAGTTGAGGGTTAAATTGGCTAAGTGTAAATAAGCTAAGTTAGATTAGATAAAGTGTTATATTATGGTTTATTAATAATTAAAATATTATGTTAAATACAACACTGGGCTAATTTCTATTGCTGCTGTCTGGTATGTAACACTGTAATTGAAATCTTAATATTGAGGTGTTGGCCAGGGAAAGGGTACTAATATTGGTTTGTTTATCCTGGCAATGGACTTGGAGGATTTGTATAGAATGCATTCACAATATCTCTCCCGATATTTGTGCGATTGCAGTAGATAGTTCATGTCTTAGAAGTATCAAGGAAGGCAGAAATCACACTTGTTTGGTGGCCAATGAGCTTTGTGCTGGGTTTGAGGTCTTGATCTTGAAAAATCCTTTTTGTCAAATGGCCAACGGTAATGCCAGTACTCTGAAGGATATTGTAAACTTTATCACTGATGTCTCCTGAGATAGGGAAAGTGGTCAACAAAGATTATAACTTTATCTATGCCCTTCATGACTTTATAAACCTCTATGAAGTCCCCCTGTGCTTCCTACATTCCAGCAAGAAAGGTCCCACCCTATCCAGTCTCTCCCTAGAATTCAAGCCCACCAGCCCCAGTGATATTCTTGTGAATCCTTTCTGCACTTTAGGTCTCCAGATGAAAATGATGCATAACAATTTCCATCAATCTAATTTTAAACTAGTGATTGACAGGGATGATGTATTAGCATTCATATACTTCTCAAAACATTATGTACATTAATATTACCAAAATAAAAAAATGAAGAAATGAAGACAGCGTCTGTGCCTTATTCATCCCCTATCAATCTGCTGCAATCACCCACATATCCCGATTATCTGAAAAGTAATTTTTTTGTCCATTCTGTAAGCAATTTTTCAATATATCTTTACATTTCTTGCATGCATAGTCATTCTTTTTCATTAATTCTGATACTCCTATGAACATTTTACCTTTAATACTTTTCAGCAGCTGACGTAATCAAAATTGAAATGTCAATTCATTTCCTTTTCCCCTAAATATTGACTGTCCTACTAAATACCTCCAGCATTTTCTGTAATCCATTTCCAATTGAGTATGACCACAACTTGTTGCAATGTCCACTTGGACATGGCTGAATCATGTGGTGATGATCCATTAAGTATGACTGCATCATCTAATAGTTTCCCACTGGACGTGTCTACATCATCCAATGGCATTCCATGAGGTATGCATCATCTAATCATGCATAATTGGACACAACTTCATCATCTAGAGTTGTCCAATTAGATAAGTTTACATCATCTGCACTCCATGGATATGGCTGCCTCATCCATTTGTGCTGTAGTGGCTTGGGGTATTAGGAATAACTGCATTATCTAATTATATGTGGATGCATTGTCTTGCAGTATCCAATTATGCATGACTGCATCACCTAGTGGTGTTTGGTTTGAATAAATCATCTGACAACATCCTTCTGAGTGCGGCTGTTATCTGGTAGTAAATGGCTGGCTGTGACCACATCATCTCATAGTGTCCCAATGGATATGACTTCATCATCTAGGAATGTCCCATTGGCTTTGTCTGGGGAGTTGGTGTAGTGGTTAACTCAACACCTTTACAGCGCCAGTGATTGGGACCGGGGTTCAAATCCCATGCTGTCTGTAAGGAGTTTGAACATTCTCCCCGAGTCTGCATAGGTTTCCCCCGAGGGCTCTAGTTTCCTCCTACCATTCAAAAATGTATCAGGAGTGTCGTTTAATTGGGTGGAAATTGGGCAGCATTAATTCATGGGCCTGAAACTGTGCTGTATGTCTAAATTTAAATTTAAATTTTTTTATATATTTATTTATTTATGTATATAGATAAAGTACTTGTCCTGCATATCTATTGTTTGTCTGTATGTGTGTAATGTCTAGTTGTGTGTCTGCATGTTTTGCACTGAGGACCGGAGAACACTGTTTTGTCAGGTAGTACTTATACAATCAGATGACAATAAACTTGACTTGTAAACTTGTACATCAGGCAGCAGGAATGGCAAGAAATTCTGAATATATTCTGCCATTGAGGATGGCAGATTTGAACCAAAACTGAAATGTTGGAACTATCAGCAATTCAAGCAACAAACATTGTGAGAAAGAAATTGCCTTAATAGTCAAGGTTGATAGACTTTCATAAATGTGTTGGGAGTGGGGAAAGATGTCAGTGGGACAGTGAAATGAGGGTGAGATTAGAAGAAAAGATGGGATCAGAATGAAGTGAAAGGGCAGAAAGATCCAGAGTGGTATTGCTTCCTTGGCACCTTAAAGGAAGAAACAAGAGTACCATTTAATAGGGATTATATGGAACCAAATGTAGTAGAATATAGCAATACAAGGACTGAAGAAAATGAAGAAGGCATTGAAGAAAATAACTCACCACTGTCTCCTCCGAGTGTGACATGCACCAATTTTTTAATTCATTTTCATTTGTGTGGAACTGTCACATTAAGTGAATAGATTTAACAAAAGCCCACAGGTTTTGCAAAAAGACTTCGAAGACAGCATGTTCCTAAAGTTGATATATTTGCAGAGGGAAGGGAAGAAGGTCTGGAGAAGCCAGGTGCCGAGACTATGTGACCAGCTTTTAGAAAAGACAGTGCACAGTTTGCTCCGGAGGCCATTTTAAGAAGGCAGCACAAGAGTGAAGAGCTATTCGACCTCTTTGTGGGAATAAGAAACCCACTGGGCCTTATTGTGTGGTTATAGACAAACTGTCAGATTTCCTCCTGCAGTTATAGAAGGAGGAGTTCATTGGCAACCTGTCTGATTTCCTCCTGTTAGTTATAGAGGAACGAGAAGACCACTTTATGACCAAAAAAGAGTGAAAGTCACTTGGTGTAAATAGGATAGGGGCACCCCAAAAAGGGTTTGAAAGCTTCATGAGCACCACATGCTTCGAGTCCCCCAATGTCAAAAAGCAGGGAGTTTTGGTTGGCACTCATCTAAAAAGAACATTTTGCAGGAAGCACTTCATCTAGGGCTGTGAGTTACAAACATTCTGTACCCCAGGTCTCTTTATAACCATATAATAATTGCAGCACAGAAACAGGCCAGTTCATGCTGAACACCTTCTCCCACCTAGTCCCAATGACCTGCAACCACCCCATAACCTTCCATACCCCTCTCGTCCATATACATATCCAACATTTCTTTAAATATTAAAATCGAGCCTGCATCTACCACTTTGGCCAGAAGTTCATTCCCCTTCATGTTTCCCTTAAACTTTTTTCCTCCCCTTAAATCTCAATCCATGTCCTCATGCTTGAATCTCCCTCACTCTCAATGGAAAAAGCCTATCCACAATGACTCTTTTTTTCCCCCTCATAATTTTAAATACCTCTGTCAAATCACCCCTTAAACTTCTAGGCTTCAGGGAGTAACCTTCCAGTAACTCAAATCCAAAAACCCAGGCAACATTCTTGTAAATCTTCTCTGCACTCTCTCTATTTTGTTTATATCCTTCCTATAATTTGGTGACCAAAAGTGCATATAATATTCAAAATTTTTCCTTACAACTTTAACATGGCATCTAATCTCCTGTAAAATACTCTTATTTATGATGGCCAAAATATCAAAAGCATTCTTCACAAAGCTGTGAGTGCTGTTGTGCGAATAATTCTGAAGCAAAATCTGCAGATGGTACAACAGGCTTTAATTAGCTTAAACTTCTACACACCAGGTCTCAGTACACTCCTGGCTCCACGTGTCTGACTGCTTCTAAAGGGGGAGGCTTGACTCTTTATATGGACTAATGAATGACAGCCGGCATGGTGGGGCCAGCCTCCCAGGCTGCCTACCTTCATGTACAGTGGTTTCCCCCTGCAGTTGGCTGGTAGGAGTGCAGACAATGTAGTAATTGTATCACCACAAAAACTATCTACATGTGACCCAACTTTCAGGAAATTATGTACCAGAATTCCAAAATCCATTTGTTCTACTGCATTCCTCAATTGTCTACTATTTAACATATATAACCTTTGTTGATTAATCCTACCAAAATATAGCACCTCACATTTATCAGTATTAAACTCCATCTGCCATATTTCAGCCCACTCTTCTAACCAGCCTATACCCACTGCAAGCTTTAAAACCTTCCTTGGTGTCCACAACACCATCAATCTTAGTATCATCTCCATACTTACTAATCCAATTTACCATCCAGATCATTAATATATATGACAAACAACAATGGACCCAGCATCCATCCCTGAGGCAGTACACTAGTCATTGGGGTCCAAGCTGACAAACAATTTTCCACCACTATTCTCTGGCATCTCCCATCCAACCATTTCTGAATCTATTTCATTAGTTCAACATTAATACCTAATGATTGAATCTTCCTAACTAATCTCTTATGTGGAACCTTTGCAAAGGCCTTACTAAAGTCTATATAGACAACATTCACAGCCTTCCCTTCATCAACCTTCTTCATAACCTCATCAAAAAATTCAATAAGATTTGTTAAATATCATCTAATATGCACAAGACATGATCTACCATACACAAAACCATGCTAACTACTCCTAATCAGTCCCTGGTTATCCAAATAATTGTACATTCCATCCCTGAGAACACTCTCCATTAATTTACCCACCACTGATGTCAGACTCACAGGCCTATAATTACCTGGTTTACCTTTCGAGCCTTTTTAAACAGTGGAACAACATGAGCTACTCTCCAAACCTCCAACACCTCCCCTGTGGCTAATAACTTTTTAAATATTTCTGTCAGAGCCCCCAATATTTCTACCTCCCTCAAAGTCCTTGGGAATATCTTGTCAGGACCTGGAGATTTATCTACCTTAATTCTCTTTAAAATAGTCAGTACTACTTGCTAATTAATCTGCCTATCTTCCATGACCTCACTACTAACTTTTCTTACTTCACCTGACTCAATATTCCTTTTCTTAACCAATTCTGAATAAATCATTTAAAATTTCCCCCATCTCTTCTGACTTCTCACATAGTCTACCCATCTTATCCTCAATGGACCTGATTTTATCCCTCACTATTCTTTTACTTTTTATGTACCTGTAGAAACCCTTTGGATTTATTTTTACCTTGCCGGCCAAAGCTGCACCATATCTCCTTTAGCCTTTCTAATTTCTTTCTTAAATTTTTTTTTGCACTCTATATTCCTCAAGCACCTCATTTATTTCCTGCTATCTATACCTGTTGTACCCATCCCTCTTCCTCCAAACCAAATTCCCAATATCCCTTGAAAACCAAGGTTTCCTATATTTACTAACTTTTCCTTTAATCCTCGCAGGGACATACCGACTCTGTTCTCTCAAAATTTCCCCTTTGAATATCCTCCATTTATCTATGGCATCCTTCCCAGAAAATAAATTATCCCAATCCACACTTTCTAAATCTATCCTGCCATAGCACTGCTGTAATTCTTTCTCTAACAAGCAATGCGAATCCTCCACCTTTTATCCCCCAGTTCTATCACACATAGTGAAACAAAATCCTGGAACCTTTAATTGCCAATCATGCCCCTCCTGCAACCAAGTTTCACTGATGGCAACAATATCATATTTCCATGTGTAAATCCATGCTCCAAGATCATCCAACTCACTCACCATGTTCCTTGCATTGAAATATATACACTTGAGAGAATGTCCCCCATATTCACTCCTTTGAGTACCATCTACTTTTACCATCCACCTTCCTTCATTAATTTTAACAATATCATTCCTCTTTCCCTTCAAATCCAGTTGTCCCTCTACCCTAATCTCTACACTCTCATTGTGATTCCCACCCCCCTGCCAAACTAGTTTAAACCCCCCCCCCCCATCAGATCTAGCAAACTTGCCTGCCAGGATATTGGTCCCTTTCCAGTTCAAGTGCAACCCATCTTTTTTGTAGAGGTCAGACCTCCCCCAGAACCCCTTCCCCAACTCTTCAGCCATTCATCTGCCACATTTTCCTATTCCTATCCTCTCTAGTGCATGGCACAGGCAGCAATCCTTAGATTTCCACCCTTGCAGTCCTGCTTTTTAACTTTTCCCATTACACATTATATTCTTCCTAAAGGACCACATCCCCACTTCCATCTACGCCATTGGTCCCCATGTGGACCACGACGTCTGGCTGCTTGCCCTCTCCCTCCAGAATACTGTGTACTCGATCAGAGATGTCCATAACCCTAGCACCTAGGAGGCAACATACCATCCACGAGCCTCAATCTCATCAAGAAAAAATCCTATCCACTCGTCTAACCAATGAGTCCTTAACCACTATCACTCTCCTCTTCTCCCTCCTTTACTTCTGATCTGGGGGCCAGCCTCTGTACCGGAGACATTACCACCTTGACTTGTCCCTTGTATGACTCTACCAACAGTATCCAAAACAGTATACCTGTTGTTAATGGGGATGGTCAAAGGGGTACTCTGCCCTGTCTGCATCTTTCCCTTCCCTCTCCTGACAGTCACCCAGCTGCTTGCCTGAATTATAGAGGTGACTGCCTCCCTAACACTCCTATTTGCCACCACCTCTGCCTCCCTCAAGATCTACAGTTCATCCAACTCCTGCTCCAGTTCACCAATGCTTTCCCCCACTTCATGAACTGCTCATTTCATCTAATGCCTGCATATCTCATCCATCTAAGGCCTGTGCGCCTCAACCATTTAAAGCCTGCATATCGTCTCCATCTATGGCCTACCTGTCACATCAATTTCAAGCCTATGTGTCATCACTGAATTTCCGAAACTGAACTTTGAACAGCCTTTTGAGAATTGGGCCTTGAACTGTAGTGGCTTGGGGTACTCCACACACACACACCAGTATATTCGCACATAGTTGGGGGGTTAAGTTAGATAAGTGTAAATAAATTAGATGAGGTGTTATATCATTGTTAATTAATAATTAAAATATTATTTTAAATATAACGTGTCTGGGCTAATTTCTATTGCTGATGTCTGGTATGTAACATGAGCAAATGGAGATGGGCAATAAATATAGGTCTTTTCAGTGATGTCTGCATCCTGAAAAATGTACTTATCTAAAGTGAATCTGTGTTGCCCGAACAAAAGTAAAACCCCTGTTAGCTGGCACTAATGGAGATTGGTGGATGCTGGATAAGTGTATTTTCTGGTTGCTTGAGACTTACTCTTACAATGCCTAATGCACATGCATTAAGAATAAACATTTTAAAAGACAAAAATACTATACTGTACTTACACTGAACAAACTTCACTTGGAAGAATGTATAAACTTTAAAGCATTTTACTTTATTTTCAGTCACTTTCTTTACTATCATCTTTTCTAAAACATTTAACTGTTGCTGCATCTACAGGTTCCTCCCCTCCACGGAGCTGCCTGAAAGATGAACCATAACGTTTTAGATAATCACCCCCCCCCCACCCCCGAGTTTATAGATAAACCTTCGGACATGGATAAGGAGTCATCTTGAAAGTCACCCCAAAGGATCTTCATTATTTTATTCAAACACAACTTTATTCATATAGTTGCTATGAGGAAAGCACAACAAAGGGACTCTGCTGGGTAAATGTTTGCTCCCATCTTCACCAAAGGTTTATGTGTTACTTCAGAGAACATTAATTTTTACAATTTTAAACTTACATATTTTTACACATATGTCTTATTTTATTCTTATTTATTTTAATTTTTAAAATTTCTTTTCCTCATTTTTTTTGCCAGTTTCTTGAGGCTGCCAGTTGATTGAAATCTCGATACCAAGGGTTTTACTGTATAAAGCAACATTTACTGTTAAAAATCGATGTCTGCAAGGAGAAAGAGCTGTTGATTGCTGGAAGTTATGGACAGATTCACTGATTAGGATAGGTGAACAAGCAGATGGTCACTCTAGCCATTTCAGAAAATCATCTTTAGGGACAGTAACTCTGGTAGACACATCCACTACTCCTTTCCAACAATAAGATCTGGTAATTGGATTAAATACCTGCCCAAATATATTATGGTTCTGTGAGTGTAGCCACTTAGCAGGCAACATCTAACATTTATAAAAAATTGATAACTAAATTGCAAGTTTGGAGATGAAGGAGTCCTAGTTAAGACACAAAGCATATTGTTCTGATTTCTTTGGCTTTATAGAATTTTTACTGCATTAGCAAAATTTCATAATACCAGACAAATTATGGGATTCAATTTAACAGTACGCACAGATATGATTTTAAAAGGCTCTGGAGAAATGAAACATACGTGACAAGAAGTTTAGCCTGTACGTCCATTATGATGGTAATGTGTGCAAACATATGTTATACGGTGAAAGTTCAATATTTTACAGATATAGCACATAAAATATCCACTATACAGTTTTATGAATATCCCATGATGATTTAAACTACTTTTTCAAGATCGTAAAGTTTGCAGAAAATGCCATGAACAATCCATTAATATGGTACCTTTCTTTAATTTGGTGATACATCCAAAGATGCTTCAGTGAAGCATTTCCACTAGGAGCTACTGTGAGAGATAAAGACAGGTGAAAAAACATGATCAAAGAGGTAGATTTTGAGGAATGAATTAAAAGGGGTGGGGGGATCTGGAGAAGCAGAGAGGTGAGTAGAGAGAATTCCAGATGTTAAGGTCCAGAAATTAAAGGACCAGCTGCTAATGGATATAAATCAAAGTGCATTCAAGGCTGGAATGCTGTGATCATGAGGCTTGTAGGTCTGGAAGATTTCATATCAGATTTTATTGTCTTCATCAACATCCCATGTAGTGCTCGAATCAAGGTTTGTTTCATAAGATAAATTAGCAAGATACATTGGAAATTTGCTCCAAAAATCATTTTTAAGAAAGTTTTTGTGTGCTCTTGCACAAGTTTCAATAAGAATGGATAGGTCACTGGAGCACAAAACATCTGATCTGCTCACTTAGTCTTTGACAATGAGTTTGATTAGCCCTTGAAATAAGAGTCTGCAGGTAACATTCTGTTGCAGTGGGAAAGTTTGGATGGATAATAGGCTAAACAGCCTATTTCTGCTACTATGTCTTATGACTAGTGGTCTTATGCTAGTTATGTATCACAGGAAGTGCTTTTACCATGGCTCACCATGACAAGTAGCTCCCTCAGTATCTCCTTGGAAGAAGACTAGGCTGGAGGGAGGGGAGATGAGCATTGCAACATAAGGCACATGTAGCAAGGTTTCTAACCAATAATGGATCACAAGACAAACTTGAAAATCAACAGCAATGATGCTTCCATTACAGACAGACTGAAACATCTTCAGTTCAACAAGAAGAACAGGCTGACAGTGAACAAATCTCCGTCTCTCCCTAAAGAACAGGCCCCTTGCATAACCACAGCTGAGGTGAGGAGAATCCTATCCAGGGTGAATTGATACAAGGCAGCGGAACCTGACAACATAGGGACTGTGTAGACCAACTGACAGAGATTCATCAAATCTTGGCAGCAGTCCATCACTGCTGCAGATTTTAAGGCAATTACCATCATTCTATTACCAAAGAGAGCGACAGTAGCAGGACTCAATGACTACCACTCAGTGGTACTGACCTCCACCATTACAAAATGCTTTGAGCATCTGCTTTAGGAATGGATCAAACACACCTCATAAAGACACTGGACCCATTTCAATTTGTCCACAGATGGAATTGTTCCACTGATGATGCTATAGCCTTGTCCCTCCTCTCTATCCTGACCTATCTAGAGAAAGACACCTCCTACGCCAAGCTGCTGTTCATTGGCTTCAGTTTGGCATTTAATACAATCTTACCCCAGAAGCTGATGGAGAAACTGTCCTCCCTGGAATTCAACATCTTTCCCTAACACTGGATTCTTCCTAATGGAAAGACCACAATCTGTCCAGAATGACAGCAGAACATTGAGCACCATCACACTGAGCACTGGCGCACCTCAGGGCTGTGTGCTCAGCTAACTCCTGATCATGCTACTGACCCATGACTGCAACACCAGATCCACCTCCAACAGGGTCATTGTTGGCCTCATCAGCGACCACAATGGGTCACGACACAGAGAAGAGGTGGAAAATCTAGTGAAATCGTGCAAGAATAACAACCTGGACAAGACATGGACAAGACAAAGGAGATGATTGTAGACTTCAGGAGGACCAGAGATGACCATCCGCCATTACACATTAATATCACAGTAGTGGAGAGCACCAAGTTTATTGGAGTCCACCTAAGAAATGACCTATTGTGGACACATAATATCTCCTCACATGTCAGGAAAGCTGCATAGAAGGATGGGTTGGGCAAAGCTACTGGCCACCATTCTGTCAACTTTCTACAGGAGCTCTATCAAGAGTGTCCTGGTAGGCTGCACCATAGAGTGGAATGGTTGCTGTATAGCATTAGTTCAGTGGTCAATTGACAGGACCATAAAAGTGGCAGAGAGGATCACTGAGATATCCCTAGTCCCATCAATGGAATTTACTGGAATCATTGTTCAAAGAGTGCTAGCAAAATCTTAAGGACCCCTACCACCCTGCCCACAGCATCTTTCAGCTAGTTCCATCAGGAAAATGATACAGAAGTATTAGAGCCAGTGAGACTGCTGTATGACTGCTAAACTACTAAAATAACTACCTGTGGCTCGACTATTTATTATATGTTTCAGACATTTATGTGGGTTCTTCATTTCTCTGTATGTGTGTTATGTCTTTATGTGTGTTTGCACTGTTTTTGCACTATGCACTAGAGAATGTTGTTTCGTTAGGTTGCACTGTTACAATCGGATGATAAATAAATTTGAACTTGAATTTACCTCCCAACAGGGAAATGGAAAACATTTGGGTTCATTCGAACCTAGCACACAAGTGTCTGGGAGAACTATTAACTTTGAAATCAACAGGAAGTTAAGAAATTATTTTGAGGAATTGCAACTTCTACCCAGGAAATCCTGCTAGCCATGGACAAGACAAAGGATACCTTAGATACCTTAGAACACCAGAACTTCTCCTGTTATGTGGAAGAATTACAAGATGTCACAAAATGTGCTCGTGAGCTATTGCTGCGCCTCCTAGAAAGAATGGTAATCCCTAAAACTCCAGTTCAAAAGGGCAATTGAAAGGTGAATGCTCCTGCAGTGCAATTAATGTAGGAGTGAAGTCAAATCAAAGGACCACTTCACCAGGAGCTTTGGTCATCACATGAGTATATTATAGCTGCAGTCAATGGTTTTGTGAAAGAACATAATCTTACAAGGTGTAAACTTTATTTCAATCAACACTCTCACTTTATTAATTCTGTTCATACATTAGTTTACCAAATGAAGTATTCCTACAGTAGGAATGGATGTGGAGGCAGGCTTTCCACAACTATTTTCTTAAATGTGCTTTGTTTCACAAGAAATCTTGATTTTAGTGGTAAATTTCAGTGTTGGAAACTACAGTGCACCTTACCGCAGGGTCATAGGCATTGGTTTTATGCCAAATCTTCATCTATGGTTCAGAGCTCCATTCAAAATGTACCCTATAAACTACCAGTGAGAATTCCATATAAAAGGCAGTGCCTGAGCAAAGAAAGGTGTTAATATTGAATCAAGATGTTAGTATTTTTCGGAGAAGGCAGCTCAGAAGATGATCTGATTTCCGTCCATGAGAAGCAATGCATATCAGAGTTAGACTTTTAGGAGCCCTGGCATGGATTTAAAGTTTTTGAGAAGGTCTCTGTGGATCTACTGACAAAACAATAAAACAATTTCAATGCTGATTGAAGTGTTCTCAGATGCTATCAGTAGACCTACTGAGATCTTGCCAGGATTTTGTTCAGACCAATACCAGTGCTCCCAACTGTCTAATGTTTACTGAGATTTATGGTTGGAAACTGAATCCTGCTGCTATGAATTACTTTGTGGCAGCCAATTTCTGGCATTCACAGATAATAATCTTTTTTTTATATATAGTTTATTTAATTTTTTTTTACTACCTGCAATCAATAACAAAATTAAAAATTACAAGTACAAAGGTAAATCCAGCATTTACTCCATGATGCATGATGGTTATGCCCCAACCCTCACCCACCTAAGAAAAAAGGTCAAAGAATATATATAAAGAAAAAGCAAGAAAAGGAGAAAAAGAAAAAGAAAAAGAAAAGAAAGCAGAATGGATTGCTGAAAAATGCCAGACACTCCATGGATCACAAATTGATGTTCTATTTAATTTTCTTTGATCTCGAGGGTTAGGGAGAACACAACTAAAGACTTACATCTGAAAATTGTAAATATGGATGCCAAATTTGTCAAAATATGTCACACTTATTTCTTAAGTTAGAGGTAATTTTCTCAAGGGGAATACAACTATGTATTCTTTTATTCCAATGTGCCATACCTAGATGTCAATCAGACTTCCAAGCAACTGCTATACATTTTCAAGCCACTGCCAGAACAATTTTAACAAATTCTATTTGATATTTAGATAGTTTCAATTTAGATCTTATCCTTGTATTATTAATCAGTAAGAATATTTTTTTAAAAATTTAATTCCTGTAATCTGCTCTAAGAGTTTTCCTAGATTGACTTAAACAGGATTCACTTTAGAACATAACCAGGTTGAATGTAAAAAAGTTCCTACCTCTTTGCCACACCTAAAACATTGGTCTGATAAGTTCGAATTTAATCTATTTAATTTCTGTAGTGTAAGATATCATTGATGCAAATAATTAGATTGTACTAATTTATATCTTCTTCTTTCTTTCTTTTCTTTGGCTTGGCTTCGCGGACGAAGATTTATGGAGGGGGTAAAAAGTCCACGTCAGCTGCAGGCTCGTTTGTGGCTGACCAGTCCGATGAGGGACAGGCAGACACGATTGCAGCGGTTGCAAGGGAAAATTGGTTGGTTGGGGTTGGGTGTTGGGTTTTTCCTCCTTTGCCTTTTGTCAGTGAGGTGGGCTCTGCGGTCTTCTTCAAAGGAGGCTGCTGCCCGCCAAACTGTGAGGCGCCAAGATGCACGGTTTGAGGCGTTATCAGCCCACTGGCGGTGGTCAATGTGGCAGGCACCAAGAGATTTCTTTAGGCAGTCCTTGTACCTTTTCTTTGGTGCACCTCTGTCACGGTGGCCAGTGGAGAGCTCGCCATATAATACGATCTTGGGAAGGCGATGGTCCTCCATTCTGGAGACGTGACCCATCCAGCGCAGCTGGATCTTCAGCAGCGTGGACTCGATGCTGTCGACCTCTGCCATCTCGAGTACCTCGACGTTAGGGGTGTGAGCGCTCCAATGGATGTTGAGGATGGAGCGGAGACAACGCTGGTGGAAGCGTTCTAGGAGCCGTAGGTGGTGCCGGTAGAGGACCCATGATTCGGAGCCGAACAGGAGTGTGGGTATGACAACGGCTCTGTATACGCTTATCTTTGTGAGGTTTTTCAGTTGGTTGTTTTTCCAGACTCTTTTGTGTAGTCTTCCAAAGGCGCTATTTGCCTTGGCGAGTCTGTTGTCTATCTCATTGTCGATCCTTGCATCTGATGAAATGGTGCAGCCGAGATAGGTAAACTGGTTGACCGTTTTGAGTTTTGTGTGCCCGATGGAGATGTGGGGGGGCTGGTAGTCATGGTGGGGAGCTGGCTGATGGAGGACCTCAGTTTTCTTCAGGCTGACTTCCAGGCCAAACATTTTGGCAGTTTCCGCAAAGCAGGACGTCAAGCGCTGAAGAGCTGGCTCTGAATGGGCAACTAAAGCGGCATCATCTGCAAAGAGTAGTTCACGGACAAGTTTCTCTTGTGTCTTGGTGTGAGCTTGCATTTATTGTATTAGTCATACTATCCTGGCATAGTTCAGACCAGGTTTCCTCATCTATTCTTACATTTAAGTCTGATTCCCATCTCTGCCTAGACTTGTGATCCCTCTGTTTAAGGGTTCCCTTTTAAGTGAGAGATACATTGCTGAATTAAATTTCTTTGTATTTCTCTTTTGAATCAGAGTCTGCACATCACTACAATTTGGTAAAAACAATGTTGGGGCTTAGATACTCTCTTATTTGAAAACAGCAGAAGATTGTGTTGTTAAGAATTCCATACTTATTTTTTAATTGTTCATATTACATCAATATATCTGATTCCTTTACAAGAAAAAAATTCAAAAAATTGTTTGTCCATTGTACAAGGTATATGCATATTGTGAGTCGGGGGAATTTTGGGAGATAAGCCCTGCCTTGTTCCAATATCATTATTTATCTTATACCAAATATTGATTAAGTGTTTTAACAAAGGGGTTTCTCTCTCACTAGTTTTCACCCATGCAGGCTTATCTCCTTGCTCAAAAAAGAAATTAAGAGATCTAATTTGAGCCACTTGATAATAATTTTAAAAATTAGCAAGTTGTAAGCCTCCCAGTTCATATTTCCAAGTTAAATTTTCTATAGACTCCAGAGATTCCTGCAATTAAAAAAAAAAGGCTTTCTTTGGTGACATTCTTAAAACCTTTAAGTGAAAGGAGAAAGATTGAAAGACGACCTGAGGGACAAGTTTATATGGAACAAGTTGGCAGAGGAACTGGTAGAGATGATACAATTATAATGTTTAAAAGACATTTGGTCGAGTTCATGGAGAGAAAATGCTTAGAGGGATACAGGCCAAATGCAAACATACAGGACTAGCTCAGGAAAGTATTTTGGTCAACATAGACAATTAGGGCCAAAGAACCTGATTCCATATGTTACAATATGATGACTTTATATCAAAGACTCTTTTTTTTCTCTTGTTTTATTTACAGTAAAATAATAAAATACAGTAAAATAATAAAAAATTGCAACTGAGCAACCTATTCCAATGGTCTGTCGATTAGTTTAAAACATAACTCCGGTCCACTCCCACCAATAACAAAAATTGCAAGAATTTTATTACCTCTGGAAAGGAAAAGTTCATTCATAGAATAACTCCAGTTATATCCCATGAAAGTAATCAATAAATGTTTCTTCAAATTTATTAGTTGTATCTGAAGTACAACTTCAGATTTTGTTTATAGATTTAAGAGCCATAAAACATGAGAAAGTCATTGAAATTATGTCAAAGTATCAGTCTTTCCATTTAAGTAAAATGGCTCTTCTAACAAAGACTCTATTTAAATGGATATTGTTGGTTGGTCACCAATTCGATTCGGATGGAATTTCTAATATCTTTTATTGCATGATAAGGATAGCTACTAATTGTATCATGAAGGATTGAATTAGATCAATGGATTAAGCTGGCTATATAGCATATACGTAGTTAAGTTATGAGTTCAATTAGATGAGTACTGTTAGGACATGCTGGTCATTCTGGTCAGATGAAGCTACAGCAATGCACAAATGTGCTGGAGAAACTCAGCAGATCATGGAGCATCCATAGGAACTAAATGGGAACCAACTTTTGGAATTGTGGAGCACTTTTTCATGACCTCAGAACATTGGAAAGCAGTATCCGGCCAATTGCATGCTTTTGAAGTATGGTCACTGTTGTAATATTTAAAAATCACAGCCAATTAATCTCGTTTAATCTAAACTACAATGAGACACAAATATTTAGAACCAAATATCTCTTACACTTCTTAAAAAATATTCATCAAGAAATCAGAAAGAACCTCGATTTTAGCACTTAATTGAAATGACAAGTAATTAATGAGAAGTAATTCTGGAATATATTTACAATTGGAATAAGCCAGAAAAAAAAATGAGCCCCATTGCCTTCACGAATGTAGCCCATATTCATCCATTGCACTCAGCTACTAATATTTTTCCCCCAAGTTAATATTTCTGTGCATTAACAAAGATGATGGATTGGAAAACTTTAACTGGAATATATGGCAATTAAGCATCATAACCCCTCAATCCCCCTTACCCACCTGCTGAATTTCTCCAGCATTGTGTTTTTACTTCAATCACTGCATCTGCGGACTTTCATGTTTCATTCCTCTTTCAACCATATGACCACTCTTAAAGTAGTAGCACAGCAGCATAACAAACTGTATGCAGTTCCTTAAATAAACTATCAATTAAACTCATGAGAGGACACATGAAACAGATTTATTAAACTACATGTGAGCAGACAATAATGATGCACCATCTATAACTCCAAAAGACTGGAAGTTATGTGAAACTGACAGGATTTTATTCACAATAGAATGGAGCCACATCCATGCCAGTCGACATTGGGTGGGGGGTGGGGGGGACGGTGGAACAGCCATCTTTAGTCTGTGGGAGGAGCCACGGGTACAGTCAGCCAAGGTGTGTGCCCAGACAATTAAAGATACAAACATTGGTTTAAGACAAATAAGTTTATAATGGTTGATAGAAGGTTTGTCAAGTTGTGTGGTTGATCACAGGAACCATGCCTGCTGTTATGTAAATTTGCCATGGCAGGGTTGGCTCCAGAATATATGTTAGAGGGGGGCATTAGCGATTTTGAAGGGGTCTCATTCACTGGAGGGGATTTGCTAGCAGGGACCTGTCAACAGTGGTGGGGGTGCTATCAGGGACCTGTTGAGGGAGGATGTTAGCAGGAACCTACCTGTCGTTAACACCATCCGCCCCTCTGTTGTGAGGCATGAGGGCCTTCTTTTTATTACATCAGGCATTGCTAAATGCTACTGATGCTTGACGCATGCTAGTGATGTGGCTGAGGGATGGTGGAGAGTCACTAGTGTGCATCAACCTGGCGCAAGAGGGAGTGGGGCAGGTCTGATAGCCAGGGATGGATGCAACCATATGGGGGGGGGGGGGCACAGAACCTTGTATTTGGGTACAGCAACTCATTTGGGGGGTAATGGCTGCGAATGCCCCTCCTTGGCACTGACCCTGTGTCATGGCCTGCAATGGGATTGATTGCTTTTGTTGCATTTTCATGATCGAAGGAGGGAATGGTTCTTCAAATGTTTTTAAATCTGGCTTATGTCATCTTGAATTGCTGGACTGGAAGTAGCCAATTTAATTTTTGTTTTTCCCATAGAGATTTTAAATATTATTATAATTATTATGCATAGATTTGATGTCAAACTGGTCCAACTTGAAAAAAATTAAGCCTGTGAAAG